>NC_041403.2:157855207-158213957 GCF_900747795.2 Erpetoichthys calabaricus
ATAAATGTGATTCATTTTTGGTCTATACATCTCCCTGTTTTTTGCTGTTTGTGTACTTTCATGCTAGAAATGACAAAGTCTTACAAATGAAACCCCTTTTGTCAGCAGCAAGCTTAGTCAGGAGAAGTTAGTGGGACGATTTGTTAGGTTTTATTATCTGAGTATGTGCTGGACAACATACATGCCACATTCACTGCAATACTGCATTTTGATTGTGGAGCTAAATGTTCATACTTCCTTCATATTGAACATAAGGGATTAGATAGATACTTTATTAATCCCCCAAGGGGAAATTCACATACTCCAGCAGCAGCATACTGATAAAAAACAATATTAAAGAGTGATAAAAACGCAGGTACAACAGACAGTAACTTTGTATAATGTTAACGTTTTCTCCACAGTGACAGCAGTCTGTCGCTGAAGCTAGATAGATAGATACTTTATCAGTATGGTGCTGCTGGAGTATGTGAATTTCCCCTTGGGATTAATAAAGAACAATATTAAATTAAAGAGTGATAACAATGCAGGTATACAGACAGACAATAACTTTGTATAATTTTAACGTTCACCCCCCCAGGTGGAACTGAAGAGTCGTATAGTGTGGTGGAGGAACGATCTCCTCAGTCTGTCAGTGGAGCAGGACGGTGACAGCAGTCTGTCGCTGAAGTTGCTCCTCTGTCTGGAGATGATCCTGTTCAGTGGATGCATTGGATTCTCCATGATTGACAGGAGTCTGCTCAGCACACGTCGCTCTGCCACAGATGTCAAACTGTCTAGCTCCGTGCCTACAATAGAGCCTGCCTTCCTCACCAGTTTGTCCAGGCGTGAGGCTTCCCTCTTCTTTATGCTGCCACCCCAGCACACCTCCGCGTAGAAGAGGGTGCTCGCCACAACTGATAGAACATCTGCTGCATCTTATTGCAGATGTTGAAGGACGCCAGCCATCTAAGAAAGTATAGCCGGCTCTGTCCTCTCTTGCAAAGAGCATCAGTATTGGCAGTCCAGTCCAATTTATCATCCAGCTGCACTCCCAGGTATTTATAGGTCTGCACCCTCTGTACACAGTCACCTCTGATGATCACGGGGTCCATGAGGAGCCTAGGCCTCCTAAAATCCACCACCAGCTCCTTGGTTTTGCTGGTGTTCAGTTGTAGGTGGTTTGAGTTGCACCATTTAACAAAGTCCTTGATTAGGTTCCTATTCTTCTCCTCCTGCCCACTCCTGATGCATCCCACGATAGCAGCGTCGTCAGCGAACTTTTGCACGTGGCAGGACTCCGAGTTGTATTGGAAGTCCGATGTATATAGGCTGAACAGGACTGGAGAAAGTACAGTCACTTGCGGCGGTCCTGTGTTGCTGACCACAATGTCAGACGTGCAGTTCCCGAGACGCACATACTGAGGTCTGTCTTTAAGATAGTCCATGATCCATGCCACCAGGTATGAATCTACTCCCATCTCTGTCAGCTTGTCCCTGAGGAGCAGAGGTTGGATGGTGTTGAAGGCACAAGAGAAGTCGAGAAACATAACTCTTACTGCACCACTGCCTCTGTCCAAGTGGGAGAGGGATCGGTGTAGCATATAGATGATGGCATGATCCGCTCCCACCTTCTCCTGGTATGCGAACTGCAGAGGGTCAAGGGTGTGGCGGACCTGTGGCCTCAGGTGTTGAAGCAGCAGCCGCTCCCTGGTCTTCATCACCTGTGACATCAGGGCGACAGGCCTGAAGTAATTCAGCTCACTAGGACGTGATACCTTTGAGACTGGGGTGATGCAAGATGTTTTCCAAAGCCTCGGGACTCTCCCCTGTTCCAGGCTCAGGTTGAAGATACGCTGTAGAGGACTCCCCAGCTCCAACGCACAGGCCGTCAGCAGTCATGGCGATACTCCATCCGGACCCACTGCTTTGCTGGCACGAAGTCTCCTCAGCTTTCTGCTTACTTGGGCTGCTGTAATTGTGGGTGGGGGGAAACTCTCTCCTATGCTGGTATCAGCAGAAGGATGGGTGGAGGGTGCAGTACTCTGAGATGAGAGTGGGTTAGGGTGGTAAAACCTGTTAAAGAAGTTGTTCATCAGGTTTGCTCTCTCGACATCTCTCTCGATGGTGGCACCCCGCTTCGGGCTGCAGGCAGTGATGATCTCCATACCATCCCACACTTCCTTCATACTGTTATTCTGCAACTTCTGTTCCATCTTTCTCCTGTACTGGTCCTTCGCCTCCCTAAGCTGGATTTGGAGTTCCTTCTGCACGCGCTTGAGCTCATGCTGATCACTGTCTTTAAAAGCCATTTTTTCTGGTTCAAAAGGCCCTTGATGTCACTTGTAATCCATAGCTTGTTGTTAACATAGCAGCGTACTGTTCTTACTAGAACTACAATGTCCATACAGAAGTTGATGTAGTCAGTAGTGCAGTCAACAACCTCCTCAATGTCTTCACTATGTGACCCCTGCAGGATATCCCAGTCCGTAGTTCCAAAGCAGTCTCACAGAGCCTGCTCTACTTCAGGGGATCACTTCCTGAATGAGCGTGTGGTTGTAGGTAGCTCCCTCACTCTTGGTTTGTAATGAGGCTGAAGCAGAACCAGGTTATGATCTGCTTTCCCAAGCGCAGGCAGCGGGGTGGCGCTGTATGCGTCTTTAACGTTTGCATACAGTAAGTCAATAGTCCTATTTCCCCGGGTGTTACAGTCCACATACTGGGAGAAAGCAGGTAATGTTTTGTCCAGCGTTGCATGGTTAAAATCTCCAGAGATTAGCATAAGCACCTCAGGGTGCTTTGTTTGTAGTTTAGCAACAGCAGAATGAATTAATGGAACACTATACTGTACCATTGCAAATGCTCCTGTGAAACAGATAAATAAGTAACTGGTGAAAAGAAGGCATATTACGAATTCTGTGAGCAGTGCACCAAAGCCAAGAAACTCTTCTACCCAAACTCAAAAGGATGTTACCAACATTGCGGACTGTGTGGAAAGAAGTCCTCTTCAGTTGACAAACTATCACAAACAGATGGGGGTTATGTTGGTGAGAACCAAAGGATGCACTTACTGTATGTGTAAGTGTTTAATGAGCCTCTAGGAGCTTGGGGCTGGGAGAGAGGCGACTCTGATGTTGTACGCGTGGAAGCTCTATGATACACAGGGAAATGGGAGGTTCTCCTATTGCTCTCTGTAATGAGAACGGCTACTTTGTGTCTTTGGCTGGCAGCTGTCACTGTAAAGTTATTTAGGTTTACTGCATTAATGTTTGCCCAAACTTGAACAAGGCCTTTAGCTGATTAAAGAGGATGCATTGAACAACTCTTCCTTTTTGTTATTTGATGTTGTTTAATAATAAACAGGTTGCAAGAGCAACAGTAACAGGATTGAATTAGGAGTAGGTTGATAACCGTAAATAAACAAAATACAAGAAAACTCATTTTCATTCATGCTATAACAATTTCGTATATACATACAATCCATTATTTCAAATATGCGCTAGTTACTAAAAGTAAACACGCTTGCACAATATCGCGCATTAACTGAACTTGCTTATTCTTTTACATAAATAACAGCGCTCACTAGTCAGAAAGTTTCACATTAAAAAAGGGAATTTTTTAACATACCAGTGCCGTCTCCAAAATCAGCTAACACATTAAGTTTTCTATTTCCTCCGCTTTTTTCTTTTTCGTTCACAATTGTCTTCTCTGTACCTTCTTTTAACAACTAAGTGTCTCTTCCGTGCAGCGGTATGCTGACCCTGACTTCCGGAAATAGTCTCTCCCTCTTTACACTCAATCTTTATTTAAAGAAACACACACAAGATCGATTTGTCTTTTTTTTTTTTCTCAAATGTATTAAATAACAGCATTTAAGCTCAGCTTAACACCTCCCTCTTGAGTTCCTGGTTGTAAACCCAAGGAGGTCACACTGGTCACTCATTACATTTCTGTTCTTCTATAGGGACCAAAACAACTAGTCCTCTAACATCCCTATGTAAAACTGCAGCAGGGATCTTGTTCACAGCTTTCTTTTTAGTTTCGCTAATGTCAGGAATACTGTTCACAGTAGGTTTTGTAATTGCGACTGAATAACTTGGGAATACTTCGACACTGACATCTCTCACAATGCCTTTCTCATCAGCATTTACTTTAATCACTGGCTAATTTGTACTGACCTCTCAAGGCATTCTGATCAGCCAACCAGACCAAATCCCCCACAGCAACATTTCTCTCTCTTGTATGCCACTTGTTTCTTACAAAGAGGTTCGGGCCTGCCAACTGACTCCATTTTTCCCAGAACCTGTTCACTTCCCCTTGGATAACTCACAATCTTTTATAGGGATAGCCCTCAAACTCAAAACTTCCTGGATCCCCCTTTTTTCCAGTTCAACCTAATAAAAGACAATTAGGAGTGACATACTCAATGCAGTCTACTCTGCGTTCTAGCATCTATGGGTCTCTCATTAGCTAAGTTAGCAGCCATATAGAGAAACGTTTGGAATTCGCCCCATGTGAAAACACCATCACTCCTCAGATTATGCAGGGCCCTCTTCACAATACAAACAGACTGCTTCAGCTGCTCCATCCCTGTGAGGAGAATCTGCTGGATGGATCTTCCAGGACCACTCTGTTCCATGCTTGGCAGCTTCCTCAATTAGATCCAATTTTTCTAGGCGATTCAGAAAGGTATAGTGCTCTCCAATAGCTGGCTTGGCTCCTACAAAAGTTTGACCCAGGATCTGACCATGTTTTCTTGGATATCCTCTCAGTGCTGTAAATCACTGGTATGCTAACAGGAATCCGTCAGCTGACTGGTCACTGACAACATCTGCATGTATAGCTCTCAAAGCCATGCAGCAGAAGACGATCCCCCAGACTTTAAGTTTTACTCTCTTCTTTGCGTCGTCTCTCACCTTATAAAGGTCCAAACAGGCCTATGGTCATGAACTCAAAACGGTGCAGCTGGTTCTGTCTGTACAGGTGGAAGGTTACTCATGATCTGCTGGCATTGTTTTGTCTTCATTTTCCTACAGATCACACAGCTGTCTACTACTTTCTTTGCTAGTCCTCTGCCTTATTCTTAAAAGTGTTCCAGCTATACCATCATGATTAAGTCCACGAGCTTCTCATGCTAGTAACGCTGATATCCAAGCTTCATATGGTAGAACTGGCACTGCGGTTTTGTCTTTATTAAAGGTTTGAATTCTGCCACCATAAACTAAAAGTCCAGAGATCTTGTCTCTATATACTAACAACCTGTTAAGAGTTGTAACAGGACAATTAACATTCTCTTGTGTAGCTAAAAAAGAGGTCTCTGAGAGTTTCTTCCTGTTTTCTAGCTTTCAGCACAGCGTTTTTAACACTCTTCACTAATTGTGTTGCCTCTCACTTTGACTGCCTTGTGATCTGGCCTTTCATTGCTAACAACTTCTTCGCAGCTCTCCACATCCAAGCAATAACCCTGCTCACTTTGGATAAACTACTGAACCTTGTTACATCCACAAGGTTTGTAATTGTTGAGCCTGCAGGCTTTCTTCCCTCACACTCTGATCATTGCTGTTTCCTCATCTTCCACATTTTCTAAATCAAGAGTGGAATGAGTTTGTTCATTTGTGAATTTTTCGTCATTTCCTGCGAGACAGTCTCCAGACTTTGTTTGGCTTGAGGTCTTGTTAGGATCGCTGAAAATGCTTTTTTCTGAAATTTATTGATCTCTCTGGCATCAGTAGCAACCTCTGCAGCAGATTTCTTTGGCCAATTCTCAACAGGCCATCTAAGAAGCTCTGGCCCCTCCTGCCATGCAGAACCTTCATTAAGATGTTTATAATAATAATAATTCATTACATTTATAGGGCTGGCTCCTCTTATGATGATGCCAGCAATGTTGCAATCTCCTGGAATCTACCACCAATCATCAGTTGACCCAGTTCTCTGTATTTCTCCAACTCGGTTGGCAAAGAAAGTCTGGTAGCCATAACTCTCACGTCAAATAGCTCCAAGAACTGTCTGACTATCCACTAAGTGGAACCAACGTTCAATATCAATTGGACAATGCTTTTCTACATATTTTCTCAGCCGTGATGCAAACACAGCATCACAAATCTCAGCCTTGACTGTGTCATCCTTCTGGTCCAACGGTGTTAACTTGGCTTTGGATTCAACTAACCTCACCACAGCTCCATGGTCTGTATTCCATTAAAACGTGGTGTGACCCCATGCCTCTTGGATTAATCTTCCTGTTTCTTGAAAGGCTTTTCTAACTAGATTGGCTCCCTTTTGCTTAGCAGGTGTGACTAAGCCAATAGGATCACAAAGCCCAGCATCTTGGCTTAGTAATTCCCTTCTTGAAAGAGGGTTTGGAGTTTTGTCTCTTACCTCTTCTTCAGAGAGATTCTTTCCTATCCTCATTTTCTTTTTCCTTTTAGAAAAATTGATTGAAGTCATTACATAAATAACTGATCACTTTCCACAAAGTACCCAACGCCTACAGCTTTATTATTTTCTTTATTTGGTTTGGTAGTGCCTGTACTTTGCTTTTATCACCTGAATCCTGTTCACAGATTGCAGTTTCATTTCCCTGCCTCCCACTTTGACCTGACCAAATCCATGGTTTGAGGTAAAAAAATCCTCCAGCCCTCAAAATTTCTTCAACCTTATCAGTGATTTCATCCAGCCTCTGTTTGTCACAGAGGGAAGGAAGAATATCGTCCACATAACTGTCCTCTTAAAGAACTCTGCGTTCCTCTTGTAGGTGAACAAACTTCATCAGTCTTGCTGTTTCTCGCATAACCAGCTGTGCAATGCATCCTGCAGGTCTATCTCTAATGTTGACTCTGGAGATGGCAAATTCACTTATTTCACCTTGCGGAGTATCTCTCCAGAGAAATCTGTGGAGGTGAACTTCACGTTCCTCTAGCCAGAGTTTTTTTTTTTTTTTTTGATGTCTCCTAGAACAGCATACACTCCTCTCCTAAATCTAAGCAGAACAGCCCCGATAGGGTTAAGAACATCTGGTCCCTTTAGGAGGAGATCTTTCATACTCACTCCCTTAAACTTTTGACTACTGTTCCATACAAGGTGCACTGGAGTCATTACTGAGTGGGGGTTTGGTGCTACCAGGTGGCTTACATACCACACAGGCCCCTTCCAGTCATTGATCATCTTTTTAGTGAGTTTTATGGCTGCTTGCCGCTCCACCATCTCATGGATCTGAGCTGTATAGGCTAGTTTCCCGATTGGTTCCTTCTCAAGCTGCCTTTCTGTCCTCAGAAATGTAGCCTCTACTCCACTTCTATTATTTGGTAAGGAGACTGGGTCCTCAATCCATGGATAACTTGCATCCCAGTGTGGAGATGTACTATGGGCATCATCTTCTTTGTAGCAGAGACCTTCTTTTATGACATCAAATTCTCTTTCCTCTGCCAAAGTCATCTCCTTTCCTCCTGGTTGGCAATTTCCACAGCGACACCCTCCACATTTAGGCTCACATGCTGCTCCAATACTGTCCCACTTCCACCATTCCAGGAATTCCCAATTACTAGTAGCTGTGTACTGAACTTCAAATGTATCTTCAGGTTTAACTGGATCTTTTCAGCCTGTATCTGGGTCTCACAGTTTTGAATTACCTCTTTATATTTGAACACAGCTGTTCTCACTGAGTGAGCAAAATGTGTCTTTGACTCGTGTGTATTTATACCAATGTGTTCAAACAAGTCAGGGTGAGCTCCACCCACAGTTTTCCCCAATGGACTCTCCCATAGAACTAGATCTCCAAATGCTCTTACTCTTTGTGGTGAAAGTTTCCCCTCCCGGTGGCTGATAAGAAGTTCAATATGTTCTGGCCGTTTTAACTCTTCAATGTCAACCTCTGGAAAGAACCTCTTTAGCTGCTCAGGTCTAATGATTCGATGTTCTTTGACAATCCTGTCTAAACCATAGGAGACCAGTTCATGAGCCCTCTCTGTTCCTCTTGGTGTCCTCACCCTGACTTTGAGGAGATATCTTTTGGTGTTCACATTGATACTCATTCCACCAACCCCATGTACAATAAGAGTTATCTTTTCACTTCTCAATTTCAGCCTGTTAGCAGCTTCGTGAGTGATGTAGTTGGTGTCTGATGCAAAATTCACCAAGGTTCCAATTTTTTGACCTGCATTGGCAGTGGCATCCATTAACATCATGAGAACAGGATGTTCATTCTTCCAAAAGAGACTCATTTGATTGCTATAGATACCTTTGGTCACTGCAGTCTCATTAGTGAAAGCCTTTTTGCATCTTTCTGCCATTTCCGGTGAGAGTACAGCTAAAAATTTCTCTTGCTCCTCTGTTAGCTTGTTAATTTTTGTTTTATCTGACCCAGTCATTTCATATCCTTTTTAAATTTCTTTTCTTGGGCAAAGAAATAAGTGATGATCTGATGATCCTTCTCTTTTGCAGTCTTTATTTCTGCACAGGTAAGAGTCTCTGCAGTTGCCATCCTCCTCATGACATCCCAAACAACTTTGTGCATGGTCCCAGCTTCTTTACAGCCACTTCTCAGTCAGCTTGAATCCTTTAAACTTCTTACAGAAGAACAGTTTATCTTTGTGTTTCTCATCCCCACATACAATACACCCATCTTAAGAATGATCTTTCCTTGCTGTTCTAATTGTAGCGTACTTTCTTTCAAATTTCTTTCCTGCTTTATCTGGTTTCTCAAATTTGTCTGCTACTTTAAGTTGCTCAAATTTCTAAAATATGTCTTCCTGCTTTTTCAGGAACTTAAGCAGAGTGTCAAAGTGGTTCGCTGGGATGACACCATTTACAGGGTCAAACATAAACATGAGCCAGTCTTTCTTCACAAATTCAGGTAGTTTGCTTTCTATGGATTTGATCACCGGAGGGTTCTTGATTGCACCAACATTTCCAAGTTCTGTGAGATCTGCTAGGGCCTTGTCCACAGCTTGGATTTGATCAATTACTTTTCTTGGTCGATCTTCTCTAGTTCTTCAACAATTTCTATGGCAATCATAGTCTTATTGCCATAACAGTTCTCTAGCATTCTAAAAATGTCCTCAGCTGTGTTATAAACTGATGTCTTTGACAATATCATTACATATACTGTCTAGGAGCTGGATGTTTATAATTTCAGCTGACCCAGTTGGCTCTCCTTGTTTCTGCAGATTTTCCCAATCTTCTTTCCAGCGATGGAACTCTCTTTTGCATCCACTGAACTTTGGCAAACTGATTGGTTTCAGTCTCAGAACTGGCGTGGCTGAGATGGTAGTTGTAGCTGGTCCTGGACCCATACTTGTAACTGCAGCCCGTTCTTCCTTGGCAATTCTCCTTGCTCTGACAAACAAAAAAGCAAAAGTTTGTTGCTTACTGCTTTCAGTTTTCTCACTTCAGCCTTAAGGTCATCTTTCTCTCCTGTCGGAATCCATTGCTCCCAGTCTGATAAAGCTTCAGCTGCTTCTTTAATAAGCTTTTCCAGAAAAATCAGTTGCACTTCATAGCTCTCACAATTAACACTACACACAGGTATTGCTTTTGCCTCTTCACATGCTTTCTCAGCTTCTTTTACAGCAATTAATAGTCTGTCTTTTCCATATCTGGTTTTGAACAATGTTCCTCACTTTATTGAATCGTGACTCACAGTCCCTGATTACTTTCTCAGCCTCTTGGTACTTTTCAGTCAGCGCAGAATCATCACAATCTTTTATCACTTCAGCCTCAGCCAATAGCTCAGACTTGTAGTCATCTTTTGCTTCCATGACTCTCCTCACATCAGCAGAAAGTTTTTGAACTCCTCTCTTAGCTCTTCTTCAGTCACGCTGCTTGCCCATCGGCTTTGTGAAGCTACTTTTCATTGTGCTCCTTTCTCTCTTAAGCTGGTCCACTGTCTTTCCTACAGCATCAAGAGCCATCTTGCTTTCAAAAATGTTTGCAAATGATTTTTTATTTCTTCTTTTACTATTGTTTTTTCCTTATTATTATTCCTCTTTATTTTGTGTGTGTGCTACTTATGCATCTATAATTATCTTCACTTTTCTTTGGTCCTTCTGAAGCCTTTAATCTTCTATCCCCACTGTTACGTCTGTGGTTATAAACTGTCAAGTTATTTAGGTTTACTGCATTAATGTCTGCCCAAAATTGAAAAAGGCCTTTAGCTGATTAAAGAGGATGCATGGAACAACTCTTCCTTTTCGTTATTTGATGTTGTTTAATAATAAACAGGTTGCAAGAGCAATAGTAAAAACAGGAACAGGACTGAATTAGGAGAAGGTTGATAACCGTAAATAAACAAAGAAAATACAATAAAACTCATATTTTAATTCATGCTGTAACAATTTTGTATTACAAACACTCCATTATTTAAAATATGCGCTAGTTACTAAAAATAAACATGCTTGCGTAATATCGCGCATTTACTGAACTTGCTTATTCTTTTACATAAATAACAGCCGTCACTAGTCAGAAACATTTCGCATTAAAAAAGGGAATTTTTTTAACATACCAGTGACATCTCCAAAATCAGATAACACATTAAGCTTTCTAATTCCTCTGTGACACTTTTTTCTTTTCCTTTTTCATTCACAATTGCCTTCTCCGTGCCTTCTTTTAATAATAACTAAGCATCTCTTCCGTGCAGCAATACGCTGACCCTGACTTCCAGAAACAGTCTATCCCTCTTCACAATCAATCTTTATTGAAACAAACATACACAAGATCGATTGTCTTTTTTTTTCCTCTCAAATGTATTAAATAACAATGTTTAAGATCAGCTTAACAGTCACAGAGCAAGTATGACAATTGCATCCCTTGAGTTTTTACAATATAACTTATTATTTTTAATAGCTTATCCATATTTTGGTAGATCAGAATGTTCAGTTAACATGGTAGCATAGGTCCTTGTTAGTAGTTGCTTATTAATGATGTGCACTACACATTTGGTAAATAAAACTAACGCTTTAACTGTACAGTATGTCACACTTCACACTTTTCAACATCTTTTCGTTTTGTCCAGTTGGGAAAACAGTTTTGTTTTTGGTAGCTACTTTTGGTACTCTTCTATATTTGGTGTTACACTAATAAAGCTGTCATGTACAATTTTCTGAAGTGTCTTCTCTAGTGCACTCACTAGATCTAAATGTATATATTAAAGTACAAACTAGGAAGACTAAACAATTCTTTTACATTCACTTTGTGGACACAGGAATCAAACATTCCTGAGCAGGGACACATTTGCCCTTCTCTGCCAAAATGGTGAGAGTTTATTTGTTCTGAGGCTGTCAGGAGGAGATCTTTAAGCTGCAATCAACATATGTGTATCTGTTTCACCATCCAGCCCATAAAATTACCAGTTCAAATTTATTCTGCTGTCCTCAAAGAGGACGAGTGCAAAGATTTTCTTCATGGATGCACTAACAACCATCTATGTACATTTGTAAACTGTTGGGTTGATTATTCTGGTTATTGTTTATTTATGTAGTTATCATGATGATATCGCCTGGCACCAATTTGATGCAGGTGTTTCTTTGACAAAAGTCACTATTCTGTGACTGAATGGCCACAGTTTACGGTTCTTACTCCCAGTTATGGGGTACTTGACATGTTAAGTCATCCTTCCTAAACTTGATGACAGCACCCTAGCTTTGGGATAATTAAAAAATGACTAATCACTTGGCGATTTGTTTTCTTGGTCAGTGTGCTTGTCTGTTAGTTAGCGTTTCACCTTTTTGATTTTTTTGGACATTCATGTTTAGATTCCCTTCTGGTATTTTTAATCCTTACCTATCCCTTGGTGACTAAGCCAAAATTAAAATAATAAAAAAAAAAAATTCTAATCTAATCTACTTACTCTCATTTATGTGACCACTTAGCTTTTAAGGTATACTCACAACAAGGTGGATGGTAATGGTGATAATCTGCTAACTCTGAGTCAAAAAATGGCTGACAGTCAAAGAACAGTAACTAAATGACCTATCTTAAAAAATAATATTACACAGCCAAGTTCAAAAATAAGTAAGCTGAAACCTACAAAGTTTTTTTTACAGTACCTCAGATGTCCTATACATCATACCAGTCTTAAAAAGTGCTTACAAAAGGATTATAAGGGTTGGAGAAAATGCATTGGATACCACAGCATACATAAAACAAGACAGACATATAATTCATACATGAAATTGCTATATTCCAACAACACAGAGGATATAATACGAAAGTAGATATTTTGCAAGGGTGAAAACAATGATGTTTAAGTCTAACAAAGAGTACATGCAAAATAAAAGGATTGGAGATGAGTTTTGTTTTTTTGTCTAAACAGCAGTTTTATTTTAAAAATCAGCACACATCCTGCATTTGCTCACCTTGGTGTGAAAAAAAATCAATAGCTTGGACCTATTCCTGTATATGTCTGTGAAATTTTAACCATAAACATGGAAGCAGCAAATATAAGTTCTCAATTTACTGTGCTGACAAGAAAAATTACTGTTGGACTCTTTTTTTCCTGCCCTTCCCATCCACACATGCCCTGTAAATAATACGATTTTCCACTCAAGAGCAGGGTTATTGTATTACCATTAATTTCTTTATTTATCTTTGCTTTTAATGAGAGATGACTGTAAAGGTTGCACAATATGCCCTGAAAGAATCTCTCCATTAACAATCCATCCAATTTCAAACCTACTTAATCCATTTCAAGACCTTGCCAGGTACCAACCCTGAACAGGTCAGCAGTCCATCACAAAGCAACATCACATACACAACCACAAAGTGCAAGTTAGAGTTTACAGTTAACCAACCATACACACGTCTTTGAAATGAGGAAAGAACACTGCAGTACCTGCAGAAAAACGCAAAGACAATAAAAGAACATGGAAATGCCACAAAGAGAGTGAAGGAGTTGGGATTCAAACCCAGGTCTATGAGACAGCAGTGCTACTCACTGTGCTATAAAGTTCTTCCTCATATGGTTATTTGTAAAATATTATCACTTTCAGAGTGAGCTTGGGCTGGTAAAACACACACTGTGCCAAAAAAAAAAAAAAAAAAAAAAGGTCAAAATCCATAGTCAACACTTATTATGATTTTATTGTTCTGTATTCATGAGGTACTGATGCACAAACAAAGAGTAAGAAAACCAGCTGAATGTGTTAATGCTGTACAGTAAAACTCTGCACGTAGAGATGCAAACGATTTACTTTCTTAGGTAATTTGGATTACATCTTGTGGTGTGATCAGCTAAACAACCTGTAAAGAATTTCTTGATAATCTGTCAATCAGAGACTTAATTAGGAATATGCAGATTGTATATAAAGATAATCCAATGATAAATTACACTACCGTTCAAATGTTTGCCTGAAAGTTTCAGGTTTTTGGTAGAAATTGATACATTATCAAGATACAGTTGAATTAATTTAAAAATGGCTATTACTACTTGAAATGACTGAATTTTAATTAATTATTCACATATGGATATAGAGCCTCATTTTCAGCAGCAATTCCTTTAGTGTCTCAATGGTAAACTCCCTTGGCTTATCCATAATTAGCCATGTTTACATGTTAATTGGTTATTACAGAAAACACTGCAAGTTCATTAACACTGCTGACACCTGTTATTCTCTTCACTTGGACTGCAAGATACGGGCATTCCTAAAGTTCAGTTCTGGGTTCAAAAATGGCCATCATCAAACGGCTTTCTGAAGAAACTTGTCTGTCTATTGCAGACAGTACCGGCATTAGGAGTGTGGTTAAAGAAGTCAATAGAAGATCAGAATGGTGTTTGTTTCTCAAACTACAGACTCTGATGTCATTCTTCTCTTTCACAGTTGCCTAACAATGCTTAACAAGAGAGTAGGGCTTGCTATCCAGACCTTCCCCTTCTTTTTCTATCCTGGTTAGTTCCAGTTTACCATCTTCTCTCATGACAGTAAGAGTCATCTTTGTATGAAATCTTCCGTTGTTACTCAATCTGTCACATGGAATAGCCTTCATTTTGCCCCAACAGATAGACATGCTTCTTGAGAAAGTTGCATCATTTTAGCCTTTTTTGAAACCAGAACTGAATTTTAGGAATGCCAATACCTTGCAACCCAAATGAACAGAATAACAGGTTTCAGCCGTGCAAATGCAATTACAAAGGTTTCTCTAATAACCAATGGTCGTTAGACATACCGCATCCCTGATCCCAATCTTCTATTGAATAAAAAAATGAAAGTGAAATTATTTAGGATACCAAAGGGTGAAGCATCCATCTGCTTTGTCTAGAAATCCTATGTTGAAATCTCTGAGTCTGAAGCAATTCACCTGGCTTTTCGGACCCTACAGCCAAGTTCTCCAGTAAAAAGGGCTGCCACCCCACATTATTTATTCTGATATTCAGAGAAGTTCCCCTATCAAGAGTGTGGGTTTGTGTCTCAGGGAAGTCAATGCAAAATAAGAAAAGTAAATGTGTGTCTTAGCTTGACTATACTGTAGTACAATAACAAATAACAGGACCAAACACTATGCAAACAACTAATACTCCAGCACCATAAAAAAGACACAGTCACAGGACATAAGGCAATTAGAGCACAGCACGTTTACTGCAAGTACAAAATAAAGCAATACAAAAAAAATAAATGTTTGGCCTGGTCAAAAAAAATAAATAAACAAATAAATAAATAAAAAATATTTTGAACACTGAACAAAAGGGGTGCTTTTTCCTGAAATGAAAGGACAGGGCTTTAAGGTCACTAGTCATGCGCAAATATTCTTCTTCTTCAAAAACATGAAACAAATCTTTTTAATAATTTTACACTTGAATGATGACTGTTAACATCCTAATTAGACATTATAGTTTGCTGTATGTTACAAAACCTCACAGAACATGAAAGTCCTAAAAATGTGCTACTTGTACAGCAATGTAGTTATTTCTCCAAAAAGTCAACTTGTGTCCCATGAATTACAACAACTTCATCATGAATTAAGCAACTGTGATATGAGTGATTTCACATATATAATAATACATAATACTTTCATAACAACAAACAAAATATGCAGCCAATGCAAGATGTGAAGAAGGTCACAAGATGGAGGAGGCAAAAGATCGGGGCAAGCAGTGCAAGTCTCCATACAGCCTGCCTCCGGCAAATACTGGAAAGATCGGTCTTGCTCCTCGTTTAGGTGGACTGCAGATGCTAGGGGTCGAGACCAGCTGCCCACTGTAGATTTCTTTAGATGTGGATGGAAGATTACAGCTCAGGTCTGAAATACGACAATATGATATTTATCTACATCACATACATCCTGGGCAGAGTCTAGTAAAGCACAACCTGTAAAGCCCTTTGATTCACCCCATAGAAAATTCACAACAGACACATAATGGAACTTCTCATCGTTAGTTTTACATTGTCTACATGTGACTGTGATCCAATGTGACATATTTCAGGGAAAAAAGTTAACAGCTACAGAACAGGCCTAAATTATTTCTAATTATCATAATTACACCCATGTTTTCCCACACACACTCATCTACAGTTCTGCATTTCCAAATCTGACAAAGGAATTCAAACAATATAGGACAATACCCACCTAGGTCGACTTAAATTAATGAATGAGCTGTATGTATCCCAGAGTTAGACATTATTAGATTACATATTGAGAAAAATGCAATATATGAGACTGTGAACTATAAATCATGGAAACTACATGCACTGACTATGTTTTAATCAAAAGACTGGTGTATCAACAACATTAAAAAAAGACTACAAACTTTGTTCGAAATATTAAGAAGTACAGTTCTGTTGGTCACTGATGTATATAGACTATGATGAAATAAAAATCACATCAAAATGTTACACTAAGATCTCTATAGTTTAATAGTACATTAATGTTCTTCTATAGCCTATTGTCTGAATCTGAATTTAAATTCACAACAGCAGTCATTTTACTGTTCACAAATTGAATGTGAATGTGTTAATCTAGAATACGCCATAGAGATGCATTTTTAATAGCAAGTCATCTCACTAAAAGCTCTAGGCTCTTTCAAGAGCAGACCAGATATAGTCCCTCTGCACTGTCTATATAGTGGAAAAAAACAAAACTACCAGATTGAACGTTCTTTGTACATTGCATTTATCATGTTTTATTAAGGCAGCCACTTTTGAACATGTCAGTGTGTCAGATTAGGTTACTACAAACATGGAAGTCAGTATTAACTGGAGCACACCAGGGATATGAATGGAACTCTTGAGAGTGAAATGTAGACCTTGCAGTCAAATTATAATGCAACTTTAATTCAGAAATTCATAAACTGCAAAAATCTTTGCCAGGATAATTCAATTTGTTCTTGATTTTAGAGTTCAGGTAATAGCCTATATTTTAGCAGCTAGGAAAGAACTAGAACAAATAGTAGTGTCAAGGCATTGGCCAAGATAGTGCAAAATGACCATCATATTGCTCATTTCTTAAAAGTGGTAACACTTTGCAATAAAGGTATTAAAAGGGATGTGTATAGCACATGTACCGTTATATAAAACAAAATGTTTGCTAAAGTCTTGCTGCATAGCCTTACATGACTAAGATAAAAGGAAGTCCTTTTATAGTGTTATCAAAAACATACTTGAGGGATTTACATCATATATGCTCACTTCATTAACACACTTATGGTGATCTCCAGGGTCACCGTTTCAAGTTCTGGTACGCTCTTGGTTAATAGCACTCTATCTTTTCTTTAAGTCATACTTCACAGTTCTCTGGCATAAAAGATCTTCTGTGACAAGTCACACATTAGGGTGAGGCTTGTATTAAACTAACACTTATTTTAAAATTACAGCAAAATGTGGTTTGAGTCTACCACTTATCCAAGCTGTAGTTGCGCGCTTGATCTAACTGAACTGAAAAGTGTACATGCATTAAAACTAAGGTGAGGCTGGATGAATAAGCTTTGAAAGTGGACTTTCTTTTCATACACTGGGAGTGCTTGTTGAGATGCATGTGAAGGCTCCATAAAATATTTAATTTGGATGAGCATTTGCAACTAGAATGATGCGATGCATCGTTTAAAGGCACAGCAACTATAAGGGTTGTAATCAACTGAGCCCAACAATAACTGTCATCGTGGTAACCAGGACCATCTTTTTTAGAGATTTTGAAAAGTTGTGGTGTTTTAAGTGCACTTGGCAGTAAAGAAATGGGGGATATACAAGATTAGTGTGGATTTTCTTCAGTCAGATGTTCTATAAGGTCCATATTCAGAGGCACATTATCTCTACACTAAACAAGTGAGATATCCCTCAGGTCTGGAGGTGTATGTTAAACATCTGTCTCTTGGTCAAACTTTGCAAAAGTAAGTGAACTTACACTATTAAAAAAAGGGGCAATCCTTGGATGATGAGAGGGAGTTCTGAACACACCATAATAAGCTAGACTCGGAAAACATAAGCATATATGACCTCCTCAAATAGTTAACTTAAGGAGTTAGGAAGTGCTAAATCATGTCTCAATTTTAAATGGAACGATCTATAAATTAATTTTTGTTTCTCTTAACATTACCATTGATTTCTTATTATTCTCAGACTAAAAATGCAAACAATGTGGAGTAATGCTTATTAAATGCCACCTACAATAGAACTATCAGATATTTTTATTCTCTCAAGAAACAAATTCCTGTAATGTTCTTGTATTGGGCAACATCGAGGCATAGTGGTAGTGCTTCTGCCTCGCAGTAATGAGACCAGGGTTTATGTCTGCAGTCTGCACGTATGTATTCTCATGGATTTTCCAAGTGTTCCAGTTACCTCCCACAGTCCAAAGACATGCAGGTTAGGTGAACTGGTGATGTTAACTTGGCTCTAAAGTATGCGTATGTGTGTTCATCCTGCATTGGACTGGTGTCCTTGCAACTGTCTTGTGCCCAGTGCTTAACAAGAGTAGGGGTTGCTATCTATCTACACCATATGGCCAAAAGCTTGTGGACACCTGACCCTCACACCAACATGAGCTTGATGGACATCCCATTCCAAAACCATGGGAATCAATATGGAGTCGGACCTTTCTTTACATCTGTAGCAATCTCCACTTTTTTTTAAGAAGGTTTTCCTCAAGATTCTGGAGTGTGTCTGTGGGAATGTGCACCTTTTCAGCCAAAACAGCATTTGTGAGGTCAGTTACTGATGTTGAATGAGAAGATGTGGCTAAAAATCAGCTTCCCAAAAGTATTCATTAGGTCTGAGGTCAAGGTTCTGTGTATGCCACTTGAGTTCCTACATACTAAACTCATTTAAACCATGTATTTGTGGAGCTGGTGTTATGCACAGGGGCAGCTTCATGCTGAAGCAGAAAAGGGTCTACCCCAAAGTTAACACAAATTCAGAAGTGCACAATTGTATAAAATGTCTTTGCATGCTGAAGAATTAATAGTACTCTTAACTGGGACCCAAACCCTGAAAAATAGCCTCATAGCCCCTTAATATCTCTCCTAAACCAAACTTTACAGTTGGCACAATGCTGTCCAGAAGGTAGCCTTCTCCTGGCATCTGCTAAACACAGATTTGTGTTCAGAATCAGAATTCAGAGATCAGAATGCCAGGATAGTGAAGCGCGATTGGTCACCCTAGAGAACACATTTCCACTGCTCCAGAGTACAATGGTTTATACCACACAAGCCAATGACTAGTATTGCAGAGTGATCTCAGGCTTTTATGCAGCTGCTCGACCATGGAAACTCATTTCACAAAGCTCTGCACAAACAGGTTCTTGTGCGGATGTTACTTCCAGAAGCAGTCTGGAACTTTGTTGTGAGTGATGCAACAGAGGATAGGTTATTTTTACGAATTATGCACTTCAACAATCGGCAACAAGCACTGAGAGTTTGTGTGGTCTACCATTTTGTGCCCGAGCTGTTGTTCCTTGATGCCTCCACTTCACAATAGTCACACAACTGACCAGCGCAGATCAAGCAGAGCAGAGGTTTCAGTGGCATCCTCTAACAGTGCCATGTTTAAAGTCACTGAGCTCTTAATACAAACTATTCTACTGCCATTGGAGGCTGCATGGCTGTGTGCTTGGTTTTATACACTTGTTAACGATGGGGGCAAGCTGAAACGCCTGAACTCAATAACTTAGTGGGGTGTGTCCACATACTTTAGACGATATAGTGTAGCAAATTAGTCTGAAAGCTAGCTGTGCACAACAGGAGAAAAGCAGCTACTTACAGCCACATTCTCTTGATTTGAAGGTAGAGTTCACAGATTCTGAGATTTCTGACTCTTCTTGCATACACATTTTTTTTTCTTCTTTTGTTTAAATATTGACCAATTTTGAAACTGGAATTTGGTCACTCACTGACTACTTTGGTGACTAACTGCTTAAACTGGATCTTCCAGAAGTATGAACAATGTATTTTTGAGCAGTGTTTCCTTAAGGTTTGGTCAATTAGGGTAATTTCCGTGAATGACAGCTAATTATGGCTGATGAGGCATAGCTATTAGTAGAGGAGAATACTAAACGACAGCTGAAAATGACCAATGAAATCCACAGGAAAAGTCAGCTGACAGCGATGAGGTTTTGCTCTTGGCCTGTTGTAAAGAGGGAAAACAGAGACAGCCAAAAATGATCACTGAAATCTACAGTATAAGCTAGAGAGGATTTGTTTGCCGATTGGCTGCAGCAAAAGCGACTAGGCTGATGTTAAGGAAAACAAATTAAATATTAAAATTGAAAAATTCAAATGTAATGGTAAAGAGTGTGACACAAATGTAGTGGAGTAAAAATACTTTTTTTTCTTTCACAAATGTACAAAAATAAAAGTAAAAAGTTCTGCTGCCAAAATCAACAATATTTCCAGAAATTTACCAAAGTATAGCTAGCTGTGTAAATATAACACAATATTACCCACTTCTGGTTATCATTCAACAGTTTTGTTCTTTTCATTTACTTGAACTTGAAAAGCCCAAGAAAATTATGATATAAAGATGCATCTTATTCATTAGTTTATGTTCAAAATCTGTGGATAAACAGGAATGCCTTCATGTTAATTTAGTTCTAAAAATTTCTAACAAAATGCGCTTCTGGTTGATTTCCTGGTTTTCTGTCTAAAATAAACTTAAATATGAGTTTAGGGTACAAATGATCAGGAAATGGGATTTTTTTTAAAAAAAAAATAGCCATAAACATATATAACTTCTACAAAACTCTTTTTGAATACCTTCATTAGTGTCCACTGCTGCAGTGTAGGGGTTTTTTTTTGAAGATGTTTTATCTTCCAAGCAGGCCACAGACTTCTCATTTTGTTGTACCACGTTATTCATGGTCATCTCACACTGTAAAGACTTTAGTAAGAAGTCACTATTAGAGTCTCAATAAAACAAAGTCTTAAAGAGTTAGACTAAAGCAGCTGACCACAAACAAAAATAAAACCAACATATGTATATGTTCAGAATTAAAAACATTTTAAAATAACACATAGAAAAGCACACTATAGAAATACAAGTTCTTCAGTAACATCTGACATGACACAAAGCCAACAATTTCTCTTTTATTTTGGTTAAGGGTATCTTGGTGTGTTACTTCAGAATTTCCAGATAATGCTCCTTCTTCATGATGACATCTATGTCATGAAGCGCAGCAGTCACTTTCCTAGTACAACAATCTCGCATCATGATGTTGCCTCTCCTGTGCTTCACAGTTGGGATGATGTTCTTTGGAATAAGAGCCTCACCCTTCAGGCTCCATACATATTGCTGATCATTACGGCCAAACAGTTCGGATTTTGTTTTTCTTGACCAGACAATACCCCTCTAAAAGTTACATTTTTGTCCTGGTAAGCAACAACAATTTGTGCTCTTCTTCATGTTGATTTTGAAATAATGGTTACTTCCCCGGCCGACAACCTTTAAGGCAATGTTGATGAAGTGTTATAATGATGGATGGTGACATTTTAGTTTCTGATGCTGTAAGGAACTTTCAGAACTGACCTCTCCTTTTGGCGGTTTTATTCTTTATTTCTGTTAATCGATAGTTTATTTCACGGCAGAGACACACAAGGGCCACCCCTGGCTTGTAGTACTTTGAACCTTTTGGAGATAGCTCCTAAGGAGGAACCCAACTTGTGAAGATGCACAATTTTTCTCCTGTGGGTTTGACTCAGTTCTTTTGATTTCCCTATTGTCTTAACCACAAGGCAGCACTGGCTCTATAGGTAGGCACTTGTATACAAAAAAAGGTGTCCCAATCCAACACTAATTACGACAATTAGCAACTTATCTAAGCTGTGTAAAGAGACAGTCAACTTGGTGTTTGTAAACTTTTGACCCACTTAAAATCTGACATACTGTAGTGATTAAAAGCTGAAATAAATCTATTAATCATTATTTTAAGTGCAATGAAAAATCAAGCAAAATGACACCTTTTATTGGCTAACCAAAAAGATAACAACATGCAAGCTTTCAAGGCAGTTCAGGCCCGTTTTTCAGGCAAGAAACAGCATTGCAAAACCTTTAAGTGGGTCATCTTATATGTAAAAAAATGAATAGTCCTCTCTAGGCTAAGATTCATTTAGTAAGAGAGGAGAACAATGTATAGTCAAAATCCGTTGATAATTGTCCAACAAAGTCTTTTGAAGTTTTTGATGACTTTTCCCATACAATGTGGATCTCTAGTCAGGTTGTCTGGGTCAGTCAGAAAGACGTAAATAATCCTCATGTCTGGTCATACAGTCATGGCCTGGAATTTTCCCAGAAAATGCACCATTTCTCCCAGAAAATTGTTGCAATTACAAATGTTTTGGTATACACGTTTTTTTTTCCCTTTATGAGCATTGGAACAACACAAAAAAAACAAAAACAGAAAAAAGCCAAATCTGACATCATTTCACACAAAACTCAAAAACCTGGCTGAACAAAATTATTGGCACCCTCAGCTTAATATTTGTCCTTTGGAAAAAATAACTGAAATCAAGCTCTTCCTATTACCATCAAGAAGCTTGTTACACCTCTCAATTGGAATTTTCGACCACTCTTCTTCTGCAAACTGCTCAAGGTCTCTCAGATTTGAAGGGCGCCTTCTCCCAACTGCAATTTTGAGATCTCTCCATAAGTGTTCAATCGGATTTAGATCCGGACTCATTGCTGGTCACTTCAGAACTCTCCAGTGCTTTGTCTTTAACAATTTCTGGGAGCTTTTAGAGGTATGTTTGGGGTTATTGTCCTGCTGGAACACCCATGACCTCTGACGCAGACCCAGCTTTCTGACACTGGGCCCTACATTGCGCCCCAATATCTTCTGGTAGTCTTCAGATTTCATTACGCCTTGCACACAGTCAAGGCATCCAGTGCCAGAAGCAGCAAAACATCCCTAAAACATCTTAGAACCTCCACCATGTTTGACCATAGATACTGTGTTCTTTTCTTTGTAGGCCTCATTCCATTTTCTGTAAACAGCAGAATGATGAGCTTTACCAAAAAGTTCTACCTTGGTCTCATCTGTCCACAAGACGTTCGCCCAGAAGGATTTTGGCTTCCTCAAGTACATTTTGGCAAACTCCAGTCTGGCTTTTTTGTGTTTCTGTGTCAGCAGTGGGGTCCTCCTGGCACTCCTGCCAAAGCGTTTCATTTCGTTCAGATGTCGACGGATAGTTCAAGCTGACATTGTTGCACCCTGAGTCTGCAGAACAGCTTGAATATGTTTTGAAGTTGATTGGGGCTGTTTATCCACCATTCGGACTATCCTTCGTTGCAGTCTTTTATCAATTTTTCTCTTCTGTCCACGTCCAGGGAGATTAGCTACAGTGCCATGTGTTGTGAACTTCTTGATTATGTTGCGCATAGTGGACAAAGGAACATGAAGATCTCTGGAGATGGACTTGTAGCCTTGAGATTGTTGATATTTTTCCACAATTTTTGTTCTCAAGTCCTCAGACAATTCTCTGCTCTTCTTTCTGTTCTCCATGCTTAGTGTGGCACACTCAGACACACAACAGAAAGGTTGAGTCAACTTTTCTCCATTTTAACTGGCTTCAGGTGTGATTGCTATATTGCCAGCACCTGTTTCTTGCCACAGGTGAGTCCAAACGAGCATCATATGCTTGAAATAAAACTACCCACAATTTTGAAAACGTGCCAATAATTTTGTCAGGCCCATTTTTGGAGTTCTGTGTGACATGATGTCAGATTTGGCCTTTTTTCTGTTTTTTTTTGTGTTGTTCCAATGCACATAAAGGAAATAAACGTGTATACCAAAACATTTGTAATTGCAACGATTTTCTGGGAGAAATGGTGCATTTTCTGGGAAAATTCCAGGGGTGCCGATAATTTCGGCCATGATTGTAAAACTCTCGTCTCTATTTAAACCATGTTGTGATGTGTTAAATTTTTGCATCAGTTTAACTTCCCATTCCTTTCTCACTTGCTGTGTTTTGAAGTTACCCATAAGCACTGTGACTTTAAAGTCCTTCTTACAGTGTCAATGGCTGCTGAAGTGACCTCCTACAGGAACACCTCTATTGCTATACTTAATGTGGAACCTGTGTAAATTAATTCTTTTGTTTAGTGTTTGTCCAGTTTCTCACACGTAAAGTGCAGTGTTGGGACATTTAATACAAAGAATTAGGTAGACCACATTAGATGATCTGCAGGAAAATTATTCCTTATGCGATATTCCAGATGGCAGTGTGGCATAACTATTATTATAAACGTAAGTACATGATTTACATGTTTTCTGTAGGCAGGGAAATGCACCATTATCTGTTGGTTCACCCAGGGAACTTTAGACAATTAGTTGCTGCAGGTTTGGTGGTTCTCTGTATGGCAGGAGGGGAGGTTCTGGGAATACATCTCTCGGGGTGCTGTCATTATTTAGTATTGGCTGAAGTTTTTATAACTTTTCAAAGTGTTTTAAGATGTGGGTTATAGGTAACAACAAGAAGGATTCAGTTCTTGTTGCCCTTGTTTTTACATTCCAGAAGGTTGTCTATGGTATGACAGCAGCTCTTCTTATTTGAATGTCGTTTTCAGAGTATATTATTGACTAATGAAATCTTCTCTAAGATCCTACAGTTGTTTATCCTGGCCTGTTGGGTCTGAGTAAATACGATTGTTAACTTATTACTTTGCTGAAAATGATGGAGCGCCTTATATGCTTGGGGTGGAAGCTTTCACTTCTTAGGTATGTCTGTCTGTCTGTTGGTTTGTGAAAAAAAGAAGTTATAAGGAAGTTACCTTTCAGTTGAACAGTGGTGTGAAGGAGCCAGACTTCTGTTTTTGAATAATTAAGCCTCAGCTTTAGGTTGAGGTGGAAAGACTTATACTCGTTATGAAAATGGAGGAGGTCCTTCTCACTGACAGCCAAGACTATGAAGATGTCATCTATGTAATGGAGATGCAACATTGGTTTTAAGACCCACGTTGACATAACATTTTGCCATAAATAGGTTCGCGTAGTGAGGTGCCAACCAACAGTATTGCAGTCCCCATTTGTTGCAAGTAGAAGTCCTGTCCAAATGAGAATAAATTGTGCATCAGAGAGCATTTTATCATTTGTATAACTGACTCTGTGGGTATATCATGTTGTTTTAGGCATGTTTCATATGCCAATATGCCATCATCATGTGGGATGATTGTGTAACATGTTTCAACATCAATTGTGGCGAGTAAGGTTCCCTCAGGTAAGGTGACAAGAGCAGACAGTTTTTTAGGAAATCAGTGATGTCTTGGATGTAGCTAGTTGTTTTGCGGGCGAGGGGTTTAAGGATGTGCTCCACCCATCCAGAAACATTTTCTGTAAGTGAACCAATTCCTGATATTATAGGCCTTTCTGGGTTCCCTTTATTGTGGATCTTGGGAGGAATGTAGAAGTTATCCATTTCGGGATATTCAGGAATTAAACTGTTTACATGATCCCTGATGTCAACAGGAAAGCTATTTACTATCTTTTTTAGTTCCTTTTTGAAGATATCTGTGGGATCTTCCTGCAGTTTGTAATAATGCGTAGTACTGGACAACTGCCTTTGTACCTCCTGTATATAGTCAGGTGTGTTCATGATAACTAAGGCACAACCTTTGTTTGCTGGTTTAATAACAATCTCTGTATTTTCTCTTAGTGAATGTATGCTTCTCTGCTTGTGAATAGTGAGGTGTTGTATTCGATCTTGCTGTCTGTTTAGGATCCCCGTTTTGACTCTCAGTCGAAAGCCATCTATGTAATTCTCCAGGGTGGAATTTCTGCCAGGTCCTGGTGTCCATGGTTGCCATTTTCTTTTTTGTGGAAAATATTTTTTTAAGTCCGAGTTTTCTGCAGAATTCTTCTACCTCACTGCAGACTCTGATTTTGTCAATGGGCTTTGCAGGGCTGAGTGAAAGTCCCTTTGCAAATCTCTAGTTCATTTGGTGTGTATAAAAAGAGATTAACAGTACAGGACTGTTTTTTTATATATATACAGGGTAGGATTCAAAAGTAATGAGCCTCATTTTGTTCTGACGCGAACGTACCTCGCCGCGCGCCCCACTTGCCAGCGACGGCGACGGTGGGTGTTGGCTTCACAACACAACGGAGCTCCTACCACTCCCGAGCTTTTCGGAGCAGTAGGATCGGCCTTGACGGGAACCCCTGTGCGGTAGTGCGTTACACGGCGGAATGGAAAGTTCGTTAGAGCAACGGTACACGTTGAAGACGAAGACCATGCTCATTGCCTTCTTCAGAGTGAAGGGGATCATCCACTACGAGTTTGTCCCGCAAGGACAGACCGTGAATGCTGCTTACTACTTGGAAGTCCTGAAAAGGCTGAAAAGAAGCGTCGCGCGCAAGCGAAGGGACATCAAGGACAGCTGGAAGCTTCACCACGATAACGCGCCCAGCCACACCGCCTTCATCGTGAGCGCCTACCTGGCCCGGGTGAATGTTCCGGTGGTCCCCCAGTCCGGACCTGTCGCCTTCTGACTTCTTCTTGTTTCCGCGCTTAAAATCAGCGCTGAAAGGAAAACGCTTCGACTTGATCGAGGACATCCAAGCAAATGTCAAGGCAGCCCTTGCAGCCATCCCAGAACAGGCCTACGTGGACGCATTCGAGTCATGGAAAAGCCGCCTACAAAAGTGTATTGATGCAGGAGGTGCCTATTTTGAAGACTATTAATTAGTTGTACCGATTTGCTCAAAAAATTTGTCTTTTTCAACAAAGGCTCATTACTTTTGAATCCTACCCTATATATGTGTGTATATATATATATATATATATATATATATATATATATATATATAAATAAACTGTCCAGCTTTCTCTCGCAGTCTATGCAGTTTTTTCTTTCTGTTGACAATAAGGAGTTTCTGGAGTCTTCTATAATATAGATATAGCTCCTTTACCATATCCTGCATGTCACTGCCAAGGAGCAGGATGAGGTCTTGGATCTTTCTTTGTGTGTTCTTTTCAATGTTATAGAACATTTTGATTAGGTGATTTCTCAGCTTTTCAGAGGTCTTAATACTCAGTTTGCAGAGCAACTTTGTAGTAAGTGTGGATTGAATTGGTTGGATTCCTCATCAATATGCCTTTCTGGATAAGATTTTTCCTTTTTGCATTTCATTAAGAAGAAGATGTCACTGTGGAGGTGTGCTAGTTTCTTCCATCAGGTCTTCAATTCCATGTAGCAGCAGTCTGTGAAGTGCCTTGAGCATGGGAAAGGCGCTATATAAATAAAATGTATTATTATATTTCGGTGTCTTGTATGTCTGTACCAGTAGGGTGTTGTACTGTGTTAGCCATTATGGATACAATGAGAAGTCAAGCAAAATGACACCTTTCATTGGCTAACTAACAAAACATTACAATATGCAAGTTTTCACGACAGCTCAAGCCCATTCTTCCAGCGAAATATAAGGCAGAAACTGGAATTTTCTGTGTTTATATAGATACCAGGGCAGATGCAGCATTGGAAAATCTTCAAGTGGGTCATTTTAAATGTAAAAAAAAATAATAGACCTATCCAAGATCAGTTTAATTTAGTGCGAGAGGAGAACAGTTTATAATCAAGATATTTTGATAACTGCTCAAGATAGTTGTTTGAAGTTTCTGATGAGTTTTTCCATACAATATGGATCTGTAGTCAGGTTGTCTGGGTCAGTCAGAGAGATGTAAATAATTCTCATATCTGGTGATAAAACTTGTCTGTAAACCATGTCGTAATGTGTTACATTATCAGTTTAACTTCCCATTCCTTTCTCTCTTGTTGTGTTTTGAAGTTGCCCATAAGCACTGCGATCTCAAAGTCCTTCTCACAGTGTCGATGGCTGTGAGCTCCTACAGAACATCACTATTGCCATGCTTAATGTGTAAATTCATTGTTTAGCAGAGTTTTTGTCCAGTTTCTTCCACATAGACCGCAGTGTTTAGGACATTTCATACAAAGAATTAACTAGACCACATTAGATGGTCTGCAGGAAAATTATCCCTTTATGAAGATGTTCTAACCGGCAGTATGGTATAGCTACATAATCTGTATTATAAATGTGAGCACGTTTTACATCTTTTCTGTATTCAGGGAGATGTACCATTAACTGTTGGTTCACTCAGGGAGCTTCAGACAATTAGTTGCTGGAGAAAATCACCTCTGGAAATTAAGTAGATAAGCTAATCAACTTAACACAATAATGTCTCAGTAACATTTTGTGTGTGAAGTTAGGGAATTTTGATTTGGAAAGTTTTTAGACAAGATGCACGTAAAAACCTTTGGCCTTAACTATATAGGCACACATGAATTTCACAAACCAGAAGTACCGAGCACTAGAAAACAACCTTTAAAAGACTGTAAATCCGCTGACAGTCACTCGTATTTGCAATCTCATAGATCCATTTTACACTGGCCAATTAATTAAACCTACATACTACATCTTCCAGGCTGTGGGAGTACAACTCATTGAAGTATGGGGAGAAGGTGAAGATTTCACATGAATATCAAAAATGTACAGGAAGTAAACCTTGTATACTACATTCATCACCCTTATATATTAAAAACAAAAATATATATTTTTCAAAATCTTTATACAAAACTTCTGTTTACCAGAAATATTTTAAGACAAAAGATAATAAAATTAACCTCATCTTGCAGGTCATTTTGCTCACTTATAAGCTCAAGCTCTGGAAGATCACTGAAGTCATCAGTAGCATCACTGCCATCTGGTGTTAAAGGCTGACATGGTGAGTGGGGCTGGTTTTCAGAAGGAGTGACCTAAAACATAGCAGGGATAAAAAATTGTAATCTATCTCAAACACTGCTTCATTGGATGTTAGGCTTTGTGTTCAGTTACAAATCCATTTTACTAAAGTAATTACTTCACTTAGAATGCAGTCTCAGCTTGTGCTAAATGATGTTAATAATATGTTTCAGCAACCTACTACCCACAATTCAAGCCAAACTGATTACTGTGGGGAAAATAAAAGCTGCCAAAATTAAGGAGACTGAGGAACTTCATGAACACTTTTGGAAACTGGTTTTCAACTATTATGGGACTATCAGAAAATGAATGGATAGGATAAACGGATGAGTACAACCACACACCTGCTACTATACCCTGATGATGCAATTCATCATGTTTTATTCATTCAGAGATCCACTAATAATAAATAGTTAAGGAAGCACCTGCCAACATTAATTTGTGTCAACCGGGGTAAAAAACATGCAAAAGAGATGACAGTCACAATGTTATAGGCAGAAGGAAAAAATGGCACAGGCAATACAATTTATAATCAGATGTTTAAGTGAAAGTAGGATGTAAAACATGTGAAAAATGCTTCAGAATAAAGAATTACTTGGTGTGAGGGTGTCCTGTCCCATTCTGTCACCTAGAATGGCTGTTTTCCTCTATCCACTGTGATAAAACATATTTCAACCCTAGGCATGGTCTATGTTCTCTCTGATCCGCATGTAAATGTACACATCAAACAAAACTGTACACTTGAGCAAAATCACAAGATTCCTACATGTGTCAGTTTGTAAAATGTTCTGAAAATTGCGCAATTAGTTATAAAAAAAATTAAATGTGAATTTTCACAGAATGTTTAGAATAATTTTTAATCAGTTCTTCTCTGAGGTGCACCATATGGTTGAAAAAAGGCCAATTTTCAAATTTGGTGACTATGATGACTGACTGTTTCAAATTAAATATTTGTGGATGTTTTTGTATTTTGTAATTTATTCAACGTAATTTATATTCCTTTTACACTTAAATGAATACAATTGTTAAGAACCAGCAATAATTTTTTATTTGAAAAGATTCAACAACAAACATCACAAAAATCACAATTTACTGATGGGAATAATTAGTGAGACGGATGAACCTGTTGTTCACTACACATCTTTTCAAATCTCAGAATCATACTGGATACAGCCCCCTCTTATTTCCTGTTCTACATTGATTTTCACACTTGCTGTGGATGAAAGTACAGTACACACACCTAGTTCAAAAATACTATAACAACAATTCAAATGTATTTATATACAAGTCAGTTACCGGATTTCTTCTGAAATGGTCAGAGAAGTCAGAAGGATTTTCTTTAACACTAGAAGGGTCAGCTATCTTTGGTTTTTCATCAGATCCCACTTTTTTTTCAAAAAGAGCGTCACTGGGTTCCAGTGACCAAAACACTGTATAACTACTAAACATTTTGAAAGAAATTAGTGCATCTTATTAAAACTGACATCATCTACAAACAGCAAAAAATGAAATCTAAACAAGTTTTTATATCATGATATTAAATCTTGTTTTCCTTATTGTAAGAACTATTGACTAATCAAAAAAAGTATATTTACTGTATGATTATTTAGTTTACTTTGAGAAACCTTGTCAAGTAAATTTTGCTTCCCCCATTGGCCAATTTTTTTTTGCTAAATAAAAGCAAAACATCTCCCACTTAAAAGTTTTTTTGTGTGTGGTTTTTGCATATGTATTTTTTGTAGTGCAGATTTCATTTAATGTCTCTAAATAGTTATTTGCGACGTAAATAAGTAAAACAAAAATATCAAAATTAAATCTACTACAGTATTGTTAACTTTTATTATCTGATTTCATAAAAAAAGAATTTTAATTTTTTTTTAAATGATAATCCTAAATGCACAAGAAATATGATTATCTATGCTACGTATCAGAGTATAGCTGGTTTATTTACAGACAAAAAAGACAAGGATCTGACTGAAGTGATGGATCAATGGTTAATGATGACAATTCTAGAAGACCGTGTTCAAATCCTATTTACTATTTATTTTAAGTCTGAAACATCCCAACTCTGCATTCATGGGTTTTCCGCCCACATCCCAAAGACATCCATATTAGACTAACTGGCAACTTTCAAAAGATTACATACTAGAGAAGGTGGGTGCATTCCTAGCCGCCTGTACAGTCTAAGATTTCATTTATTTAAATTATTTTGGAAAATCTGTAAGCCATTTATTTCAACTTGCTTTTTGTAGTTGTTGGAAATATGTGCTACAGAGCTGCAATACAAATGTAAAAAATCCTACATTTGATACAGCAAGTTTTACAAACAGAAGCATTACAAAGCACCTCCCAAAACACAGAAAGCAACATGAAACATCAATTGTTCTTAACTAAGACTCTAAAGTTAAACAAATATTATTTAGAAGTTATTGCTCTGACCTAGGCAGCATGGTAGCGCAGTGGGTAGCGCTGCTGCCTCACAGGTAGGAGACCCGGGTTCACTTCCGGGTCCTCCCTGCGTGGAGTTTGCATGTTCTCCCCTTGTCTGCGTGGGTTTCCTCCGGGTGCTCCGGTTTCCTCCCACAGTCCAAAGACATGCAGGTTAGGCGCACTGGTGATCCTAAATTGTCCCTAGTGTGTTCTTGGTGTGTGTGTGTGCGCGTGCCCTGCAGTGGGCTGGCGCCCTGCCCGGGGTTTGTTTCCTGCCTTGCGCCCTGAGTTGGCTGGGATTGGCTCCAGCGGACCCCCGTGACCCTGTAGTTAGGATATAGCTGGTTGGATAATGGATGGTTAATAATTAAGTAACAGCACAAATACAGTCCTGCATTATTTGCCTCTCATCTTGTAATTTTCTAAAACATGAATATAATACTGTTACTGCCTAATAATTGTAAAACACATCCCATAATTGAATTTGCTCTCTTGTGGGATATTTGTGCATGACTGCCATTGTACCCAACTCTCATTCTTCAAACTATGGCTTGTGAATCCTCATGGTGACTACACATGTTTTGCTTTTTCGGGGTGAGCCCAATCAGACTATGCGTTCACCTGGCTGCCAGACACTTGCTGTTGAACACCATTAGCCTGGGAATACCTTAGAACACTCCAGAAGGAGTTGGAAGTTGCCAAGCGTAGGGTGCCCTGCTCTGTTCAGCTTAGTGTGTTGCTACTGCAACGTTTACCAGGCTAGGCCACTAAAATGAAAATGAAGTCATATTCCATCTTTGACCTACATGCTGATCTTAATTAAAAAAAATCAATTAAAGAAAGAAAAGAGATTTCATTACCTCGCTGATATCTTCAAGATTGCATGGCACAGCATAACCTTGAATCTGAAGAACAGTGTGAATGTAAATATCTTCCTGCGTGTAGGTATCACACAAGAAAAGGTGAAGGATCCCATTCACATACTTGTGAATTAGAGCAACCAAAGGTCTTGCCCAGCAAAATTTCTGGAAAACACTGATTGCAGTTTCACTCCAAGTATCCTGTTCAAAAAATATTTTATCAAGTAGGTAATGAAAAAAGAAATTACTTACAAAAAATTATAGTTATGTTGTCTGCAGGTTGCCTTTTTAAAGTCTCAGTTTCTCCCCTACAGAAGGCAAGAGTGAATTACTTTCTACAATTGTATTCTCACCTCCTTTTCCCCTATATGCTTCTACAGAAGTGTTTTATTTAGTAGTTCACATGTATTTTTAAAGTTTTAATAACTTATTTTTAATAAACTGCTATACGAGTATACAGTCACTTGCAAACTCCCTTTATTAGCAATTATTTTCTTAATAAGCAGATTAGCAGCCTCTCTACAGGCTTACTCTGTCCCTGACCTTACTCCCATTCAACAACATGGCATCCTCTTTAAAATTCTTGACAGTTTCACTGCTCTGCGACTTCAAGCAGCTTTACGCCTCTGAATGCTAGTGAATGAATCCATTTAACCCTTTACAGCAATATCCTCTGCTTTGTCTTCCAGTCAACCATTACAAAAAGACCAAAATGTTTACATATTGCTCTCTTTATAACTAGGGCAATTAAATTAAACATTTCATAAAGCATGCTGTGCAAAAGAATTGCGCCTCATCGATTGTCGGCTCTTTCATTGTGCCGATTGTTGTCAGAATAGGCTCGGTCTGCTGTGAACCTCTACTGGAAAAAGCAGATTAAAAAACAAATGAAATAATGTTAGACTTTAATTTGAACAATGTGTTTTGGCATTTCTTTTTCTCTGAACATCAATTATAATTTATTTGATAAGTTATAAAGTATTCTTAGAGGATCTTTCACTAGGAACACTTTAAAAAAAAATCATTTTTGTGAAGTAACATCAGCTCAATAATATTTAGAAGTGGTCAGTAGAGCCTATAAAAGTACATTATATCAAAATGTAACAGATCCAAGGAAGTGAGACACTTAACAAAAGACAGCAGAGTTCCTGAGGGCAAAGGAAGTAGAGGGCAATTTTCTTATATGGCAAATAAGTAAGAAAAAATGCAAGGAAACAGATATAACACCATAACAAGCACGGCGTAAAATTTAGGTTTATTCAGCCACCAAGTTAACGGAGATGAAAGCTGTGGGATTTTGCATTTTTATTTACTTAATCTAAGAGTCACTTACTACATTTTTGTTTATTAAATAGTTTTGTAAAAATGAGTCATATAAGTAATAGCAATAGAATGCAATTCCATGTGCAAGTAGATGACATTAAATATATGCATTTTAACAGCACTTTACCATCAAGAGGCTTGTGGTGGCTCAGTAGATTTCATTGACAGCAGAGTCCAATTTTAGTGATTTGAAAATGGCATTGACTGATGTGTGTTAGTGGTGGAGGGTCTATGAGTAATTGTTGTTCAATTTCTTAAACAGAACATTTTTGAAAGTATATCCAATTGAGTAGAATCCAATAATTCTCAACTGAAAAGTATCTATTAATACAAAATGACCAATACTAGCATAACAACCAGTATCAATATTACTCTATGAAAGGAGAAAAGGAACTGAAAAAGTCCCGTATTGAGTTAATAATATTAACTAAAATCTCTCTCTCTCTATTATTATATATAAAATCCAAAGCCTAAAAGTGCAACGATTTTATGTGACATTTTTGTCACTCTTTAAATCGGACTTATTTTAAAACCTACATATATATGTTTGGTATCATTCTTTTCAGAATTTATCGAACTTTAATGTGATGTTGTTAGATTTTCAGATTCTTATTCCATTTTTAAATTATGAACTAAAATATCAAGAAAGTCACGGTTTTTGTCAGTTAAAACACATGGATTGTTTATTTAGTCTCTTATAAAATACTCATTAGCATAGTGGACCTCAGTTTAACAGGAATACTCCAATTGGTAAGAGAGTAAATGTTTTATTCTCCTTTCATGATTTTTACTCCATTAATAATTATTTTTTCTTTTACATATTTATAGAATTTCGTGATTTTGACTCCCAATTAATAACAATTTTTCTTTTTTACATTTATAGATTTTAATAATATTCTGGCCGCAGCTGGGGGTTGGGAGCTGAAGGTGCCGGGGGGTTACCTTCCTAGTATTATATAAATGAGTAAACACTCGGAAAGGAGCCAAATTTTTGTACAACGAGAATACAAATGGTACATGAAAGGCAAGAAGATCAAGGGGCTTGCCTCGATTGTTCATGTATATCTAATACTAAAAGTTCAGAGACTGAGTGCTTAAGCCACTGAAGCCTCGTAACTCACAAAACCACTGCCCATTTGTAAACCAGTCCTCTGTTTATATCAGTTATGACAGTTGTGCCTTTCCTGTGTCATCAATTACTTGTAGTTCAAATTCCATTTAGCCGGAGGTTGATAACATTATTTCTTTACAATAATTATCTGCAGATTACATATGCTTACATATTGTATTTGCTTTCTCCTTCCATTTATTTTCAGAGTAGGGACTGTTTTGTACTCTATTACTTATCTAACCTAAAGCTGCAGGAGAAGGGCACTACTGTGTAAGCCGTTTGTGATTGCACTCTGCCCACCATTTGACTGCCTTGCACTGGGCATCTGAGCGGCTGTCAAACAAGAAAAAGAAGAAAATATACAAACATCCAAGCAGAAGCAACTACTCCGAAGGTAAAATTGAAACTGAAAATTATTCCTAGATGAAGTCGCACAGAACATTTCTCCATTTTAAGATGGACAAGTTTGCAAATTCGACAATGCTTTTTAATAGGAAGTTTAGAAATTTTAAAATATTTTGCGTTCAAAAATTGCAACCTTCAATGAATACTGAACAAAATTGGTTCACGGTGGGCCAAGTTCTTTCACAAAGACAGACAGATGTGCTTTCACAATAAATGTTTCACACATTACATGTAACGCACCTAAAAATACAAAAATTAGAAAAGGCCTCTGCACTATTTTTGTAAGGTACAAGAGGGGAATTGTGTGCAAGTACAATAAAGATATGGTACTGGTAGAGGGTCTATCACAGGACACAACTCAAAGGAATAGCCAATTCTTTATACGAAAACACAAATGGAAATTTCAAAACGGATGCTCCAAACCTTAAATGGTTTGATCCATGTCAAAGTGGCGGGTACTGCCTGAGCCGGAAGCTTTGAATAGACACATCTGGAAATCAAAGAAAAAAAAAAAAAAAACATTAAAAGAATGTAAATCCAAAATGAATACAAACAGTTTAGGCTTGAAATTAACAGCAGATTGCAAACAAAGTTATGTTAAAGTGCTTAAAGAACAGAAGACAAAGCCTGGGTGTAAATAATATGTTCAGAAATACAATACAATATAAATTTGTATGCATTACAAAGGAATTTTAAGCTTGGATGGTACAAACAAAATGTATATTAAGTTAACTAAAAGGTGTAGTGGTACTTTTATTAACAGCAATAATTTTATAAGTAATTTGTGTAAGAGAGTTTAGATTTTTCCGGTATCTCAAATACACCCCATGACTTCTCATTGGAGAGACAAATGTTTCTAGATGCAGCGGTTTATGTATTCATACCAAAGCATTTAGTTTAAATATTACTTACCTGAAGCATGATTCAATGATATTGTACCAAAAGGTTTCTTCACATAGACTTCAAAAGCACTTCTTTGTAAGGAGAACATCTGCCTCACCACTTTTAAAAGTTATAGCTTGCAATATTTTGGGGGCAGCAGGGGAATCAATTCAAACAAAATCTGGTTAGTTGGTAGTAAGCCCATGTGCTAACACATGTGCCTTACCTGAACATTGACCGTTTAACAACTCACTGAATATTTCAAGCAAAAGAACATAGTCCTTATTAGAAAGTTAAAGACTGTCAGCAAACAAGATAATGCAAACAGCAAGAAAAGAGGACTGATAGGGAAACATGGGGAGTTCTGGTGTAGGGTAGTAGGGAGGATGTGATTAGCTAAATTACTGACCTTTTAAATGCAACAATAATAAATAAATGGGGTGAGGTGTGGTAGAAAGACTGCAGAGACTGGGAGGATGGAAAATGGGACCAAGCAATACATTAAATTCATTGTAGATCAGGGGTCTCCAACACGTCGCTCGCAAGCTACTGGTAGCTCTTAACCCCTTTCCAAGTAGCTCGCCAAAGGATTAATGAATCCTACATAAATTTGAAAACTTGATTAGTCAAATTAGGGGTGGACGATCTTTCCAAAAAATCCTCTTTAATAAAACCCCTGTGTGCGTCCATGTGTGTGTTTCTTCTGGTGAAGTGCGCATGCACGGGGCACTCTTTAATAAAGGACATCATTGCTGGGGAGGGTGCTGATTGGGTAGTCGCGGACAAGGCGGAAGTACAGGGAAGGGCGGAATGAGTGGCAGAGTCACCGGCCTCTAGCAGATGCTTCAAAGGTCGCCTGACGCATCACACAAGACAGAGAGGGCGGGACCTATAAAATATTGCGCGGCCGATCCAATCGGATTTCGGTAAATGAGGTAAGACCTAAAACATAAGGAACGAAAAATCCAATCGGGTACTGAGACGCGGAGACCAGCTTCCCCAAAGAGGGGGGGATTAGTGTTTGTTGTTATGCAAGTGTTCACTCTGAGGATGTCAGATTTGCGATTAAGAAACTTGGCCCAGTAAAGTGTCAGTCTTTGAAGGGGTTTTCCTAAATATATGAATTTTCATGATATTACAATAGGATGACTTTTAAAAGTAGATTTATTTTCACGCACAAAAACACAGACAATCAAATACTATATAAGCAACATCTCCTGGAAGAACGGTCAGCTCAGCAAGTAAACATCAACAAAAGAAAGGCTGAAAGACAAAGAAAAATACGAGCAAATAGATTGAATTTAAGAAAAAGAAAATGAACGTCAGAAAAACGCTAAAAGATAAAGACTCAGAAGAGCAAATAGATCTATAGAAGAACAGGAAAATGAGCGTAAAATTTATTTTTATTATTATTTTACATTTAATATGGACTGTACCTACTATAGTTTATGCACTACTGTTCTAGTGCCCGTTATTGTAACAGGATTAATGTCTAGTCATATCATAATCCTTTTAACACAAAATCACGATCCACAATCTGAATTGCAATCTCTCTTTTCAGTGTGGCATACACAGAATATCTGGACTCAAACTCATCAAGACCTAGGTAACACTTTATTTTAAATATCACAGAAAGTTGAATTCAATTGATCTCTCGTTTGCTAGCTAAGCGGAGTTAAGGAGCACGCCCTGAAGCTGGCGACTGAGTGAGGAAGGCTCCTCCCCTCAGCCCGCTTAGTGTTTCTTGGATTTGCACAAATAAATCGGTACTGCAAGTGAACTGTGATACACAGTGAAATGAGAGAAGTTGCAAAAATCAACCGGAATGTTCAAGCAAATTATAGATAAAAACCCGACCTAAATCCATTAAGTAGTTCGTCTCTCGTAAAAAGCGGACAGAAATTGGATTTTATATATTATATATTAGTAAACCTTCAAAATAATGTGCACTTAAAGTCTCAAAAGCATTCTCAGCATTTCTGGAGCTTAGTAGAGCCAGATAACTATAAGAATCTTCACCAAGCAGCTCTGAAAATGTCTGCTTTGTTTGGGTCTCCATATGTCTGTGAGTCTGACATGAATGTCATGAAATCAAAGTTCAGAACAAGACTGACAGATGAACATTTAAATGACTCCATAAGAGTGAACCTAAGTGTCTACACTCCACCAGACACCTGCCTCTCTTGTTGACTCCATGCAGTACCAGTCATCTGACTAACTAAAAAACACATCACACATACAACTGGACATGTGAATAGTGACATGGAACAAAATGACAGATAAAAAAGTCATATCTGTGTATTTGTAATTGCATTGTTTTGTTTTGACAGCATTCATATTTTAATTCAATAGTGTGAGATACATTAGAAAATGCATACAGACATACAAAATACACTTGCAGGTGAACTAAATATTTTTTGTGATGTTTTAATGCAAAATGTGAGTTGTGGACACCAACATTTTGTAAATGTTCAGGCAAAACAAGCTTATTCAGTTTGTTTGGGTTGAAATAAGCTATGAGAATAAACATTAGAAAACAAGAGTAGCTCTCTGCCGTTTTCATTTTGTAAAAGTAGCTCACAGGGGAAAAAAGGTTGGAGACCCCTGTTGTAGATGAAGAATAGCATAATACCAGTACTGCAGATAAAAATGAGTTTATAGCAGTAGCAGTGATATTTTAGTACTATGCCCACAAGCTCCTTACAAACCGACATACCATCAGATGTGTCACTGTCTCACGATTTTGCTGTTGGTTAGATGAATGTGATGTCTTTCTTTTTTTTTTTTTTAGCTCATTATGAAAAGACCACTGACTGCAAGTCCACAGTTAGCAAAATTGCCTCCAACACATTGACCTGCTCCCTTTATCCTCTTCTCTAACAGCACCCCAATTTAATCATACTCAAATATTTGTTTGTTGTTAGCATTAACATCCCAATCCCGTAAATGCTAAAAGGAACTCTGCTCTGTTGGGTCCTTATGCTAGGCCCTTAACCTACAATTGCTGAGCGCTTTGAGTAGTGAGAAAAGCGCTATATAAATGCAAAGAATTATTATATTGATATCTGGGTGATGCAGCAGCTAGCAATGCCAACTCTCTGAAGCAGCATCAAAAGGTGCCGGAATAGTCTCCACTGCACTCACTCTCTAAATGACTGAATTGGATTAAGCATGTCTGAGAATGCTGTTTATTGTTACACTGTTATATTTAAAACAATGGAGTTACAAGTAGGGAAGAAAAAAAAAATTAGATTTTAAAATTGATAATGACAAGCCAATAGAGAACCTGTATTGTTTCTTTCTAAGTTAAGGTTCACAAGGAGCTTTGGGCTCTGGAAGACATGTTATGGGTTGTCTCTATATAGGAAAACTATAAAGTGTGTAATCTATTACAGGATAAGGAGTGCAGATTAATGGCCAAAAGTGGCAAATACATCCATTTAAAATTAAATCTATAACACAGTAAAGTGTGAAGAACATAAAGGTGTCTGAATGCTTTCTGAATCCACCATATATGATCATAATATCATTAATGAGAGAGAGTATTTTCTGTTGTCTTTTTTCAATGAAGATGGATTTCCTAATTATTTGTTCCTTCAAGTAATTTCCTTTCCTGGAGTGCACAGTTTAGGTTTTCCTCTAAAATGACTAAAATGAAATCTACAAATGCAGTAAAATGTGCAGAAAGTTAATTGGGTTCCGATTACATTCGTAATCCAATGAATTGCTACGGTGGACACAAGATTAAATATACATTTAAAAAAAAAAAAGGAAAATTCCAAGCATTATCCCTTTTTGTTCATTGTAACACTTAAGACTTTACAGTAGACTACAAAATACAAATTATTTTAAACATGTAAGGCATTAATCAGTTAAAAACGACAAGCAGCAGAGCTAATCTACTGTATTGTACATTAGTTAATACCTTGAGGTATGGTGAGAAGTATTATTTAAACCAAAAACTTACTTTAGAAACTTTACTCTGTTCTTCTCCACTTGATCAAAATTTCCAAAGTCAACATAATGTACTTCCACATACTGCTCACTAATAATCCGGTGAACAATTCCACGATAAAACCACAAGGTGCTAGTTTCCACACAGCACACCTGACCGACTCTAAAGAAGTTCTCAGGAAGCCGGTACCTTTGTGATGCCTCTTTAGAAGAGTAGCACACCCTGGAAAAGAAATGCATGAGATTACTAACACTGCTTTGATAAGATTCGCTTCAAAATGGAAAACTCTTTCGTTTGTGTGAACAAGCTGAAAAAATGTAATCAAAGAAATTCCACAACCACCCTACCCTCAAGATCTGGTAGCAGGTGACTACCAATTGCACCCCACTATGAAGGGCTATCTCCACTATGATAATGACGGTGATGTAAAATCAACTACAGAAGAGTGATTAGCCAAGCAAGACAAAACATTTGAGAAGATCAGGAAGGCGTTTGTGAATAGATTAATAAGGGTATTATGTTTCACAGGGATTATCTTCAAAAATAAAAGAGTAAATGATCCTACTTCTGTGTGACATGGGATAGCCACCATTAGGACCTGCTGTTCTACAGGAGCTGACTGCATGAAAATTTAAGAGGCAATCCATGGATGTAACTGTTTAGAAACGGGGAGGTGGGAGGAGTGATTAATTAATCAAGACACAAACTCCCAAAGATCCACAACCTCATTGTAGAACTCTCTACTAAATTCTTCACAAATCTAGAAAATAACCCAAACATCAAACTAAAAGACATGATGATGAAAGACAGCACCAAAAAAAAAAGAAAGAAATAGCAGTTCTTGATAAAATAAATAATAACATTAGATCACTTTAAAAAGTCTTGTTAAAGCAGCCCTACTGTACATGAAATGTGCCCTACCTAGTAAGACAACAATTCCTACAAGACTAAGAAATAGTCAAACATATAACAATTACTGTACTCCTAAACTAGAGGAGCACTGCCTCGGTCCTCTGTTGGTGAAGAAAGTCAAAAGGAGGCAAATTTCTCAAGAGCGGAAGAAATAAAAAAGCAGACATGGTTGTTCTTTGAAAACTGGGCAAAGACAGGTTTCCTCAAAACTACAGATACACAAAAGTTTTGTAAAAACATTTCATAACTTTTATTCTGCCAAGATCAGCTATGCATGTAACTGATACGAAAACGTGTTTTTATAGGATAATGACAACCTGCTGTGAAAATGAGATACTCCCTCAGTTTAAAGGGGTAGTCTTTGACAGGCAAGGAATTTATTTATTTTTAATTTTTTTTGATAGAACCTAAACTATTTCATTCACAAAATTTTAATTACTCATATGACAGAGGTGAAACTTGAGTTCCACAACAAAGCCTTTCCCATGTAAATGTTTTTCTTTTCCTCTTCTTTCACCAGAAAAAAACTAAGTAAATGTTTAAGAGCAAGACACCACATATGCAGTGAAAGTAGCTTAGTTCATCTGTTTTAATGACTTGTCTTTTAAATGTCTTTACACAGAGTTCTTAGATTTTGAGTAATAGTAATAATTATAATTAACGATTCATTATTTTACTAAATCTGTTCTTCCATGATTCTTTGTTGATTAGCTCCTGTTCAAAAATGTATTGGTAAAAACCTATAATGCACATGCACAAATGACTGATGAAACAGCTAACAAGAGGAATTTGTCGATAACTTTTTAACAAAATTTACCCTCCGCTGTCAATCACTGAGTACCCCAGTAAAACAACAACAACACGTAATACACCTGCAACCTTAAAACACAGATTTCATGACATTGCTGACCTGGAGGAAACAGCAGACAGGCAGCAAAATGTGCATGTTTACTGACGAACAGGCCGGCATTTTGCACAGAACATGTGTTAAATCAAAAGAGAAACAGCGCACAAAGATACGTGAACTTGAAAAGATCCGGAACAATCATTACCTTAGTGCACCTGCACCAAATCAGAAGGAACACTGAATTACACAGGGCACAGATATCTTTATAAAAGGGGACCTACATGAAGGGCAGGTGAATTTCAAATGTTCTGCATGTCTCCGATGCATTTTGATGATCCGTTGCCTCATATTCAGCCCTTCATTCTTCATTCTGGCACTAGCATAACCAGCCACTCCTTGAAATTTGCCATTTGGAAATTTTCATAGTTAGAAAAGCTTTTGTGCATGTGCATCTCTAGCTCTGACATCATTTTAGCTGCTAGGCCCGTGCGCCCAATGCAGGCATGTCAGGTATAAACCAGCTTTTACTGTAATGTGGGGGATTTTAACGGTGAAAGGGCTACATTTGTCATCTTTCTTGATGTTTCTGAAGTATAACAAATGGAAAGAAGGACTAATCCTTCAACACAAAACATTCGGGACAAAGTGAAGAAGATCATAGCTGGGGTTCCTCTCTCCATTCTTCAAGATATATTTCAGTGAAATGCTCAAATCAGTAGGAATGATGATGGCTTAGTATACAGATGACAGAGCGATTCTTTACAAATCTAGACAATTTCGGGTTGTCACTTAAAGACTACAAGAGGCCATCTACACCTTAGAAACCTGGTTAAGGACTTGGTGCTTTGAGACCAATCCCAAAAAAACCATGGCAATCTTACTGAGCAACAGAATGCTGTCACCAACAGGTAAAATCACAACAATAAGATCATCCCGAGAAAACTTGGTGAAATACCTCAGAATGATACCGGACAAGTTCCTGTCATGGAAACAACACATCAAATTCAACTTTTGCACAGCCAAAACACCAGCAATCAACTTAATCTTGTCCTCAACAATAAGAATTAACAAAATAAAAATGTACAGAACCACTATTCGTGCCTGAATGTCATATGCAGCAAATCTTGGGTAATATGAAAGGAGCAGAAGCTAAATGTACAAGACATGGACAGCAAAAGAAACTGCAATAATACAAGTGTATTGGAGGTCATCAGTGACCTCTCTAGAGCAATTCAAAGGGGTGACCTGGGGCCTCATCACTAGAGAGTGGTATGCTCTGGGTCCAGAACAATGGGGTTGGGGTGGTTTGACTATAAAACAGTGGCATGCTCCAGGTCCTTAAATACTGGGGCTAACAGAGTAATGTCATGCTCTGGGACCAAAACCCAGCGGAAAGTGGAAGCTGAATTTAAATAGTTTCAAGCTTCTCTTGAGTTGGGTTGTGTTTTTCTTCTTCATACTGTCTTCGATAAACATGTTACCAGTTCACTTGCACTAAATGTTTATCGTGGTGTCCTACTTCCATTTTTCCAAATTCAGCAGCTTATTACAATATATGTAGGATAAAAATTACATATGTAAAATATGTACATAAGAAAAGATGAAGATAAGGTTAATATTTTGACTTTTGTACAATTTTCAGACATCCTCAAACACGATCTTACCGCTTTTGGAATTTTGTGTGTCTGTGTCTCTGTCTGGATTACAGTCTATGGACACGAGAACTCAAAAACAAACAATTCAAATGAAAGCTGGCAGAGCTGTAAGCATTTTAAAATACTATAAATCTATTTATTTTGAGTATTACTATCATTACTATTTTCTATTCTTTGGCCAAAGCCTTTATCCAAGGCGACTAACAACATTTTAGATGAAATTTCATTTTGCTTCTTTTCCTAATTGGAGCTCAGGGAGGAGAAATGACTCAATTATAACAGAGTCAGTAGCAGAATCTGAGCCCGCAACCTTAGAGTCGAAAGTCCCAAGTCTTAACCACTATGCCACACTGCCTGGCTTGAACTATTTTGCTTCCAAGAAACTACAGCTTTATGTGGAGAAAGTCATATACAGTATATTGTTTGATCCATTTCAGGATTGCCAGATCTGGAGCCCATCTTGAAAGTATCTGGAACAAAGGAGAAACAAATCCTTGGCAGAGACCCTGCCCATCTTATTATCCAAAAATCCACACCTATATCTGGTCATATACAGCCAAATTAAAGTTGCCAATTAACTTAATAAGCACATATTCACGCTATGCAAATAAAAATGGATTACCCAGAGAAAAACTCTTGGGAGATTAGTGACCGCTACTGGAACTGAAACCCAGGACACTGAAGCTGTGACATCCTACCATTAACAACAATGTCACTCCGCTGCAAATTCTGTAATACAGTACAGCTGTGAAAATTTACAAAGAACAACAATGAAATTACTCAACAACAAGAAACTATTTTAATTCTTCAAACTCTTACCTCATCTCAATCATCATATTTAACAACAGCTTACAATCCTCTGTCTCATTAAAGCGAACATAAAACTGGCTAGGAGAAACAACTGTCTCTACTAGCACAGAAACCATAGTCTTTTCTTCCATTTGTGGAGGTGGCTGCAGGTTCCCATCTCGGAATGCATCTAGTGGTCCCCTGGAGTTAGCTTGCAGCTTACAGATCTCGTCCTCACTAATGTCCAGAGTCTACAAAACAATCAAAATAAATATGACTAGTTCTCGACTGTTTAAATGTTAAGAAAGCATTTAGAACTCTATACAAAATTGATACATTCAGATTTTATGTCTCAGTACCTCCTCTATTCTAAATTCTGATTTAGTACAATAAATGCACCATTATTTCTTGCGTTCTTTGTCACAGCTTTACTCCACTATGAACACTATCTCCAGCTCAACCTGGCAAAGACAGACCTTGTTTTACCATCTGATCCATCTATATGCACACCTTCTTCTCTTCAGCTTGGCTCATTATTGTTAACACCCACCAAGTAGGTATGCAACCATGGGGTGCTGATTGCTGCCCAGCAACCATGTTGCGACAGTCTCTTGGTCCTGAACAATAACTAAGATCCATAAGATCAGACAGAAAATACAGCACAACTCCTGGTCTAGAGTTTATCTGGTACTGTGCTTTGCTAGGAATCATACCAAGGTTTGTTTAAAGGAATGCATGCTTAGTAGCTTGACTTTGTTGATAGCCAGGAGTAGCTAAGAATATACAACAGTTACGTTATGACCAAATACCAACTACAAAAGATACCCAAATAAATGTATAAATCATCAGACTAGTTAAAAAAAAAAAAAAAACTGATCACGATACATGACTCTGAAGCCAAACGTATTACATATAGAGCTGCCACAGACCTTTCAGTAGCAAATAAACACACTACCAAATTAGGCAATTTTTTGCTAAAAAGAACAAAACTGCTGTTAAGAAAAGACGTGGCAACACAAAAAATGACACGACTATAGTGTTTTTGAATTTAACTCACTCAATAAAGCACCTTAACAGTTAAAAAAACACAAGAAAAGTTTGTTTGTCCCGATGTACGTCACAACGCAATCACCAAGTGAGAGGATGAGTAAATATCCAAAAGCGACACTTTCTGTGATTAATAAAAAAAAATTTTAATGTGTGAAAATGATTCGATAAATGAAGGAAAACCCTAAAACAGTAAATTCTAATTTAATTCAGAAAAAAAAAAATATTTTATCAAGGTTGTGAAAAATGTGGCAGCACGATCACATCATCCACATGTAATCAAGGCTACTATTCTAACCGGAATCAGAAAGGCAGAGGAAGTTTTCATTCCACGTATACCTATGATTTCCATTGAACTCCCTTTCGAATTCAAACGACTTCAATTTCCAGTATGTCTTTCATTTGCGATGTCCATAAATAAAGCGCAAGGACAATCAAAAAAGTTACCAGAGTTTACCTTAAAGAACCATGCTTTTCACATGCAAAGCTATAAATAACCTGTTCCAGAGTAGGTTCAGGAAAGAATTTATACATTCTTGCTCCTAATTGCGAAATGAAAAATGTTGTGTATCATAAGGCACTGTAAATATTTCGAATCAAATATACTGTTACTCGTTAATAATAGCAGTTTGACTTTTGAACAATATTTGAATAATAGATTAACTGCCAAATAACTGACTTTTTTCCAACCCAAGTGACAGTCAGGCATTCCCGCAAGTAGTTATAGATAACAGGAAAAGATTGGGCAACATATGACAAGAACGGGAGTTTTACTGAACATTCAGCATGGGTTCAGACAGGGAAGGTTGTGCTTCACTAACATACTAGAATTCTATGAGGAAGCAATAATAGAAAACAATCACATTCATTTATCTGGACTTTCAGAAAGCATTTGATAAAGCGCCTCATCAGTTTTGAGCAGAATGTTAGGTTATACAGTGCATCCGGAAAGTATTCACAGCGCATCACTTTTTCCATATTTTGTTATGTTACAGTCTTATTCCAAAATGGATTAAATTCATTTTTTTCCTCAGAATTCTACACACAACACCCCATAATGACAACGTGAAAAAAGTTTATTTGAGGTGTTTGCAAATTTATTAAAAATAAAAAAATTGAGAAAGCACGTGTACGTAAGTATTCACAGCCTTTGCCATGAAGCTCAAAATTGAGCTCAGGTGCATCCTGTTTCTCCTGATCATTCTTGAGATGTTTCTGCAGCTTAATTGGAGTCCACCTGTGGTAAATTCAGTTGATTGGACATGATTTGGAAAGGCACACACCTGTCTATATAAGGTCCCACAGTTGACAGTTCATGTCAGAGCACAAACCAAGGATGAAGTCAAAGGAATTGTCTGTAGACCTTCGAGACAGGATTGTCTCGAGGCACAAATCTGGGGAAGGTTACAGAAAAATTTCTGCTGCTTTGAAGGTCCCAATGAGCACAGTGGCCTCCATCATCCGTAAGTGGAAGAAGTTCGAAACCACCAGGACTCTTCCTAGAGCTGGCCGGCCATCTAAACTGGGCGATTGAGGGAGAAGGGCCTTAGTCAGGGAGGTGACCAAGAACTCGATGGTCACTCTGTCAGAGCTCCAGAGGTCCACTGTGGAGAGAGGAGAACCTTCCAGAAGGACAACCATCTCTGCAGCCATCCACCAATCAGGCCTGTATGGTAGAGTGGCCAGATGGAAGCCACTCCTTAGTAAAAGGCACATGGCAGCCTGCCTGGAGTTTTCCAAAAGGCACCTGAAGGACTCTCAGACCATGAGAAAGAAAATTCTCTGGTCTGATGAGACAAAGATTGAACTCTCTGGTGTGAATGCCAGGTGTCACGTTTGGAGGAAACCAGGCACCGCTCATCACCAGGCCACTACCATCCCTACAGTGAAGCATGGTGGTGGCAGCATCATGCTGTGGGGATGTTTTTCAGCGGCAGGGAATGGGAGACTAGTCAGGATAAAGGGAAAGATGACTGCAGCAATGTACAGAAACATCCTGGATGAAAACCTGCTCCAGAGCGCTCTTGACCTCAGACTCTGGCGACGGTTCATCTTTCAGCAGGACAACGACCCTAAGCACACAGCCAAGATATCAAAGGAGTGGCTTCAGGACAACTCTGTGAATGTTCTTGAGTGGCCCAGCCAGAGCCCAGACTTGAATCCGATTGACCATCTCTGGAGAGATTTTAAAATGGCCGTGCACCGACGCTTCCCATCCATCCAACCTGATGGAGCTTGAGAGGTACTGCAAAGAGGAATGGACGAAACTGGCCAAGGATAGGTGTGCCAAGCTTGTGGCATCATATTCAAAAAGCCTTGAGGCTGTAATTGCTGCCAAAGGTGCATCAACAAAGTATTGAGCAAAGGCTGTGAATACTTATGTACATGTGATTTCTCAGTTTTTTTTTATTTTTAATAAATTTGCAAAAACCTCAAGTAAACTTTTTTCACGTTGTTATTATGGGGTGTTGTGTGTAGAATTCTGAGGAAAAAAATGAATTTAATCCATTTTGGAATAAGGCTGTAACATAACAAAATGTGGAAAAAGTGATGCGCTGTGAATACTTTCCGGATGCACTGTATATCACAAAGTGTAGAGAGCAAGTTAAAGGAGGTTATGCTCAAGCTTTATACTGTACTGGTTAGACCTCATCTGGAGTACTTTGTGCAGTTTTGATCTCCAGCCCACAAAAAAGGCAAAGAAGTGATAGAAGTCCAGACAAGAGCAACTAGGCTGAATCGAGGACTTATCAAAATTACTAACAACCTCCTTAAGGCAGATGATTCTGGTTTAATTACTATTCCCATCCTCCTTGATCTGAGTGCAGCCTTTGACACTATTTGTCACACTACTCTTCTCAAAAGATTATCTTTGATTGGCATTACCCACACTCTACTAGACTGGTTTAGATCCTACCTTTCAGGCCACACTCAGTTTCTTCAGCTTAAAACTTTCAGATCCCAATCCACCGCTGTTACTTCAGGGCTCTGTCCTGCGGCCCCTCCTTTTTATTATTTACCTCATTCCCCTTGGAAATATCTTTTGTAAATATAACATTAGCTGCCACTGTTATGCTGATGACACCCAGCTCCATCTCACTAGCAAACCTGTTTCCTTTCCATTCTCCTCGCTTATTGATTTCATAGCAGAAGTCAAATTGTGGTTCTCTTCAAATTTTCTTAAACAGTGACAAAACTGAGGTTTTCCTCATTTGGTACAAAATCAACATTATCCAAAACTGATAATTTTTTTTTTATATTTTATTTATTAATTTTTATTGTAATCATTCCATACAAATAGATCAATTTATAACCTAACAAAATTGAAGACATATCAAACCCCACCCCTAAGAAGGAGAGCTAAGCCAAAGGAGAATTGCTTAGGGCTTTTTAATAAGGCAACAATAAATAAAAGAAAGGGAAAAATAAATATTTAGGTAAATAAAAAATGGAGAAGGGAATTAAAAGCGGTAATAGTTATTTCTCTTATTCTAAAATAATATTGATTAGATCCTGCCAGGTTTTGAAAACATTTTGTACAGATCCTCTAACTGAGAATTAGATTTTTTCCAATTTCAAATAATATAAAACATCGGTTTCCCACTGACTTATCAGAGGAGACTTAGGATTCTTCCAATTTAACAGAATAAGTCTGCGTGCCAAAAGTGTAGTGAATGCAATCACCGTTTGCTTGTCCTTCTCCACTTCAAATTCGTCTGGAAGAACACCGAACACAGCTGTTAATGGGTTAGGAGGGACTGTGACCCCAAGGCTGTCTGAAAGGCACTTAAAAATTTTGGTCCAAAATGATGTTAGTTTGGTGCAGGCCCAGAACATGTGACCCAGTGAGGCAGGAGCTTGGTTGCAGCATTCGCAGGTTGGATCTTGCCCTGGAAACATTTTGGACAGTTTTAAGTGAGACAGATGGGCTCGATATATAATTTTTAGTTGAATAATTCTATGCTTTGCGCATATGGACCTCGAGTGAATTCTCTGCTTTGCTACATTCCACTCCTTTTCTGATATATTGATTAAGAGATCTTCTTCCCAATGTCCTCTTGGATCTTTAAAAGGTAGGGACTCTAATAGGATTTTATATAATGCGGAAATGGTGTTTAATTCCTCGAAATTGAGCAGTATTTTTTCCAGCATTGTGGAGGGTGCGAGGTGGGGGAAATTGGGCAATTTCTGTTTAACAAAATTTCTAATTTGAAGATAGTGAAAGAAATGTGTAGCTGGGAGGTTGAATTTTGAACGTAATTGTTCAAAAGATGCAAATATGTTGTCTATATAAAGATCTCTGAGCATTTTAATCCCAAAACTTGTCCAGGTATTAAAAACTGGATATGTTTGCGAGGGTTGAAAGAGGTGGTTCTCTTGCAGAGGTGCCGCAGATAAAAGATTTTCCATCTTAAAATGCTTTCTAAGTTGGTTCCTTAGTCTGAGTGAGTAAAGCACAACTGGGTTATTAGTATATTTGCGATAACTTGCATTTATTGGAGAGCAGAGCAGGGAGTATAAAGAAGTACTACAGGATTTTACTTCTATTGCGGACTAAGCCTGTGTATGTTCATTTATTTGTGTCCAGGTTTTTATGGCTTGTATGTTTGCTGCCCAGTAATAAAACTGAAAATTAGGTAAAGCCATGCCACCTTCTGCCTGAGGTCTTTGTAGGGTCGATCTTTGGATACGTGGGTGTTTTGAGTTCCAAATGATTGAGGTTATTGTTAAATCTGTTTAAAAAATGATTTATTGATATATATTGGAATGTTTTGAAATAAAAAAAGAAGTTTAGGAAGGATATTCATCTTAACAATGTTAATTCTTCCGGCTAGAGGGAGATGAAGGGTTGACCATTTATGCAACTTAATTTTTTCCATACAGACGGCAATTTTTCTTTTGTTATTGATAATTCCTCTGTCTCCCCTTCCCCACATGTTAAGAGTCTAGGTGTCATCGTTTATAGTACTTTATCCTTTCAGTACCACATCAATAACATCTCCCGGTCTGCATATTTCTACCTGCGTAACTTTAATCGTATTCGCCCCTCCCTCCCTCCCCACACCACTGCTATCCTTGTTCATAGCTTTGTCACTTTCGTCTGGATTATTGCAATTCCCTTTTCTTTGGTCTTTCTCACAAATCTCTTTACAAGCTTCAACTAGTCCAGAATTCAGCTGCCCGCATCATTACTAGAACCCCCTTCTATTCACCATGTCACTCCAGTTTTGTAGCAGCTTCACTGGCTTCCAGTTAAGTTCCACATTCAATTCAAAATTCTCCTGTTAACTTTTAAGCCTCTCCACAATCTTGCCCCTCCATATCTGTCTGACCTCCTCCCTTTTGCCATTCCCTCCCGTACCCTTAGATCCTCTTCCTCCATCCACCTGACTGTCCCCTTCATCCTTCTTACCACTATGGGAAGCAGAGCATTCAGTTGCTCTGCTCTCCAGCTCTGGAACTCACTATCATCTGAGCTTAGAAATATTGAATCATTCTCACTTTCAAATATAAACTTAAAACACATCCGTTTAAAACTGCTTTTTCTCTTTGATTACAATTGCTCTGTCTGATTTTAATTTTTGTATTTTAGTTTTGTTTATAATGTGTGTCTTATCTATTGTTCAGTGTCCTTGAGTGTTTAGAAAGGCGCCTACAGATAAATAAAATGTATTATTATCTATTATTATTAGTTATTAAGAAAGATTAAAAGAGCTGAGCCTTTTCAATTTACTGTAAGCTAAAGAGGTGATATGACTGAAGTGTTTAAAATTATGAAGGGAAAATGTACAGTGTATCAGGACTGGTAGTTCAACAAGAACATAGGGACACAGTTGGAATCTTGGTAAAGGTAAATTTGTACAAACATTAGAAGTTTTTACTTTACACAGAGAACCATAGACACATGGAATAAGTTGCCAAGTAGTGTGCTAGACAGTTGGACTTTAAGGACATTCAAAACTACAGTAGATTTGATGTCATTTTTGACGAATTAAGTGGATAGGACTTAGGGGCTTTGTTAAGCTAAATGGCGTGTTCTCATCTGATGTTCTAATCAATGGAAAGTCTACTGAATGGAGTGTTTTGTACGCGTGTGCTCTGCGGTTTTTAGGCTATGAGAAAAACAATGTTTAATTGACTTCATTATGATTGAAAATGTTAAAAAAGGATAATTTTTGCAACCAATAAATGAGGACTTCTCACATATTATAGTGAATGCAACTTCCTTCGGTTTTTCCTCAGATATTCAGACTTTGGTTATGTTAAAAGGGAAAAAAAACAAAGATTAACCAGTGATAATTTTTTTGTCACTATAGAAAAGAAACTGCAACTCTACAACTTTTTAAAAGTTTAAATTATATTTTCTAATAAAAAAAGTGATAAGGAACCATAACTTTGTACGCGTGTCTATCACTGCCTCCTATCACCCCCATCCTCTCTGAAAATCAAAATAAGGTCACCCTAATTAAAAAGATGACCAAAGAAATGTCAAGGTTTATGTAAAGAAAGCAGCAAACTACAAAAGAAGTGCACGGCTGAGCATGAAAACAAGACAGAGGTAATGTCAAGGGCTGGGAATCTGTGGACAACTCTGGAATCAATGATCATAAAAGCAAAATGTTTACCTAATGATCATAACTGTAGAATGACATCAGAAGTATATAAAAGTAATAACGATGGACATTTCATTGCACAAAATGACAATGAGACAAAGAAAACACTCAGTGCCACCAAAGGTTTTATTAGGCTCCTCAGTTTAAGTAAATCTCCTGGCTTAACTTCAATTAGTCATACCAAAGGGAGGATCAAATCAGACCATCATCTCCCCAGCCAAATAGCTGCTGAAAATGGCTGAAGGAGAAACCAAGTGCCTGATAAAGTCAGTCAGTCACATGTCAATATACTGTAGATATTTTCTGCTGTTAAGCATGGGTGTCTAAGGATCACCTTCCAGGACCAAACAAGGTATGGAATAATCCACCAAGACAGGAAGGGGCACCAAAACTAACCCTATCTTCTCTTTACTCTTCCCTAGCTCAGGGAAACCGCCCATGGAGGGCAACTCAGCTATGCCCCTATACAAGATAGCCACGCCCCTTAAGGTCAGGATGTTATAAAGCTGAGAGTTCATGGAGGATGGAGTCTCAGTTGATGGAACTTTGTCCTGAATACACAAGTTTCCTGATACTGACCTGCTCGAGGGTGCTTATTACTCAGAAAAGCCATTGAGGCTAAAGAGGCATATATTAAGCCTCTTTTTCAGCTGTGCCACCACATGCTTGTTTTGGGAAAATTATACGACTGGCGCCCCAAATCTTCTTTGGTTCTCTGGATTCTTACCGCCTCCAACTTCTGCAATGCTTAAAACCGCAACTTTTTATGCTCTCTCATACATAATTCTCTTCTGGTTCGTCCTGCTTCCTCTTCAAAAGCGGTCCTGCCCACACGCAGCCGACACTGCATTTCTCGATTGCTATTCGTCCTCTTCCAAACCCTTCCCGCCCACACGCCATTTCTCGATTCCTATTCCTGCTCTTCCAAACCCTTCTCCACACTGCCTGCGGCTCCTCTTCAAAACCGGTCCCGCCCACACGTAGCCAACACGGCATTTCTCGATTCCTATTCCTCCTTCAAACTACCGTGTTCCCCCGCTCCTCTCTCATGACCCCATTGGTGTCACGTCACCGCCCTATATCTAGCCTGACCGCGTGACCTTTCACTTCAGCTGTATTTATGCTCCTCCGAATTATTATGCCATCAAAAGGTCTTTGCAACAGAGCAAGACTCATTGTTACCCGAATACATACAAATATTATTGAGTGCAAACTGATCGCTACCCAAAATTCTGAAACAATCTTCATTCCGACACCAATCTCCCTTTTAAATTTAAATGCACACAATTCCCACTCAGACTCGCCTTCTCCATGACTATCAACAAGTCCCAAGGACAAATGTTTGCAAAGATTTGCGTTAATCTACAACAACCAGTCTTCAGCCACGGTCAGCTGTACGTGGCTTTTTCTAGGGTTAGATCTTTCGACTCATTATCTGTCGTCTCCACCAAAACACCTGTTCACAACTCCGTCTTTCAAGAAGTATTTATTTCTTCTTGACTTCTGAATTCCTTTCTCACCGTTTTCCGTTCCTATTCTTACACTGCCGTATGCTACGGCGAGCGTCGGCTAGTACTATATTATTTTATTTTTCCCATTTATCTTAATTCCTTAAAACAGAAGGATTAAACAGAAAATATGCAATTATTTTATAAAAGGAAACATTTGCAGAAAGCTACCCAGGAATATAAAATGGAATGCTATGTTTTACATCATTTTACATTATAAAATGTCACATTTTACATTACTGCCTCAATACTATACACAAGATATTTGCTCATTAAGATATGCACACATCTAGTCCTGCAGTGTGCAATTCTCTATGCAGAGCAAAGTGTATTTATATATGTAAAAAAAAAATGAAACCTATATTTTTGTTTGATTAAGTTTTTTGTCATAACTGTATAGATAAAAAGCAAATTAACATTCGTACCTGCTGGAACTTTATATTTACAATTTTAAAATCACTCTCTACTTTCTCAGTCAGCTTCTCAATGTTATTGTCCTCCCATAAAGACATTTGATTAGACAAAAGATAGCTGTCATTAGATTGATTTAAGGACTGAAATTCACTCTTGTTCTTCACACCTTAAGAAGGGTACATTGCAGACATAAAAAAAAATCATTACTAAAGGTTATTCCTCATTTCTCTTCAATGCTCAGAAAAAAAGACTAGAATCTGAGAGTAATTAAAATTATCTGCTATAGCTGTGAAAAAAAACAAGCACACAAAAATTATATACAATTAAAAAGAACACTTTTTAGTAATCTTCAGTAATTATAAAAAAAAAAAAGAAAAAAAACCACACACACAAAACTCAAATCTCAAGTGGCGCAAGGATTTACATACCAGACTTTGTGTCAGCCTGCTGGATGTCAAACACTAGCCAATTTATGTTTAAATCCTCTTTGCCGCGATCCAAAATCAGGGTGTCACTCAAAGTGTTGACTAAATCAATAACACTTATAAATCCCAGTTGACTGACAGGCAAATCTTCATTATACATTTTCTAATAATAAAATATATATATACATATATTGTTTATTAAAGACAAAAAAATAAAAATAAAACACCCACAGTCATACAAATGCCTAACATGCAGTGATTAGCTAAACTTCCTGGAGTGTTATTTATTTTATAAAACATTCAACAATATTAATGGTCAGAAGTGACAGTAAAATAAGACAAAGCATGCAAAGTGTAGAAAGCTTGGATTATCCATGTTGTTTAAACAAAAATTCAAGTTCTGTTTTATGGGAAGGGGAGACCACAAGGTTGTGAGAGAGAGGCGGCTGCTTATGACTCCCTCGCAGTTGTAGTCAAAGTCAGAAGCCCACTTGGGGTTAGGAATGCTTCCTAAAGCTCAAACGGATAAGCTGCTCCTTACTGCAGCCAACCTTTCCATGAAGTGAAATGAAGAGAGGTAGAGCCCTGAGAGAATTTTTTTTCACCACAGACAAAGGAGATACAATGACTGACATTTTATGATCAAACACCCAAGCTTTTAATTGAACCCATAACGAGCAGATGATACCACCTACATATGATTCATTGGCTGATGAAAACCTCTACAATGATGTCATCGCTTATAAAGGTTTTAAATACTAGCTTTGTTCTGGTAAACACATTGCATGTGCTTTGGGGGGGGGTTCAGGAAATGATTTGCAGCATTGGTAGATATTCAATTACTGACCTGGGAAAAACGAAGTATTAAAACACAGTTACCAATCTCAGGTTTTGCCATGAACTGCTGAAAGCAATGTTGCTGATGTGGTTTGTCACTGTCAATACTGAAGGCAGCCCCATTCTGTCGATAAAAACTTTGCAGCAACAAAGTGCAGAGATTTAAGTTGGAAGTAAAAAAAAAAAAAATCATGATTTTGTGTAGCAATGCAAGTTCATGTGTGACCATTAACTTTTAAAAATCTCAAATCCCAAACAATGCTTGTTAGGGTCAGACACCAACACAATCAAATCACAAATCAAAGAAAGAAATCCAATCAGTAAACATATGATATAAAAAATGTACCTTGCTTCAGGAAAGGAGTCAAAATTGTCACTCTTGTTGGGTCACAATCACAGTGGGTTTTTGTACCAACTGAACGCTTAACCAGAAACCCTTCCTAATGATGCTTCTTGTTTCTCAAAGTCTGAACTCATTATAAAGTACTCCTTTGAAAGCCACATATTATACTTAAGCATTATATTTTTAACATTCTTTTCTCCACCAGCAAAAATGACATATGGTAATATGTATGTACCACTGCTCTTTGATATATATATATATATATATATATATATATATATGGTGGCTCTGAGGTTAGGGAGCTGCTCCAGCAATCAGAATGTTGCCAGTTTGAATCCTGTAAATGCCAGAAGTGACTCTACTCTGTTGGACCCTTAAGTAAGGCTCTTAATTAATCCCCTGGACCCTTGAGCAAGACCCCCAATTGCTTCGTCATAGGTATGACATTAACCTGCATCCAATCCTGCGAGCAGGTCCTTCAACTTACAAGGAAAGCATGGGGATGGATGGTGGGATTGTTCCAGTGTGGTGCTAAGGTGTCACCAATGCACTTGAGTCCCAATCCAAGTGGTTCATTGTGTGGTGGGTGCTTTATAAAATTCTAATTATAAATTATTTTCCCAGTAAGCATAATCTCCAACCAGTCTTTAGTACTAGTAGTACCTTTCACCAATGTGATGTCACCTTTGACCATCTTACTTTCCATAAGACGGCAAATTTGATGAAACAAAGACACACAAATAAAAAAAAGGAAAAAACTGATTTCAGCAGCTTCAGAGCAAAATCTCAGAACTGGAAAGTGATCAAATTATTTCTCGCCACTCACCATGTTATAATTTTGCTCTCTGACCATTTTGTCATACTTCATACTTCAATTACCACAGTTTAGCAAAATGAATTGTGACATTTTAGATTTCTACTTATGAGGAAGGAGGAACGTATTTAGATGCCGATCAATCAGTCCTCTGTGTTGCATAACACAATGGTAACTCTCAGTTAATGAATTTAGTACACCTCCCATTTTATTTACCTTACTTTTTGCTGTAGAAGAGGATCCCAGCTATGAGATGAATCAAGGTAAGTGAAGTACTGTACTCCAATTTTAAAAAACAGAAAAATACAATTTATGACAAACACAATGGATTATACTGTATAAACATAGTTACTGCTTATCATAAAAGACAGGACCGCTAACCATTTTTACATAAATATTAACACGCTGACCAAAAAAAATAATAATTTCATATAGTATCTAGGTAGTGTCAACATGTAGATGAATTGACCAGGGCCTGGAGAACATCATGTGCAATGCTACAATGTACTTCCAAACTGACAAATTTGGTGGCTGACTAGTCCCACTTTTCAATGGGAGATATGCGATTCCAGCCATTTCAGAAAGACTTGTGAAAAGTTTTGATAAGAAATTCGATTCAAGTGGGCCAGCATAACAAGCAGCACAACTGGTGATGTGACTAAATAAACTCAAAGGAATTTAACTTTTACATTATTTGGTGAAAACGATAAAATGATATAAAAATAAGTCACCATCTCTAGACTTAATGAACCACTCAGATAGCAAATCATGTTATCAACCACTCCATCTTCTGTAAAGTTAGCACTTAATATAAAAATCGGTCAACCGTCACCACTTTACCTTATATTCTAGAGGCAATTTGTTTACTGGCAATCCTGTGGGATGTTGAGATACCACCTGGAAGAAAAAAATATTCAACCAATTGACACCATCACCCAAAAATTACACTTTGAAATATTCCAAAACTAATGATTACCTTAAACTGTAAACATTCAACCCGATTAAACTCCTGATACATTCAAAATAAGTATAAAGATGTACAAGGAATTTTACATTTTATCAGGCTACTCAACAATGTTGAAAATTAAGAATCTTGCATGCTCTGGTTTACTAACATTCCTAAAGACATAAAATAATCCCATTAAAAATTACATATTGTCTGCATAAGATATTTGCTGCAATCCAATTTTACAAATTGAAGTAATTAATCCATTTCATACCATTTATTAGTATTTATGTAATAATTCAATGTGTTATATAAGGTATACATTATGGTCTGTAACAAAAGACCCTAGGAAACCAAATCTTAGGAGACTTGCTCTGAAATAAGCACTTGGAAACTACAAATATTTACCAGCAATCTGCCTGTTTCAAGCATTGCTAACCCAAAACAATGAAACCAAATAAAAACTGATTTCTAATCAACATAGTAACACAATGTAAGCGTGGACACATTAATCATGGGGAAAGAAATAGAAGCTTAAGGTATTTTCTATTTTATTAAATATATAAAAAATAAAATGTTTCTCTCAGTCTCACAATTATCCTCAAAGTAGTATTCGTACATTCATTGTTTGAATTATTTTTAATGATGTTAGTTCTTACTGATCTTATCTTCTTTTTCAGCTCATGGCTTACGCCACCTGCAGGTCCGCATTTTGCTATTTCAGCTTTTATTTGCTTCTCCAACTGTGAAGCAGAAAAGAAAAAAAAAAAAAAAACAGCTGATACATACAGCTTTCAGAAGATTTGAATAAGGAGAATAAATCATGCACCTAATCATTTCATATTTTATCGTTGACATTTACTTATTTGGCTGATGCCTTTATCAAAGGCGACTTCCAACATTTATGATGCAATTGGTTACATTTCTTTTGGTTTTACAACTGGAACACAGGCAGGTCAAGTGACTTGCTCATGGTCACAAGGTGGCAGTAGCGGGACTTGAACCCACAACCGCAGGGTTTGAAGTCCAAAGCCTTAATTAAGCATAACACCACAATGCTTGCCAATCAGGATGCTTTGCTTTTCCATCTGCACACACATTTCTGACAGCGAGCACTGGGTGGAATATGTAATATACGGTAGCTTCTGCTAACATACTCCAGAAATATAAAACAGTATTATGTCCACCTTCGTTTTTGTAGTATGGCTATTCTTAAGGTTGTTTCAACATATTTGACAGACATCAAAAGTGTGCGTTTCTGTAACAGTAAGATTTCATATTTTTATACGTACACTGTATATGGAATACACAGCCTTCTGTTTGTCATTCAGCAGGCAAATGTATATGGAGTTCTTCTACAAGATAAATTACTTTAATTGGTTTAATAGTTTTCCCTTATGTTGGCTGCATCAGTTTATGCCAAAACTGTACACTGTACAAGTCGAGGTTTTCATCAGCTTATGCTTCACAATTGACTGTTCCAACTCCAACAGTCCAGAGCTGCTTCTCCTTACCTCCTGCTCCCCATGCACTTGTATGGCATACAACAAACTGTCAATTGATGTGGCAATTTCAAGCTTCTATCACCCTTTTTTTTTTTTTTAGTTTTATGATAAGCATAATCTGCTGAAGAAAACTTTCAAATTTTAAGAGTTGCTCTACAGCTGGTGGAAAAATATCTATAAAGAGGAGGTCAGCAAGTTATCCTTTGCTAATTAGTAAGTACAAAAGAAGCAAAGCCTACAGAATGGCATGACTCTGTGTGTCCTTCCATAATTCAAACATGAATTAACAACTACAATCCACCACTTTTTGGTGCAATTACCTTCAAGCCACTTTTTGCACTTTCATTTTGTCGCAACTTATGCACATTACTATACTACTCACAGCTACTGCCAACTACAATGAACACCAAGCTTGAATGTACTCGTTCAAAAAGGCACCGGAGCTCTCAGATTAAGACTGCTATGTAAGTTCCATCTGTGATGGACTATAGAGTCGTTACAGTGTCTCAAGACCTACTGTACTAAAGAAAGATGCATTACTCTAGTTTCCCACAGCAGATTGTTTCGCCTACATTTGCCTGAACTGCTCTAATCCAGCATGTAATGCCCCTGTAACTGAATTTAACAAACCAAATGGCTTTGAAGAAAAAGGTACCTAAAGAAACAGACAAGGCCATAACCTAGTATTATTTTATGTATGGAGATATCCCAAACATAAAACCATCTATACGTCCTAAAATTACACTAACCTCTTACATGTAGGAAATAAAAATGTTAGGCCTGAATACACAATAGGAGGCCTAAAAATCAAAATGACATCTTAGGATAAGGATTTAGGAGTAACAGCGGACTTGACACTATCAAATGCCAGACATGCTCAGAAGCCATTAAGAAGGCGAAAAGAATGTTGGGTTATATAGCGCCCTGATGTGTACAGTACAAGTCCAAGGAGGTTATGCTGAACATTCATAATACACTGGTGCGGCCTCATCTGGAGTAGCGTCTGCAGTTTTAATCTACAAGCTAAGAAAAGTACAAAGAGTTGGAAAAAGTCCAGAGAAGAGCAACTAGGCTGATTCCAGGACTACAGGGGAATAGTTATGAGGAAAGATTAAAAGAGTGGAGCCTTTTCAGTTTAAGCAAAAGAAAATTAAGAGGAGACCGGGTTGAAGTGTTTCAAATTATGAAGAGATTAAGTCCAGTGGATTGAGATGGTTACTTTAAAATCAGTTAATCAAGAACACACTTGAAAACTTGTTAAGGGTAAATGTTGCACAAACAGTAAGTTTTTCTTTACACAGACAACCCTAGACACATTGAATAAGCTACTAAGTAGTGTGGTAGACTGTATGACTTTAGGGACCTTCAAAACTAGACTTGATGTCATTTTACAAGAATTAAGTGTCTAGAACTTGCAAGTTTTGTGAATGGCCTGTTCTCATCTAGATTGCTCTAATGTTCTTTTTAGATCAACAGGAAGATGTCTATCTGGGGAGCAACAGTTGAAGGCTGGATAACAAAATACATTAGTGCCATATTGGTATATCAAAGGATGCAAAAAACACAATTATAAACAAAGTAATAGGGTGTAACATTCCACAAAACATATAAAGGGAAGAATTTTGCTTCCGAGATAAAATTCTGCAATACAACCCAAATGTTAGAAAGGAAAATGATTTCCCACCTTTTTGATATTGTTTTCAAATGTTCCACTTTTTGTTGGCAGCTGTGAAAGCATCTTGTGTGAGTGATCCAATTTCAGCCCAGAAACCTTTGCTAAAGCACTGCAAGGCTTGGAAGCTGTAGACTCTGGTGTCAGCTGAACAACTTCTTTCTTTGGTACAGATTCAGATTTATACTGGTTCGCTGTATTTTCTGTAACACTGTCTTGAAGATGACATAAAATAATACGGGAAGAGAAAGAAATGTTAAAAAGATGTGATGCTACCAAGACAGAAACTATTAAAAATCAAATGACAGTGACTGGACGCTACAGCAGTTGATCCCACAAAAAAAAAATAATAACATTTCTTTTTTACTTTCTCATATACATAGCATAGAGAAAGTATAGAAATCGTGAAAAAATTCGACCTCAAGATTTTGATGAATCTTGACGTTTTGGACCTTCGAGTCCGAAAATACCATTTTTGAAATTATGTCTGTCTGTCTGTGTGTAAACACGATAACTCGAAAACGATTTGACCTTCACCAATGAGATTTTGTATACCTGCTTTATAATCAAAAATAAGGAATCCTATTCCTATCAACTTTTGGGCCACTTCCGGCAACCAGAAGTGGTACTTTAACTGCATACTTTCATGAATTTTCAAGTAAACTATGGTTATAATTACAGATAGGGGATATGCACAGATATTTATAAACAGATATGAATTTGAGAAAAATTACTCAATCAGAGGAACTATTTTATTTAAACTACCATCCAAAATTTTGGGTATCATGGAAATATAAATGTGTACACAATATTAAAAAACTGTATTCAATATAACGCATATTCTTTCAATAACTATTAATTTTATTTCAATTTATACATCATCAGTTTAACAATAACGTGTAAACATTGAACATGCCTTGTAAATATAAAGATGTAATGAGAACAATAAGCTGCTACATCCCCATTGTGTTCTTGGTAATACATTTAATTTTTACAGTTTTTCCACCATCATTATAATTAAATGTAGCTAAATGCAGTTTCACCTATAGCAATTTATTGCAACAAACATTATACAATACTAACACTTTTTCTATGTTTTAGGTGACTATAACCCTCTTTACTTTGCACGTAATCTAGGTAAGGCATATGTAATCATGAAAAAATTCCACCACCATTGTCGACCTCCCTAAGTGTGAAAATATTTTAATATAAAGTTTGATTGTAAGTAGAGATAAATGATTGTGTATCGATATTATCAATTCGTTATGATGAGAAACAAAGAGATATGATATTTGAGAAATGTTGCGCAACTGGAAGTGGTTCTGATGACCGTTTCCTCTCTCGCAGTATACGAGAAAGTAGAGGGGAGCACACTCACGATTTTTTCTTTACACGTTAACAGATGGCAAATTAGCATATTAAAGCTAAGCTATTACACACATAATAACAAAAATAATTTTGGTCATTATCCAAATATGGACTTCCAAGTTAACTCAAATATACAGTAATTGATTTAATAATACATTTTTAACATGGGTCATTTTTGTTTTTATTTGTATAACTAAGTAATTCTATCATGAGTCGAGTAGAAGTAATAAAGTACAGTAATCCCTCCTCCATCGCGCGGGTTGCGTTCCAGAGCCACCCGCGAAATAAGAAAATCCGCGAAGTAGAAACCATATGTTTATATGGTTATTTTTATATTGCCATGCTTGGGTCACATATTTGCGCAGAAACACAGGAGGTTGTAGAGAGACAGGAACGTTATTCAAACACTGCAAACAAACATTTGTCTCTTTTTCAAAAGTTTAAACTGTGCTCCATGACAAGACAGAGATGACAGTTCCGTCTCACAATTAAAAGAATGCAAACATATCTTCCTCTTCAAAGGAGTGCGTGTCAGGAGCAGATGTCAGAGAGATAGAGAAAAGCAAACAAATCAATAGGGCTGTTTGGCTTTTAAGTATGTGAAGCACCGCGGCACAAAGCTGTTGAAGGCGGCAGCTCACACCCCCTCAGTCAGGAGCAGAGAGAGAGAGAGAGTGACAGAGAAAAACAAGCAAGCAAAAATCAATACGTGCCCTTCGAGCTTTTAAGTATGCGAAGCACCATGCAGCATGTCACTTCAGGAAGCAGCTGCACAGAAGGTAGCAACGTGAAGATAATCTTTCAGCATTTTTAGAAGAGCGTCCGTATCGTCTAGGTGTGTGAACAGCCCCCCTGCTCAATCCCCCTACGTCAGGATCAGAGAAAGTCAGCGCAAGAGAGAGAGGGAGAAAAGTAAGTTGGGTAGCTTCTCAGCCATCTGCCAATAGCGTCCCTTGTATGAAATCAACTGGGCAAACCAACTGAGGAAGCATGTACCAGAAATTAAAAGACCCACTGTCCGCAGAAATCCGCGAACCAGCAAAAAATCTGCGATATATATTTAAATATGCTTACATATAAAATCCGTGATGGAGTGAAGCCGCGAAAGGCGAAGTGCGATATAGCGAGGGATTACTGTACATACAAAGCACCTGGTGTGAGTAGATTACCAGTTCTTATCTACAGGGTTAGAGTCTGAGAAGGGACACATCCAATAATGAGCAGCACAGAAAAGAGTAATGCAACTTGGTAAGCGTCCATAGAGGAGGTGTTATCACCCGCCAATGTCTAGAGGACACCAGTCTAGTCAGCTCAAGCCAGTACTACTGAGTCCCCATGTAGAGCACTGGAGAGTGTAAAGGCATCACTTATCATCAGTGCTGAAGTGGACAGTGAGAGTGTGTGTGTGTGTGTGTGATAAAGTCTGATAAGCTTAGGGGGCACAAGAGTAGGTCAACCTAAAATGAATCTAGTCAGCCCCATTCTCTCCATGATAACAGCAGATTTGTTTCACCTTATCCTGTTTCAAGCACATTTTATGTATTAACTGAAATTGTAGGCAATGTACCTATAGCATACTATTATGCTTAAGAGATCTTAGATCCATTCTCATTCAGTTATTAATAGTAAGCGTTAAGTGTTATTACCAATTAAGTAAGGCACTTATAAATGGAATACACTGGAAAGTAGCTGAACCATAACAACTTTACTATCACTGGGCATTATAATGTTAAGTAAACATAAGAGGAAACAGTTAATGGTTAACAAAAAAAAAAACAAACCTTACCAGAGGGTGCTTTACCAGAAAAACCAGCCTGAAGAGAATTTGTTTGTGGTGGTTTTTTTAGACACAACAAAGAGCCTGCTCTGGTTTGCTCCACCACCACGATATCTGACATCTTCTGTAAAATTTCCATGATTGAGTAGAAACCATAATGAGAAGCTTGCAAGGAATGGCCAAACCTTGAACGGAAGGCATCTTCCAGTTGAGAAAGGAGGACAGGAGAGGAAGATAACAGCTGCTTTAACTTGGAACAGAGAGCTGCAGGAAGAACAGGGATCACCTTTGCTCTTCTGTGCGGCCTAGGCAATTCACAGTTGCGCATTTTGCAGCCTCTATTATTGTGTCCAGTTTTTCTGGTAGGAGGCCTCTGTTTGGCAACTAAATCCTCTATGCCTCTGGTGGAATCATTGCCAACACCTAAAAATGAAAACAGTGCTCATTCAAAACCACTACATTTCTGTACATGTTACTATGTATACAAAATTCATAATATACACATTATTTTGTATTCATATTACAAAACCATTATAAAAAGCATAAGAATTACATTTGGCTTGGTTAAGCTTAAGACACATTTCAAAACCCTTTTTTGAACATACAATACCTTAACATGCCAAGTTCTTAAGGTGCCAGCCTATTAAAGACCCCAACAATTAATAAAGAAACAAAAATAAATAAATAAAGGGGGGGATCTTAAGGGGGAAAAAATCTGGACAAAAATGGGTCTCTTCTCCTTGCAGATCCAACATCTTCATTATAAATCGTATTAAATCTGTTGGATGACCTTAACAGTGTTTCTGGAAAAGCTGAATATAAGCATACATTTTTCTCAATTCTGATGCACATCATACTAAATTAGATCACTTTTCATTGATCGTTCAAGAGCAGCTTAGATATCTAGGAGCTAAAGACACAAAGGAGGTTTATTTAAATATGATTTCAGCAATAACATTGAAAATGTCAAACAAGACACTAATAAGTGGTGATCTCTACAGCTTTCTTCACACAAGCAATTGAGCTTATTTATTCATAGCATTCACTTTTATTTAGTATGTGGAAGTCATGGGGGGAAATAAGCTTAAAATTATCTCATGACTTAAGATAAAGGGTTCTAAATATAAACTGCAGTATATGAAAAAAAAAAAACTAGATCATAAGGTATTAACACAAACTCTGAACATTTTACTAATTTATTAAACAGTTATAGAGAAAAGCCAAGCAAAATGACACCTTTTATTGGCTAACTAGAAAGATTACAATATGCAAGCTTTCGAGGCAACTCAGGCCCCTTCTTCAGGCAAGATGTAATACAGAAACTGAAGTTTCCTATGTTTATATACACACTCTAGGACAAGAAATAACATTGGTAAATCTTTAAATGAGAGATTTTGTATGTAAAAAATTAATAGATTCATTCAGGCTAGGGTTAATTTAGCAAGAGAGAAAAGAACAATGTATTGTCAAGATCTCTGGATAAGATAACTGTCCAACAAAGTCTTTTGAAGTTTGTAATGAGTTTTTCAAAACAATGTGGGTCTGTAGACAGGTTGTCTGTCATTCTGAGAGATGTAAACAATCCTCATATCTGGCCATAAAACTCTTGTCTTTATTCAATCCATGTTGTAAAGTATTAAATTTTAGCATGAGTTTAACTTCCCATTCTTTTCTCTTTTGCTGTGTTTTGAAGTTGCCCATAAGCACTGTGACCTTAAAGTCCTTCTCACAGTGTCCATGGCTGTTGAAGTGGGCCGCCACAGGAACATCTGTGTTGCCATGTTTAATGTGGAACCTGTGTAAGTTCATTCTCTGGCGGAGTGTTTGTCCAGTTTCTCCCACATAGAGTGCAGTGTCAGGACATTTCATGCAGAAAATTAGGTAGACTACATTAGATGATCTGCAGGAAAATGATCCCTTGATGTGATGTTCAAGTCGGCAGTGTGGTATAACTATACGGTCTGTATCATAGATGTGGGCACATGTTTTGCATCTTTTCTGTAGGCATGGAGATGTGCCATTTTCTGTTGGTTCACTTAGGGAGCCTCGGACAATTAATTGTTGAAGGTTTGGTGGTTGTCTGTATGCCAGGAGGGGAGGTTCAGGAAATACATTTTTCAGTGTTTGGTCATTGTTTAGTATTGGCTGAAGTTCTTTTATAATTTTTCGAAGTGTTTCAAGATGTGGGTTGTAGGTGACAACAAGGGGGATGCGATCCTTGTTGTCTTTGTTTTTATATTCCAGAAGGTTGTCTCTGGGTATGGCAGTAGCTCTTCTTATTTGAGTGTCTGTTGTTTTCGGGGTGTAACCTTGTTTGATGAAATCTTGTCTGAGCTCCTGCAGTTGTTGATCACGGTCTGTTGGGTCTGAGCAAATACGATTGTACCGTATTGCTTGGCTGAAAATAATGGAGCGCCTTATATGCTTGGGGTGGAAGCTATAATTTTTCAGGTAGGTCCGTCTGTCTGTCGGTTTGTGAAAAATAGAAGTTACAAGGGTGTTGTCTTTCAGTTGAACGGTGGTGTCAAGGAAGCTGACTTCTGTTTTTGAGTAATTCAAGCTTCAGCTTTATGTTGGGGTGAAAACAATTATATTCATTATGAAAATGGAGGAGGTCCTTTTCACTGGCAGTCCAGATTATGAAGATGTCATCTATGTAACGGAGATACAACATTGGTTTTACGATGCACATTGACATGAAATCTTCCTCCAATTTTGCCATAAAAAGATTTGCATAGTGAGGTGCAAACCGACATCCCATTGCAGTCCCCATTTGTTGTAAGTAGCAATCCTGTCCAAAAGAGAATAGATTATGTGTCAGAGTGAATTTTATCATTTCTATTACTGACTTTGTGGGTAAATCATGTTGTTTGAGGTACATTTCACATGCCAATATGCCATCATCATGGGGGATGTAAGTGTAAAGTGCCTCAACATCCATTGTGGCCAGTAAGGTTCCCTCAGGTAAGGGGCCTAAAGCAGACAGTTTTTTTAAGAAGTCAGTGGTGTCCTGGATGTAGCTGGTTGTGTTACGGGTGAGGGGTTTAAGGATCTGCTCCACCCAACCTGAAACATTTTCTGTAAGGGAGCCAATTCCTGAGATTATAGACCTTCCTGGGTTCCCTTCTTTGTGGATTTTAGGAAGCATGTAGAAGTAACCCATTTTGGGGTTCACAGGAATTAAACTGTTTACATGATCCCTGATGTCAAGAGGAAAGCTACTTACTTTTTTTTTTTAGTTCCTTTTTGTAGAGATCTGTTGGGTCTTCTTGCAGTTTGTGATAATGCATAGTATTGGACAATTGTCTTTGTGCCTCCTGTATGTAATCTGATGTGTTCATGATGACTAAAGCACCCCCTTTGTCTGCTGGTTTGATAATGATTTCTGTATTTTCCCTTAGTGAATGTATGGCTTTCCGCCCATCCCTAGTAATGTTTTCTATCCGATTTTGTTGCCTGTTTAAGATTCCTGTTTTCACTCTCTGTCGGAAGCAGTCTATATAATTATCCAGGGTAGAGTTTCTGCCAGCTTCTGGTGTCCATGTGGATTTATTGGTGGGGTTGTTGTAACTGCTTGTTATTGGTTCCTGTGTGTTACTGTTTTCTTTCTTGTGGAAAAATTCTTTTAGTCTGAGTTTTCTGAAGAATTCTTCCATATCACTGCAGAGTCTGATGTTGTCAATGGGCTTTGCAGGACAATATGAGAGTCCCTTTGTAAGTACCGACAGTTAAACAGTTATAGATATACAATCACTTCTAATCCCTTAATGGCATTATTTAGAACAGAAGCAGATGGGATAAGGTTATGCTATAATACATCTATTGTGAACTAGAAGAATAATGAAAAGCCTTTTCAGAAATTCTTTAATTTTCTTCTAAAATAGCCTAGCTAGGCCTCTGTTCTGTTTTTACTTTTAATACACAAGAAAGTGTATTATACTGGGCATTTACATCATATGGCTCTGCGAGATAAAAGGTAGTGGTGAGCTGTTGATTATGATTTACTGTAATTTTAAATATCAATATTTAACAACTAGCTGTATAAGTCCCGTGCTATAAAAAGCCTGGGCTCCTAGAAACTATTGAAATCGTCAGAAGAAAAAATGAAATGCAGAGTCGGCGGTTTCGTTTTGCGGATGTGCTCACCCCCCTTGTCTATCAGCAGATAGTTTCTTTCTCATTTGTCTTTCGTCAGCGGTTTCACTTTGGCAACAGAGTTGCTTTCTTTGTGTGTCATGATCTTTCTTCTTCCAACTTGTTAACTTGGGGCCACCTTGCTGGCTCTTTGAGCTTCATGCTATAGCCTCGCACTTCCGGGCCAGACAGACAGACAGACACATGCACTTCCATGTGTAGACGTTCATATATAAGATGATAAATTGAGTTTTTTTTCTTTTTACCAAAACTTTTTTGCACTTTTTATGATTTCATTTTTACACTTAACAAAACACAAAAGAACAATATTATTGTTTATTATCTAGTATGAATAAAATCAGAATTGAAATTAGTAAGCACAAAGGCTTCTGCAAATAAATATGTTTTTAATGAGTAAAGAATGAAATAACTAAAATGCTGGGTGGTGAATAGCACTTCTCTTTTACAGTTGCACAGTCCCGCTATCAAATCCTGATCTAGTAACTGCCTATGTGGAGTTTACCATTTTTCCCCTGTGTCCATGTGGGCCACCCCTAACCCAAAGAGATGCATGAATTTGACATAAATGGGTAACTTGACACTGGATGGGTGCGCAGAGAGAGGCTCTGTGTCCCGATAACTATGAAATAACTAAGCAGGTAGTAATTTAAGTAAATGACTAAAAATGATTTAAGATATGTGATGTAATGCAGCGGACTTGCCATTGGTGATTCATCTGCCTCTCTAAGCTTGCAAAAATATCTACATAAATTCTCTCAAATTAAGCACAGATGCAGGTCTTATAAAAATTCTTAAGTGGTAATGAGCAAAACAAATTATTGGTCATAAAAAAAAAATCTAATATTAAACATAAAAATCCAAGCTAATAAGATCACCTTTAAGAATGGTTGAACCTGCATTTGTATATTCCACTTGAATCACATCAGGCATGCTGCTGACCATGTCTATCACACTATGGTATCCCAAATCACGAAGTGGAATAGCATGGCCAAGCATTTTCTTATAGTCATGTTGAAGATGCTCGATGGCAACTCCCATTTTGGATGCGATCAGGAGGGATCTTATATCTTTTTTCAATCTGTTTAACAGGTCCTCCTGATGAGTCATTGTGAATCCTAAACAAAATAAATGAACAAAGCATTAACCTGTTATAAACCAAAAGAATCCAAGTAATATTTAGTTTTGTAAACATAATGGAGTTGGTTATTGTGCAAGACCTCTAGAGAACAACTGGAAGACAACAATGAAAACTGTTGACTTAAGTCCTGATGTTTGTTGCAAACACATGCAACCATTTTTTTTTTACCTTTTCCACGTACTTCGAAACAAATGACAGCATGTTTCAAAGATCTGAAATGTAATTAAATTAAAAGTGATTTGCAGTTATTATGATGCTTTTGTTCAACTGAAAATATTGTAATTTGTTAAAATCTGAAAACAGACTACAGGTTTCCCCTGCTTTTTTTTAAAATAATCTATTCCTGAAGTTTCTTGGCAAGATACATTTTTGTAACACAATTACAAGATCATCATCACCAGCAATTTAAATGGAAAAGCAATTTAAGCCATTTCTAGGCCATCACAAAAAATCCTAACCTCTTCTCAAATAACAGCAAAATATCTGAAAATATGCAAAAATAATTTAATGAAAAATGACTCATCAAAACGCACCTTAAGATGTTTTCTCTTCATTTAATACTGTTTTAATAAAGCTGTCTTCTCTGCACCCCTCTCTTATAACTGCACTGTTTAGCCTTCTGCCTGTAAAGAAACATAAAGGTTGAGTTGTGATTGGTATTTTCAATTAGAACAATGACACAAATATAATCTAATTAAAACATTTTAAGCATTTACAAGTATACACAACACAAATAAATTAATAAAAATCACTTTTAAACATGTAAAAAAAAAAAAAAAAAAACTTTTTAAATATCAACAATTAAAGAACTATGGAGCATAAGTCAACTGCAGGAATTGACACCTGCATCTCTGCTGTTGCTGGCTGACTCTGTCTCTATGGGCCTGGGGTTTGAGCCGATACTGGCTGATGTTGCTTCACTAGTACGTTGCTCAGTTTTGGTACTGGCTCTACCTCCAAACTTGAAAAATGATCCTGTGAGAGAATACAGGAACAAAATTACTTCAGTTCTACAGTACATTGATAGTACAGACAAGACTCCACACTAACACCAAAAGAGTGACTCAAAAAGCTGGGCAAGTGCAACACAGAAACCCTGTGCGCCTACCAGGATTGGGAATATAAAGAGCGGCCAGTACAAAGGACCATACCAAATGACCACAAGTCAAAGGTGAATACCAAAACACGCACAGAATGAACATCCAAAGTGTATCATTAATGAAATAATGCCCATTGTGAATGCTGCAATTAAGAACAAAAACTTTAATTTCTAAAGTAAGTGGGAAAATTCTAGATAGACTGTAAAATATAGGGGATTGTTCATCAATGCAGGACATTTTGTAATTCTTTCAGAAACAGACTAAGAAAAACTTTACTGTCAACAATTTGCCAAAAACAGCATCAGTCATAATGAGACTTCATAATAAATTAATAACATCTGAAAATATATCAGGCACTGACTGCTTAGGAGACAACAAGCTTAGTCACCGTATATATACTCACGTTTAAGTTCTTCCACGGATAAGTTGGGGCTTGATCTTACCATATAAATTCCGTTATTTTATAAATTATTGGTCGTGTACGGAAAACTCATGCTATTGGTCCAAGAGATTATGATATGCTAACGCCTACCTGAGAGAGTAACCATGGAGCACACAGCCTTTTTTCTCTATGTATTGTGCCTATGTGACCACACGGTAATACCCAAACTATTCCAAAGCGAAGTTTGCACTGTTTTGTGTTTTTTGTATCTCATACCCTTATACACCTTTATTGTAAGAGCATCCGTTATCTACGATGGAGCGTTTGATCAGAAGAAAATATGAAGATGGTTTTAAATTAAAAGTTGTTGAAGTGGCAAAAGAACTTGGTAACAGCGCTGCTGCAACAAAATTTGATATGTCTGAGAAACTGGTGCGAGTTTGGTGGAAGCAAGAAGATGTATTAAAAAAAAAAAGAAAAAAGAAAAAATTACTAAGTGTCGCATTATTGAACAGGCGTATAAGTCGGGGTTTGAATTTATGATCGATTTTTCGGGCTTCAAGACCCGAGTTATACGCGAGTATATACGGTACGGATAAATAATGAAAAAGGACATCATTGATAAATCCGGCATAGGAGTCCTATGCAACGCATTCATAGTTTGCATAAGCTGAGGAAAGACACTGGATGTAGTTCATCTCAGAATCGTAAAGGGCACACATCCTTTTCAAATAAAATATTAAAAACTATCAGGACCAGGATCCTAACAGCAAAAGGTACAATCAAGTACCAGCCTGACTCAGTCAAGGTGTTGGAAATGCCCCACACTTGGACCATTCTGGGGAACAACAATTGCTTATCTGTCAGAGTTGGATTTATAATTACTTCAGATCCTTCTATAGCATTATTTGGAGCAACACCAGATGGGATAAAATTACAGTGGAACCTCGGTTTGCGAGCATAATTCGTTCTGGAAACGTGCTTGTAATCTAAAGCACTCGTATATCGAAGTGAATTTCCCTATAAGAAATTATGGAAACTCGGATAATTAGTTTCACAACCCACAAATATTTATATAAAAATGATGAATACAAAATTTTCACTCTAACTAATGGAATCATCTGTTGGTTCACTGGAATTTTTTTCTTTTTTTGCAACTTTAACAAGGAAACCTATCCAATGACAGTTGCTTTTGCCTGAAGAGTCACTACACTTGGACACAAAATAAAACAAAAAATGCTTTACACACTGTAAAGTTTCTAAACTCTTTTGGGATTTCACCCAACGGGACAACACGCAAGTGTCTGAAGCAAGCAACCGCAGGCTCCCAGCGCTGTAAAAGAGAATCAGAAAAGATCGCAGTCAAGCTATAAGCACCTGCCGTCGATGGGTGATGCAAGGAGCATTATAAATACAAGAGCACAGTATTACTTAGCCACTAACCTGGTCACAACCCTACCTGATTGCTGTGTCTCTGTATAGGAGAGCGGTAGATATCGCTACAATAAATAACAGTGCTGTTGCTGTTTCACGCTGAATAAAGCTGGTTTTGCTAAAGTACTGAGACTCAGCCTTGTGTTTTTGGGTGTATGACAGGGACTCGCACGTTACAGCACACACACACACGTGGTCACCATGCTATAGTAAACAGTATACGCTCATACGGATGTTGACTATATGAGTGAGGCACGCCGACTGAGAACAAGCATGGGAGACGATTACCCACGATTCCCATGTGACGCTCAGCAGACAAAGCGTATATGTACTACTCATATTGCAAGACCTCGCTCATTTATCAAGTTAAAATTTATTAAAAATTTTAGCTCATCTTGCAAAACACTTGCAATCCAAGGTTTCACTGTATGTAATAAAATGACTATTGTAATATTGTTCATTACAATTTATATTACTCAACTGGAGGAAAGCTAATCTATCGTCCATTACTCAAAAGGAACAAGATACATATTAAATTACCTAAAACTAGGAAAAACTTTTTCTTTACAAGGAGTGGGCCAAAGCTTCTTCAATCTTTTTATCCATCTGAAGCTAAACATGTTTGGGCTTGGCCAGTTCTTGGATGGCAGACCATTAAGAAAAGCTTGGGTTGCTGCAGGAAGAGGTGTTAGCGAGCCAGCAGGGGGTGCTTACCCTGTGGTCTGAATGTGGATCCCAATACCCCTGTGCAAAGATGGGGACACTGTGCTGTAAAAATGGCACCGTCCTTCAGATGAGACATAAAATCGAGATCCTGACTCTCTATGGTCATTAAAGATCCCTGGGCATCCTTCGTAAAGAGTAGGACGTATCCTGGTTTCCTGGATAAATTGCTTGACACGGCCGAGTCATTCTGGCCCCCAATCATCCCCTGTCTTTAATTGGTTAACTATCTCTCACCCCTTCTCCACCTAACAGCTAATGTGTGGTGAGCATACTGGCACAATAATGGCTGCTATTGCATCATCCTGGTGGATGCTGCATATCAGTAGTGGTTGAAGTGGCTCCTTACTCACTGTTAAAGCACTTTGAGAAGTGAGAAAAATGCTATAGAAATGTAAAGAATTGTTACTACTATTATAATTTAGCACCTTTGGTTAATTTTGCGTGTATGTGCTTAGAAGAACAAGGCGCACACATGTTTCAACATGGACAAGAGAAGGGTAAAACAACAAAAAAAAATACTCTGACTGACTTAAAGCACAGAAAAGGCAGCACACTGTGAGACCAAACCCTTTGGTAAAACATTAAAAACAGGAACACAGGCAAATTTCTTGTCTACTGTCAAATTCTTGGCGCTCTAGGTGTATGCAGGCTGCTTGTTCTAGTAAAAATGTTCAAAGGCTGGATCACCCAAAGAACTCCAACAAAACAGCATGCAAACGTTAAAGCTTTGTGACTGACAGATTGTTGGGAGTAACTGCTTCTTTCATTATGTTTTTCAAATATTGCCGACAAAAATGAGTCTAAAGGCATTGTTGCTCTAAACAAATAACCTTTATTTTATATATAACCTTTCTGCAGTTCCTTAAACTACATTGCTTTATGCTCGACATGCACTATAGGAGAATTGGCACGTATATGTCAAATTGTTTTAAGAAAATGCCATAAAACAATTATCTTACAAGATTCTTTAGTGATGGGAATTATGTAGTCATTAATCTTAACCTCCTCAATTTTCTCACTAGCACATTGCTGACACCCAGATCTCAAGTTTATAAATATTAAACAAAGTTAACAAGGAGAAGCTTACGATCAATATCATAATGGCTTGAAAGAAACCGAACTGATTAAAAAACAGGAGTAGAAGGAATCAAACAGAGAGAAGGACAGATAAACTTAAAGGTCAGGGTGTGGCAGATCTGACAGTTTAATCTTCAACCATTGATTCTTACACCATGACAAGAGTGCAAAGAACAACAAGACATAATATAGTCATCCTCTATCAGCAAGGCTTCTCTCGTGCTGAGGGGAGTTTCAAGACATAAGCTCTTCTGACAAAAAACAAGCAAATGCACCAAGTTGAGGACCACAGAAGCTTGAGCGCAGCAGACGAAAGATGCATAAAATTGAAGTCCTTTGAATTAAAAAGTCGTCCAATATGGTGAACAGTTCTGAACTCAAAGAAACCACTGGAACCAAATACACCCCTCTACAACAGTATTGAGAAGTCTTGTTGGAAGTGGTCTTCATGGAAGAGTTGCTACCAGAAAGCCATTCCTAACATGTGGAAACAAAGCCATGAGACTCACCCATACACACAACAAAAGGACTCTGACGCTCAACTTGGGCAACATACGTCCTCTGGACTGATGAGTTAAAATTTTTCATTGTTACTTTCTCATATACATAGCATAGCAAAAGTATAGTAATCGCAAAAAAATATGACCAAGATTTTTGATGAATCTTGACATTTTAGACCTTCCCAAGTCCGAAAATACCACTTTTGAAATTATGTCTGTCTGTGTGTGTGTGTGTGTGTGTGTGTTTAAACATAACTCGAAAACGCTTTGACCTAGGTCAATGAGATTTTGTACACCCGCATAAATAAGGAATCCCATCAACTTTTGGGCCACTTCCAGTAAAGCTATTAAGCTATAGTTATAATTGGTTATAAATGATAAATGGCTTAAATTTTATACAGATATTTATAATGATAAAAAGCAAACAGACATGAAATTTGAGAAAAATTAAATAAAATACTACTTCCGGTAGAGTAAACAACCATCCAAAGTTTTTGTATCATGGAAATATAAATTTGTACACAATATTAAAAACTATTCAATAAAACAAATTCTTTCAATAACTTATCATTAATTTTATTTTAATTTACACATCATCAGTTTAACAATAACATGTCAACATTGAACATGCCATGTAAATATAAAGATGTAATGGGAACAATAAGCTGGTACTTCATCGCCTTGTTCCTGGTAATACATTTAATTTTGATATATATATTTTTTTATTTCCATCATGATTATCAAAATTAAATGCAGTTTTACCTATAGCAATTAATTGCAACAAATATTATATAATACTAACTGACTATAACTCTTTTTACTTTGCACATAATCTAGATAATGCATATGTAATCATGAAAAAATTCCACCACCATTTTCAACCTCCTTAAATGCAAAAATACCATTTTAATATAAAGTTTGATTATAGAGATAAATGATTGTGTATCAATATTATCAATTAGTTATGATGAGAAACAAAGATATGATATTTAAGAAATACTGAGCAAATGAAAGTGGTTCTGATGACCTTTTCCTCTCTCTCGGTATACGAGAAAGTTGAGGTGAGCACACTCACAATTTTTGGATCTGACAGAAGGCAATTTGTGCATAGACGAGCTTGACAACACCAGATAGATGAGTGCCTGCAACCAAGAGTGAAGCATGGCGAGGTTCCCTGCAGGTTTGGTACTACATGTCTTCACATGAAGTTGGTAATCAAGTCAGAATTAATTGAATATTCAAAGCCGAGAATTATTGTGCAAGCAGATTCTTAACCATCATGCAGTATTATCAGGAAGGGTTACAACTGATAAAAAGTTAATTCTACAGCAGGATAATGACCCCAAACACATAGCCAAGGTAATAAAGAACTACAGTATCTTTAGCAAAAAGAATAGCAAGGAGTTCTGCAACAGATGCTATGTCCTCCACTGAGTCCTGATCTCAACAACACTGAGGTAGTCAAGAATTACTTGGAGAGATTGATGCTGCATTCCATGTACCTAAGAAGTCAGAGCTGGGAATGACATCACAGTCTAGGTAACCGTATTCCAGTAAAACATTCAAAAAAAAAAAAAAACAATATGGATGTATCCAGGAAAACATTTGTTGTGCTTGCTCCATTAGAATACATCGATTTTGATATCTCATTAAGCCGTGCGTATTCTCCGTATCCAAACACCGTAGCAACATGTCCATAGATAGGAGTTACTGTATGTACAACTGATGTAAATGAGACACAAACATACAGAAGTGCTAATAAACAGATAATAGTACAGCTTTCACAAAAGTTTGCTGTGTATGTCGTCATATTAGATTGATATGATGATCTGAAGTCAGACAAACTCGGGCTTGACAGACCAGCCCCCCAAGTTTTAGATTTAGAAATCTGATTTATAGGGTGGTATTCCACTCAAAAATTCTGACTAGGAACTCAGAAATTCCAAATTCCCACATCAAATGAAACACAGCATGAAGCAAGTGAGATGACAGCCACTCTACTAAATTACTAGAGCAAGGTCACCCAGACAGTTGGGAGCAAACAACCAGCTTAGTTTATTACAAAACTATACAAAACAAACAGCAGACTTAAGAGGACCAATGCAGTTTTAAAGGGAAAGGTGGTCATGCAAAATATTGGCTTTACTGTACATGTGTGATATTCAGAAAAATGTTTTCCAATGTTTTTGGAAGGTTCCTCACTTTACATAATTCCTTAAGTTGTGCCTAAGATTTCTGCAAAGTATTGTATTTGAAATCCACTTTCACATTTTGAAAAAAAAAAATTAAGCAGGATGAATTAAGAGCTCATCCTATAAGGTATAATACATTAACTCACTTTTTTGCTGTAAATAACTGCAATAGTACTACAAAACTGCTTTACAATATTCAACATACTGCAAAACATTTAAAAAAATAAACTTGCAATATTATAATATTGTGCCCCAGGAACCAAGATAAACGTGTACTGTAGTGTCCCTTGCGATTCTCGTACACAACCACACAAGTCCTTAAACTGATCTTATCAGATGCCAGGTAAACATAGTACATATTTTAAAATCTTACATTTCACATGTAAACTAACCATCTCAGAGACTACAAACACAGAGAAATTTTAATAACATTACTTAGAGCATGTGACCAGCTATCAGACTCCTTTCTAAGTTCATTCTCCTCTCAGCAGTCTATAGCAGCTCATGGGTTCAATGACACCATGATGTTCTTTCTCCATATCATGGTATGAAATTTTAGACCGGATGAGACATTACCAATAACAGACCACACAAATTCACTGACATTTTTGTCCACTATAGCAGGCTGTGCAATGCCTTGGGATAGGCTTGATAATCTGCTTGCCACAGAGAGGTTGAACTTGTGGAACCTACAATTGCGTTTCTTTTTTCCCCTTAGAGCAAGTCTTAGAACATGATACAGTGACTTAAGTTGCAGAATTTCTTTGACAGACAGACAGACAGATAGATACTTTATTAATCCCAAGGGGATTACATGGCTATGAATCCCAAGGGATGAGAGATGACAAGACGCCTCACCACTTCTCAGTACAGTTTGAAATTTCTTACACAGTTGCGAAAATACTCTGTGGTCCACACATTTTGGTAGCCAGTCAACATGGGGCGTCTTTTCACTTTCCACATCCTGTTTAGATATGATACAAGGTTTTCATTGTTCATTCAGGCCTCCATTGCTCTTCTCTGTTCTGCTTTTTCATGAAGATTTAATTGAGCTCTTCTGTTTAAAGGCATTGCATTACATTATACTTCAGGCTGAGTCTTCACTGGTTGTCAACTTTCACACATAGCAGAGTCAACCACCATGGCTTAAGGCGATGCTGTGGCAGTTTGTAATCACTTTAACCAAGTTACCGGAGATTACATCACATTACATCTTATTTTTGTATAGCACTCTTCACCGAGTTACAGGAACAGAGTACAGGGAACAATTTTCAGATGAAAAACAAATATACATTATACTAATTACTAAATACAGATCTAGTACACATAAAAAGACAAATTTGTTAAAACACACAGAAACACAAGGTCGAAACTGATTCAACTTAAATGAAAACCAACTATATCTGTCCATTAATTAATTGATGAACAATGGCCAGTTCACGATTGAGATTAAAAATTCTAAAGGAGTAATTCAAAAACAAAGTGTGATACAGTCACAGTCCTGGAGATCTCGGTCAACTAATAGCCCACCCCATTTGGGCATTCTGTAGTGGAGTCTGTGCTGGGCCATCCAATATGATTAGAGAATACTTTAATCCTCCAATGATTCCAGTGCTCCTTTATCCCAAATGATTTTTTCATACTCAGACCAGCTTATCGGTACAGCAGTGGCAACATCCAGATACCAAGAAGAGATATAGAATAGAGGAGAGATTTCACACTACATGACTAGTAATCACGAGTATCCACTGCAACTGTCCATAACTATAAGCGTGGTATGATGGAGACTTAAACTTAGATTGACAGTTTTCACGTTTACTTTTTAATATTAAAACACTATCCATCGACTTTTAACCTGCATGTCCAGATCAGAGTTGCAGAACTGACAACTTATCCTAACAGTATCAGGTGCAAGAGAGGAACAAACCTGGACACAGAGCCAGCCCATCATAATCCATTCTCTCAAAGTCCAAATAAAAAAAAAATATATATATATATATATATATATATATATATATAAATATATACATTCCTATGAGCATAAGGCAAGATGTTTGTGTTCAACAGTCCGAGTTTGTAACTGCAATAGCATTACTTGAAAATAAATTAAACTGGACAGACTGACAAATGCAATCTGTGCAAAAAATACTTTACCAATGACTTGCAGGGTAAAACCATCAATTTTAAGATTCCAATCTGTAAGCGTCCTTTAACCGTTCTGGATTAAGGCACCACAAATACATTTCATTACACGTACTGCCGATAAATGCAACACAAAAAGTAAAATTACGTCGGCATGGTGTTAGTTCTGTTGCCCGACTGCTTAGGCAGACAGGATTAAAACCAAGCCAGGTTGCCGTCTGTGTGGAGTTCTTCATCCACGCCTTCTGACTTTCCTTTGATATCCCAAAGACAGAAGTTAGGCTCACTGGATGCCCACATGTTGTGCCCTCATATGATCTGGCACCTCTGCCAGGTTTGGTTCCAGCCATGTGCCCAATGTTGTCACAACTGACTCCAATTCCTTAAAAAACCATTTATGTGACTATGGAAACTTTCAAGTGGATAATTTAACAGGAATACTCCACCCAACAGAGATATGACTGGATAACTAACATAGTTTATGCAACATGAGTAACGCGAGAGTTTTAGTTTTCTTCTTTTTTTTAATTTTTCCACACCATTTGCCGTTGGACAGTATTGGACACTACTGGAGTCTATTACATCATAAACCTTTTTCTTTCTGTTCAGCATGAAAACATGAGATTACATTTTTTTTCCACTACAATCTACATGGTTATGTAAAAAAAAAAAAAAATGTGTGGAGTATTCCTTTAAATACAGGATGTACAGGTGCTGGTCATAAAATTAGAATATCATGACAAAGTTGATTTATTTCAGCAATTCCATTCAAAAAGTGAAACTTGTATATTAGATTCATTCATTACACACAGACTGATGTTTAATCAAATGTTTATTTCTTTTAATTTTGATGATTATAACTGACAACTAATGAAAGTCCCAAATTCAGTATCTCAGAAAATTAGAATATTGTGACAAGGTTCAATATTGAAGACACCTGGTGCCACATTCTAATCAGCTAATTAACTCAAAACACCTGCAAAAGCCTTTAAATGGTCTCTCAGTCGAGTTCTGTAGGCTACACAATCATGGGGAAGACTGCTGACTTGACAGTTGTCCAAAAGACGACCATTGACACCTCGCACAAGGAGGGCAAGACACAAAAGGTCATTGCTAAAGAGGCTGGCTGTTCACAGAGCTCTGTGTCTAAGCACATTAATAGAGAGGCGAAGGGAAGGACAAGATGTGGTAGAAAAAAGTGGACAAGCAATAGGGATAACCGCACTATGGACAGGATTGTGAAACAAAACCCATTCAAAAATGTGGGGGAGATTCACAAAGAGTGGACTGCAGCTGGAGTCAGTGCTTCAAGAACCACCACACAGACGTATGCAAGACATGGGTTTCAGCTGTCGCATTCCTTGTGTCAAGCCACTCTTGAACAAGAGACAACGTCAGAAGCGTCTCGCCTTTGGACTGCTGCTGAGTGGTCCAAAGTTATGTTCTCTGATGAAAGTAAATTTTGCATTTCCTTTGGAAATCAAGGTCCCAGAGTCTGGAGGAAGAGAGGAGAGGCACAGAATCCACGTTGCTGGAGGTCCAGTGTAAAGTTTCCACAGTCAGTGATGGTTTGGGGTGCCATGTCATCTGCTGGTGTTGGTCCATTGTGTTTTCTGAGGTCCAAGGTCAACGCAGCCGTCTACCAGGAAGTTTTAGAGCACTTCATGTTTCTTGCTGCTGACGAACTTTATGGAGATGCAGATTTCATTTTCCAACAGGACCTGGCATCTGCACATAGTGCCAAAGGTACCAGTACCGGGTTTAAGGACCATGGTATCCCTGTTCTTGATTGGCCAGCAAACTCGCCTGACCTTAACCCTATAGAAAATCTATGGGATATTGTGAAGAGGAAGATGCAATACGCCAGACCCAACAATTCAGAAGAGCTGAAGGCCACTATCAGAGCAACATGGGCTCTCATAACACCTGAGCAGTGCCACAGACTGATCGACTCCATGCCACGCCGCATTGCTGCAGTAATCCAGGCCAAAGGAGCCCCAACTAAATATTGAGTGCTGTACATGCTCATACTTTTCATGTTCATACCTTTCAGTTGGCCAACATTTCTAAAAATCCTTTTTTTGCATTGGTCTTAATTGATATTCTAATTTTCCAAGATACTGAATTTGGGACTTTCATTAGTTGTCAGTTATAATCATCAACATTAAAAGAAATAAACATTTGAAATACATCAGTCTGTGTGTAATGAATAAATCTAATATACAAGTTTCACTTTTTGAATGGAATTACTGAAATAAATCAACTTTGTCATGATATTCTAATTTTATGACCAGCACCTGTATATGGAAACTAGGAATTTTTCTGCTACGTTTTGAATTGATTATAAACTCCATGTTATCAGATGCGACCAGCTTTTCCTAGCCTGGGGCAACACTTAGAATTTATAGCTATACATATATTTTTAGCAGATTTGACAGCAACCAATTTGAAACTTGCTAATTTTACAGTGTACACAATATACATTTTTGAAGTACAGGATCTGATATTGATGACATTTCCATGTTTTCTCATGATCAGGTTTCTGTACAGTGCTATTGTATAAAAGTGATTTAAGGGTATGTGACACGTAAAAGTGTAAAATGAAAATTGTAATAAGAGTCAAATAATATACGATACAGTGGCGACAGAATAATCGGTAGAATTACCCTGCCCTCAATTGACAAATTTTTAACTTTTAAACTACTGCAGTATTAAACAGGGAATCGCTCTTACTGCACACGTGTAGAACTAAACTTGTCCAAAAACCGATTTAATCGCCGCATAGTCGTTTAACACTTCTGCTTGCCCTTTGCTTTAATTCAGGGGTTCAATTCGCCAAAACAGATTACCGTTTCACCCCCATGACGATTTTCCTGGCAATCAAAATGTGTAATTTTTCGAGATTTGTTTGTATGAAAACTGAAATACGCGTTACGTATTACAGGTCGCAAGAAAAAAACGGGATGAGAAACTTGAAATAATAAAAAAACAAAGAACTCAATCCAGAGTCTAACAACGCATTCAGTAGATTGCTCTTTATAAGTGTTCGCTATTTTGTAAATCGTCAGCCCCAACATTAATACGTTTGTTTTGTAGTTTTAGCAAGACAAGTTTAATTACTCCGCAAACGTGAAAACGCCAAACGGGATAAATGTTTGCAAAGTGATGTGGCAAAATGAAGGCCGCTCTACGACGACAAAAAGGAGCGTACACAAACATTACTGTAAAATGCTAACATTACTGTAAAATACAAACTACGTCAGGTGTTTTAAACGTGATATTTGAGACATTAAACATGTTAAATGGTATCACGCAAAACTATAGATAAGCAGATACCTTCCAATTACGCTCCCACGTTGAAAAAGACTGACCTCGAAACTGATTGATTCGCTAACGCTGTTACAAGAGTATTAGGAAACGAAAGATGTGCGTCTGCAGAGCGGGAAAATGGAACCGGGGGATATGGGCGGGGTAAACGTCAATCATTTTAAACAAACCATTTATACCATTTAGCGAATAGGCCCGTCAATCGTACTTCCGTCCAGTAATATTCGCCTGTCAATCTTTTTTTTTTTTCTTAACCCCAATGGGGCGTGCCTTACCTTAACCACGCCTGTTCCGTTCTATTCCAGCAGCAGGGCGTGAATTTCAGACAGCCAATCACACCCGTTTCTTCTTCGGAAACGCCTGTGCTGTCGAGAGAGGTGAGTCACACCGTACAAATAAATTCTAGCGAAGACGCTGTGCTCGGATTCAGCGGGTTGGAAAATGGATGGATGGATCGGATTCAGCGGGTTGGAAAATGGATGGATGGATGGATGAATCCGAACACAGGGTTACAGGGGTCTGCTGGAGCCAATCCCAGCCAACACAGGGCGCAAGGCAGGAAGTTTTGTGTTGTCAAGAAAAAAATATTGAATTTTGAGGACAAAATTCCTGACTTTGGAGCTTTTAAATGTCAACATTGCAGGACAGGGTTTTACTTTGGGGTACTCCGCATTCGCCACCAGATTAATCATTTATAAAATGTTGCGCAGAATAGGACTTGAAAACATGCGCTCGAGCTCAAAAAAAAAAACAGAAAAATGTATACGCAAAAAAAAATCAGTTATAAAATTCTGCCGTACGTATATCGTACCGTTTTTAAATTGTAGTCACCTTGTAAATACGTGCGCGTCAGCAAGCCCATTAACAACCATGTATGAAGCATGCTAATTTATCTCATGCATAGATAGATAGATACTTTATTAATCCCAAGGGTGTTGTACCGTGTTAGCCATTATGAATGTAGAGAAAAGCCAAGCAAAATGAGACCTTTTATTGGCTAACTAAAAAGATTACAATATGCAAGCTTTCGAGGCAACTCAGGCCCCTTCTTCAGGCAAGATGTAATCATTACATCTTACCTGATTACATCTTGCCTGAAGAAGGGGCCTGAGTTGCCTCGAAAGCTTGCATATTGTAATCTTTTTAGTTAGAAAATAAAAGGTCTCATTTTGCTTGGCATTTCTCTTAATCCCAAGGGGAAATTCACATACTCCAGCAGCAGTATACTGATACAAAAAAACAATATTAAATTAAAGAGTAATACAAACGCAGGTAAAAACAGACAATAACTTTGAATAATGTTAACGTTTACCCCCCTGGGTGGAATTGAAGAGTCGCATAGTTTGGGGGAGGAACGATCTCCTCAGTCTGTCAGTGGAGCAGGACGGTGACAGCAGTCTGTCGTTGAAGCTGCTCCTCTGTCTGGAGATGACACTGTTTCATGATTTACATCTTTTGTAATGTTTAAAATGTGATTATCTATTTATTCATCCTTTTCATGTCCATAAGTCTGTGTGTTGTATGTGATAACTTATTTTATAACTAACTACACTCACTCAGACTTCTTTAACTTAGTACATAACTTTGCACCCTTTCACCATCTCCATGATGCATACTGGTACAGCAGTTAAGTCTTGTACTCCATATCATCTTGGCACATCTAAATAATGTAAAAACTGCTCTTACAGTGGTATGTCTATAGACAGTAGCTTAGTATTCAACACTGTTGTGCCAACTGAACTGAATTTAGGACTTCATAGCGAACAGACCTTGGCTTTGCAGATTGCCAGCATCATATCTTCTATGCTCACCCACAACCCAGGCACACTATAGGGGTAGTGTGCTAATCCCCGGGTGTGACTGTGTGTCCAGACACCACACCAACTCTATCATTAAAAATGCTACTGCCATCACCGTCATAGGCCTGGCCACCAACAGTAATGAAATGGCTTGCAGACAAGAGGTCTATCAGCTTGACTCAGCGGTCTCAGGACAATCTGACCTTTCATGCCCAAAAAATAAGGAGCAGTTCATAGACTTCAGAGAACGGATTAAGCTGTGGTTTGTTTTTGTGGGGTGCTGTGGAAATGGTGAGAGTGTTTAAATTTTGGACAGTAACAATCACTGATGAATTGAGGAGGGAACACCACGTTTTGTTTATTGCCAAGTTCACCAATGCCTTCCTGAGGTGTCTCACAGGTGCTGTCTGGAGTCCATCTTCACTGGCGGCATCACATCCTGGTAGGGCACACATGTTTGGGTCACTGCAGAGGGTGGTGAAAGCCACAAAATATTACTGGCATCTAGCTGCCTTCTATCCAGGATATCTGGAAGACGTTCTGCTAAGATTATTACACACTCAGCTGTTTTTTTGCTCCTGCCTTCTAGCAAATAGTAAAGAACCAGTGGCCCTCAGTATGGCTTCAGAGAAAGTGTTTTAGTTGTAAGAAAAAGACTATGTATAAACGTTTCAAATATAACTGAATATATATCTATACGGTATATTGTATTCTATGTATATTTTTTGTGTTATATTATCACTGTTCTGGAGAGACATGTAAGTAACAATATAATTCTACTGTATGCACAAGACAATAAATACTGTATGTTTAATGATGAGATCACCTCGGGATGATTCTCTGCTGAATGCACACTGCAACCGACCCACTATTTATTAGTAGTAGTAATAGCATTTGATATTTATCACAGATAAATAAGATGACAACTCAAAGACAGTTTGTTTTTATGTTGATCTAAGTTGGGTCTTTGCGGTCTACTTAAATGTTGCATGAAAAAGGTTTAAGAACAATCATGATTGTCTCAAACTCAAAAGTTATTCAAAAATGTAAAATTTCTTGGCTGTCACATACCGATCAATTGATATGGACATGACATCCAGTATTTCACACATTCAGCTTTGAGTAATGAAAACGTTGATGGATCAAATCAATCAATAAATGACTGACTGTTTCCTAAAATATTTCCCTGACAATTTTAAAACCAATTTCATATGTAGTACTTTTTTTGTAAACCTTTTAGAAATTAATTAAGCTTAATATTGTTTCACATGTTTATAATATGAAATACATTTTTAGAATGAAAATCTTTAGGTATTAGTTTCATGAGGTACATTCTTTTTGAAACACTAAATGGTAATAAGATTTGTTACTTTTACTATAATGTAACGGTTCTGGAGAAAACGTAATGAACAACCATTCAAAATAGTAAAAAAAACTACTTTATATCGGCAAAGTGCTTAGAATGGTTGGATAGCTTAACTGTGAGACTGGAAGTCATTTGTGTTTGTCCAAATAGAAACTGTTGTAATTTGTACAAGTGCAGCACACTGTGCAACGAGCGTGTCAATACTGCCTCGCAGAGGCCATGATGCGAGTGACGTTGGGAAAGGGCGTTACGATAATCGCGTCATTATAGGGAGTGCGCTGTCAAGGGCGTTCCATGACTGACGCTATGGGCGTTCCGTGATATGGAGGGCGTTCCATGTCTAACGTCAGAGGTATTGCAGTCTGCAGCTTCACTCTGTTGGTTTTTCCTGCCTAGTACTCTATGCTTGCTGGGTTTGGCTCCAAGCAACAACCCTTCATGGCCACCCTTCACAGTATTAAATGGGTTAGAAAACTGATAAAATTCTATTAGAGTAGGACCAAATCTGCATCATTCTGATATTTTTGAGCCAGTTCAGACTGTTTTCCTACTCTTGATAAATACGGGCAGTAGTCACTGTCTGTGTGAAGCACATTTGTTCCTTGTTGCCTACATGAGTCTGTTTCTCGGTCCTCCAATGTTTTTTTCCTTTTCCCAAAGACATATTTTAAGTTAAATTAGTGATTCCAGATTGGTCGTGGGTGAGTAGAAGAGTGAATGTGTGAGCGAGGTCTGCAATAGAACTTAAACCTCATGCTGCAGGGATAGGCATCCATGAACTAGGATTGTTATGAGGGTTGTCTGAAAGTTTTGCAACCCTTTCTATACTTCAGTCAGTGGTGACTCAGTAGGCCTGGATGGATGGATGGATGGATGGATGGATGGATGGATGGACGGACGGACAGACATTGCCATCCTAAGAAGGTCACTTAACTTACTGATGCTCCAGTTGTAAATTCTGGTAACTCACCTCACCTAATACACGGTAATCATCACACTCATAGTGGTTCTGTGAATGAATGACCTGGATGTCCTTCTTTAAATTAAATTGAGTATTCTGATAAGGGGCTTACTTGATTCTCTCTGAACAAACCCACCCCCCCAAACACCAAGTCAGTGCAGTTGGACACAATTGGAATTCAGCACTTCTTTGTGTAGTTTATTGCAGCATTTCAACTTTCATGGTCCAGTGCGGGTGATGGCATCCACGTGGGAGGCTAACAGAAACATTTGTTAAAGCTTTCTAATTAAGCTTTAGAAGGAAAGGCATACTCAGCAATGTGGTAGTGCGGCCATTTGTTTTGTGTGTGCATCAGAAGTGCTTGACTCCCACTGCATTCATTTTTCAATCATGCTCTGTGATTTCCTTGTGCTGACTAACACTATTTTCCATCCATCCATTTTCCAACCCGCTGAATCCGAACACAGGGTCATGGGGGTCTGCTGGAGCCAATCCCAGCCAACACAGGGCACAAGGCAGGAACCAATCCCGGGCAGGGTGCCAACCCACCGCAGGACTAACTCTATTTTAGGAAAGTAAATAGAAGACTACTGTTTGGAGCTTTATCCTGCATTCATGCTGTGTGTCCAACACATTCTGCATCATTACCATTGTCTAATCCTGCCTTAAATTAACTGGGCAAAATATTAAATGTACTTATTTGTTCATGATCAGAAATTATACTTGGTCGTTTCTGTTAAATTGATAGTATGTTTTTTTGAATGGCTTCGAATCCTTTCCCAGTTACTGTCTATGTTTTTACACGTTCCCCTTGTGTCAATGTTGATTTTATTACTCTCAGGTCAGTGCATAGACTGACACCTTGTCCAGTCTGAACACAGTTTAAGCACTCTATCACCCACAACCCCATTCTGGGTTAAGCTACATTTGAAAATGAATTGATGTTTAAGAAGGGTTGTGTTAGATGTGCAGCACAGTAGTTGACCGTGCTGCCTTACTGCCTTGTGAATCTGATTTGGATCCCAGCCAGATTGTTGCTTGTTTTGAGGGGCCAAAAAAGTAGATCTAGTCAAAGATACCCCCGGAGTCAAAAGTATGGGTCTTGAGATACACTATATTGCCAAAAATTTGGGACACCCCTTCAAATCATTGAATTCAGGTGTTCCGATCACTTCAGTGGCCACAGGTGTATAACATCGAGCACCTGGGCATGCAGACAGATTCTACAAACATTTATGAAAGAATGGGTCATTCTCAGAAGCTCAGTGAATTCAATCATGGTACCTGTGCAATAAGTCCAGTTGTGAACTTTCCTCACTACGAAATATTCCACGGTCAACTGTTAGTGGTATTATAACAACTCACCCACAAAGTGGTAGGCCACATGAAATCACAGAGCGGGAACAGTGCATGCTGGAGTGTGCAGAAGTCATCAACTTTCTGCAGAGTCAATAGCTACAGCCCTCCAAAAGCTCAAGAACAATGCAGTGCGGCATAGAGAGCTTCATGGAATGGGTTTCCATGGCCGAGCAGCTACATTCAAGCCTTCCATCACCAAGTGCAATGCAAAGCGTCGAATGCAGTGGTGTAAAGCCCATCGCCACTGGACTCTAGAGCAGTGCAGATGTGTCCTCTGGAGTGATGAATCACGCAATCCGAAGGACGAGTCTGGGTTTGGCGGTTGCCAGGAGAATGGGACTTGCCTGACTGCATTGTGCCAAGTGTAAAGTTTGGTGTAGGGGGGATTATGGTGTGGGGTTGTTTTTGAGGGGTTGGGCTTGGCCCCTTAGTTCCAATGTAAGGAATTCTTAATGCTTCAGCATACAAAGCCATTTTGGATAATTTCATGCTCCCAACTTTGTGGGAACAGTTTGGGGATGCCCCCTTCCTGTTCCAACATGACTGCGCACACACCAGTGCACAAACAAGGTCTATAAAGAAATGGATGAGTGAGTTTGATGTGGAGAAACCTGACTGGCCTGTGCAGAGCCCTGCCCTCAACCCAATAGAACACCTTTGGGATTAAATAGAGTGGAGACTGCGAGCGAGCCAGGCCTTCTCATCCAACATCAGTGCCTGACCTCACAAATGCACTCCTGATCTAAAATTCCCATAAGCATACTCCTAAATCTTGTGGAAAGCCTTCCCAGAAGAGTCGAAGCTGTTATAGCTGCAAAGGGTGGTCCAACTCCATATTAAAGCCTATGTACTAAGAATGGGATATCATTAAAGTTTATGTGTGTGTAAAGGCAGGTGTCCCAATACTTTAGGTAATATAATGTAGTCTACAGTCTTCCCATAATGGTGAGAGGATGAGCTTTTAGTTACAGGGTCCCAATACTATGGAATGGTCTGCCTGCTACTAAAAGAGGTGCTCCATCAGTCTCACATTTTAAATCCCAGCTGAAGACTCACAACTTCAGTTTAGCATACCCTGACTAGAGCTGCCGATTAGCTGTGCATATTGCATCTCTGTCGTTAGTCATTAGTACTAAAATGTAAGTAATATGATATTTTTAAACTGTTACTAACCCTCTTCTATTTTGTTTCTCTTCTCTGTATCCTCATGTGGCACTTGGCGCAACTGCTCTACTGCCAAACCATGTACCTGCCTATGGAAAAGTCATCTCGGATTAAGGAGCACTGGAATTATCAAGTAGAAGGGTCCTTTCATCTGATTGACTGGCCCAGCACTGACTCAGTTGTAGAATGGTCAGTAGGGGTAGAGGCAGCTTGTTGGCCGAGGTCTCCAGGACTCTGAATGTCTGACTCCTTTTCTACAATCTGGCTGTGGGCATACTCCAATAATGAATCTGTTAGGTGAGCTAGTGATTCCTAACTGGCCCTGTGGATTTGTATGGGAGCAGCTTACGTAGTGGACTGATTCAAGGGCAGTCTCTGCCTTTGCCCAGTGTTGCTGCAATAAGTACTCAACCTGCATGTGTTTCAGGACATGAGAGGAAAAGAGGAGCAACAAACATAAGCCTCACATGGGCCTGGGGAAATCATTTAGACTCTACATGGACAACGTCCCGGGGTGGTATTCAAACTCAGAACACTAGATACATGACACAGCAAAATTAACAATTGTCCCAGCCAGTAGTTACTTTTAATTTATTAATTAATTTTCCAAGCACACTTTTTCCAATGTAGGGTTGTTCAGGAGCTAAACTTCCACAAATTAGTACGTTTGAGTAGGTCTCCAGAAAACACAAGTAAATCCATGTGTGTTGATGGGTGCCTCCCTTGGTGACCTTTACCTTCTCACTAATTAGTTTTCCACCCCCATTCTGCTTCCAGAAAAGCTGAGAAGGCTGACCAAGCCGTATTCTGCTTCAGCAGCACGTCTCCATACCTCCTACAACCGTATATAAACTCCTTAGAAATGGGAACTGCTCAGCCTGCTCCTCCCTTTTTGCCTGGACTGTCTTCATATTGCACATGCTTTTGACCACACAACCCCAGGACAGGATGGAGAGGCGCTCCAGAAGCACATCTCGGTCTTCCAGAAGCTCAGGGAGAAAAGCAAAAGATCTCCCGGCTGCACCAAGTATACATCTGCCGCAGAAGAATAGGCAGAGGCAAACCAGTGAGGCCAGAGGAAGGTCATCTTCGAAAAGAAGAAGGATGGAAGAGAAACTGGCAGCAGAGGTCAAGGGCCCTCTGAGTGCTGACAGCAATGTGGTAACTTCCACCGTGGTGGATGTGGATAATGTAGTGGACTCGGACATAGAAGAACAAGAGGAGACTGGTGCACTGCTAGAGAGTGAAGCCCATGAAGAAGGTAAGGGACTGCTGAGGAAAGGGGGAAATTGTGGTCCATGATGAGATAAAAACAACATTTACTTCAACAGGAAATTGTCATACAAAGAGTGCAGATCAAAGTGTTTACAAGCTGTTAAAAGACAAAGTTGCAAAAAAGAAACATAAATTAGAAACAGAAAAAAATAAAAATGAATAATTAAAACACCAAAAATAGTAACTAGGAATAAATCAATACACACGTAATTCTACTAAACATAAATGTGCTCAAGTGGTTTCAGTTATTTTTGAGCTTAGTCCTAGAAGATTTGATGCAATGGACCTCGTCGACAGCTGGAGTTTCCACTGTCATTCCAGCATTACAGGAGGCTCCACAGGATCAGGTGGTGGTGACAGTAAAAGCTACCTCAGAAAAAACAGAAATGAAAGCAGAGAAAAGTAGAGATTGGTAATGGTTGAACATTTATGAAGTATATAAAGTATATAGAGAGCCAAAGGTCTGTGATATAGTTTGAATATTTGTAGCTAGATATCCACAAAGGGAGAAGATGAGTCACACATCTTAAAATAGTATATAATATAATATAATATAATATAATATAATATAATATAATATAATATAATATAATATAATATGGCGGCACGGTGGCGCAGTGGGTAGCGCTGCTGCCTCGCAGTTGGGAGACCTGGGGACCCGGGTTCGCTTCCCAGGTCCTCCCTGTGTGGAGTTTGCATGTTCTCCCTGTGTCTGCGTGGGTTTCCTCCGGGCGCTCCGGTTTCCTCCCACAGTCCAAAAACATGCAGGTTAGGTGGATTGGCGATTCTAAATTGGCCCTAGTGTGTACTTGGTGTGTGGGTGTGTTTGTGTGTGTCCTGCGGTGGGTTAGATAGATAGATAGATAGATAGATAGTTGGCACCCTGCCCGGGATTGGTTCCCTGCCTTGTGCCCTGTGTTGGCTGGGATTGGCTCCAGCAGACCCCCGTGATCCTGTGTTCGGATTCAGCGGGTTGGAAAATGGATGGATGGATGGATAATATAATATAATATAATATAATATAATATAATATAATATAATATAATATAATATAATATGGCGGCACGGTGGCGCAGTGGGTAGCGCTGCTGCCTCGCAGTTGGGTGATCTTGGGACCTGGTTTAGCTTCCCAGGTCCTCCTTGTGTGGAGTTTGCATGTTCTCCCCGTGTCTGCGTGGGTTTCCTCCTCCCACAGTCCAAAGACGTGCAGGTTAGGTGGATTGGCGATTCTAAATTGGCCCTAGTGTGTGCTTGGTGTGTGGGTGTGTTTGTGTGTGTCCTACAGTGGGTTGGCACCCTGCCCAGGATTGGTTCCTGCCTTGTGCACTGTGTTGGCTGGGATTGGCTCCAGCAGACCCCGTGACCCTTTGTTCGGATTCAGCGGGTTGGAAAATGGATGGATGGATGAATATTATGGGCGGCACGGTGGCGCAGTGGATAGTTCTGCTGCCTCGCAGTTAGGTGACCCGGGTTCGCTTCCCAGGTCCTCCCTGCGTGGAGTTTGCATGTTCTCCCCGTGTCTGCGTGGGTTTCCTCCGGGTGCTCTGGTTTCCTCCCACAGTCCAAAGACATGCAGGTTAGGTGCATTGGTGATCCTAAATTGTCCCTAGTGTGTGCTTGGTGTGCGTATGTGCCCTGCCCAGGGTTTGTTTCCTGCCTTGTGCCCTGTGTTGGCTGGGATTGGCTCCAGCAGACCCCTGTGACCCTGTAGTTAGGATATAGCGGGTTGGATAATGGATGGATATTATATTATATTATATTATATTATATTATATTATATTATATTATATTATATTATATTATATTATATTATGTCTACTCTATATATATAAAATCCTAATCCTAAAAGTGCAACGGTGACGTTTTTATGTCACGTTTCTTGACACGCTTTCAATCGGGTTTATTTTAAAACCTACATATATATGTTTGTTATCATTCTTTTCAGAATTTATCCAACTTTAATGTGATGTTGTTTGATTTTCAGACTCTTATTCCATTTTTAAATTATAAACTAAAAAATATCAGGAACTCACATCCCACGAGATGGGTCTTTGTGCCAAAAGATTTAACCATGCTCGGGGCCAGAAATAAAACACAAAGAGTAGGACAGCTGCTGTACAAGCTCTTAAATGTTCAAAGCGCTGTGCGAGATGCAGATCACGTGGAACAGCAGCAGCAATCCAGCAGCTGATCGAGCAAAGAGGAGGTAAAAAAAAACAAACTGTATTTGTTTCCCATTGTATCACTGTTTAAGAGGGGGTTTCATAGGAGCAACTGTGTCTCCTTGGGGTGCGTTCAGCTCCCCTCTTCACAATGTGAGTGGCAGAGACGCAAACTGGCTGGCGAGCGAAGCAAGCAGGGGGGAACCTTCTATTATATATATATAATCTATGAGAACTAGAACTATAATGCAGGTTTTTGGAATTTTTAAAAATGTCTCATGGTGCTAGCCTGGCATATCTTTATCAGTAAAGTGCTCCAGATTTTCTGAGCATAACAGCAATAGGATGCTTCATTTCTTTTATACTTTGCTCTTAGAATAATAAGCAAACCAGTATTTGATGATCTAAGATTATGACTGGGAATATAAGGAGGCAGGCATTTCAAAATATAAGAAGGAGCAAGATTATTAAAGCTTTATATTCAGTTTATAGTATCTGAAAATCAATTCTAAAGGACATAGGTAACTAATGTAACAATGCTAAGAGTGGCGAGATGTGCACAGATTTCCTTTTGCTGGTTAAGATTCCTGCTGCTGCATTCTGAACTAATTACAGCACAATGAATGACTTCTTAGGAAGTCCAGTTAGGGGACCATTATAGTAATTTAGTCGGCTAAGAGCAAGAGTGTGAATTAATTTCTCAGAAATAAGAGGTCTAACTTTTGTACAGTCCTTAAATGAAAAAAAGTAATTGTAGTTATATGGTTAATATACAATTTAAAGTTTAGGCCGGAGTACATTATGAGACCTAAATTCTTTACTTTTGTCTGATTTTTAATGTTAAGGGTTCAAGTTTATTTCTAAGATACTCACTGTTTCTATTTTTGCCAACAACTGATTTCTGTTTTTGTTGGTTGTTTTACTTGAGGAATTTACTACTCATTAATTTGGAAATGCAAGTAAGACATTGGACAACAAGGCCCAGCTTTTCAGGGTCATTAGATGCTGTAGATATGTAAAGCTGTATGTCATCTGCATAACTGTGGTTGTTCACCTTGTGTTTTTAAATAATCTCACCTTACGGGAGCATGTAGTCTGAAAATATCAGTGAGCCCTGAAAAGATCCTTGGATCTTGGATCTGCACAAGAAAGACTGAAATTGCTCCACCACTTCCGGCCATATCAGTCAAGAATTTTACCTGCGCTCTTCGAATATTAAAAATGATTTTGATTATGAATCCATTACAGGCTGGTTAGAATAATGACGAAGTCCTTTAACAGACTCACCTCATCTCGTCCTACCAGGCATTAAACATCGGAAGCTGAACTTGTGTGAGTGGATCCTCACACTTGCCATGATGTTGGTTATTTTGTTATCCTTTCCCATTTCCATCTGGTTCTGCTTAAAGGTAAGAAAACTTTTTCTGTTGCTTTATTTGGACTCAAGTTGAGCTAAGTAACCAGTACATTTCTGACTATCAAACAGTTGGAAGCCAAACAGTTGGAAGCCATTTTGTGTTTTTGATGATAAAACAAGTCTTTACAGGCCTCTTTTGTCATGATTAATAAATGTAGCACTCCTTACAGACTCAGTCTGGTACAATACATTATTGGGAGTCTGTGGTTGACATTTAAGGTTTCACATCCTGTTTTTGGCACTTAATGTTACTTCTTTTTCTTTTTCTTTTTTGTATTATGACAATGATGTTATTTGGTTTCTATTTTTTCATTCATGTTTTTAACTGCTGTTACCATTTTGATCATTTCCTTTGCAGTTGCTGCCATTTTGTGAGTTGGTTTTATGGGTGATGCCATACTGTTTGTGACAGTGACCTCCATTATTAGTTCTGTGGTTTATGATTTATAACTTCATTTCTCTTTGCCTATAAAATATGGTGCTGCCCATTGCTTTATTTCCAAACTTTGATTTCTCTCCTAAATAATAACTTTAATGATAGTTAGGTATAAATTGTATAAGGGGTGAGCCAGAGCTCTAAACCCCGGACACAATTATACCACAACAGTGCTGGGTTCAAATAAACTTATGTTTTATTTAACACTAGGGGGCTGCGCCTCCTGCTCGCTTCGCTCGCCAACCCCTGTGTTTGGTTAATCCATCCATCATCCAACCTGCTATATCCTAACTACAGAGTCACTGGGGTCTACTGGAGCCAATCACAGCGCGCAAGGCAGGAAACAAACCCCGGGCAGGGCGCTAGCCAATCGCAGGGCTTGCACACACACACCAAGCACACACTAGGGACAATTTAGAATCATCAGTCCACCCAACCTGCATGTTTTTGGACTGTGGAAAGAAGCACCCGGAGGAAAGCCATGCAGACACGGGGAGAACATGCACACTCCACGCAGGGAGGACCAGGGAAGCGAACCCAGGTCCCCAGATCTCCTAACTGTGAGGCAGCAACGCTACCCACTGCACCACCGTACCGCTGTTTGGTTAATCGGATATCCATCCATCCATCCATTTTCCAACCCGCTGAATCCAAACACAGGGTCACGGGGGTCTGCTGGAGCCAATCCCAGCCAACACAGGGCACAAGGCAGGAACCAATCCCGGGCAGGGTGCCAACCCACCGCAGGACACACACAAACACACCCACACACCAAGCACACACTAGGGCCAATTTAGAATTGCCAATCCACCTAACCTGCATGTCTTTGGACTGTGGGAGGAAACCGGAGCGCCCGGAGGAAACCCACGCAGACACGGGGAGAACATGCAAACTCCACGCAGGGAGGACCCGGGAAGTGAACCCAGGTCCCCAGATCTCCCAACTGCGAGGCAGCAGCGCTACCCACTGCACCACCGTGCCGCTGTTTGGTTAATCGGATATACAATTTTAAAAGCTTTTTTTTTCTTTGGAATTGCTTCAGTTTCATTAGTTGCACTTTTTACTTTAGGTTTATTAAAAACAATATATGGAATTACCTTTTCTTCAAGATCGCATTGAATTTTGAATCTGTTTTTGGAGATACATTGTGACAACACAACGTATAATCGCCTGTGAGTGAATATTGTTTCTGTTTCTCTAATAAATAATCCGACGTTTTCTAATGTTGTCCCTTTGATTTCGTTAATTGTCATAGCAAAAGCTATTCTCACGGTAAACTGTAAACATTTTAATACGAATGGCATATCACGATCTCCTTTGGTGTCTAATGTTATTCGTGGAATATATACATCACCTTACTTGTCGCCTGTTAAAATTTGCATCACTTCTCCATCATCATAAATATACACCTGACCGAATTGTGTATTCTTTGAAATTAAACTTGTCGTTGCTTTAACTGTTGTGGGACGACCTTGCTTTGTCCTGCTATTTTTTCAATTACACCTGGCTCTGATGATTAATCACCTTTTGTTTGTGCTAATAAGATCTTTACTATCTTTATTTTTTTTGATACTGTAGCGACTGACGTAATAAAGTGTCACAAACGTTTTACTTCGTAACCCCAAACACAACTGTCTAGCACCCTCTCTGACCCCTCCTCCCCCGGGTCTCGCCTCCCCCTTACCGCATCAATCAGTACCCCGCTATCAGTCTTCCGTGCTGTACTCCGCCCCCCTCAATCGGACCTATCAGTCACTTAAAACAAAAAAGGCTTCAACCTGCTGGCGAGCTGCCTGTTCTGCTTGTCGCTTGTCGCATGTCGTTGTTTTAAGAGCTGGGAGCACATGATGCATGTCTGCCAACAGCAATCCAACAACTGCTTAGTTAGAGGTCTGTGGACTTCTTTTAAATGATGGCTCACTGACTTATCTCGCGCGACGTTGTAAAAAGCAATAATTGTCCTTTATTTCCTTTATTTTCTCTTTCTTGCAGAACGTATAACGCTGCTCCCGTTTATGAAGTTCTAATCTTTTAATTCTGAGCCCTATTGGACGTGCTTTGTTTTCAATTCCACTTGTTCTGGACTGATTTTCTCTTTCCTTATTTTCTAAATTTGCACCTAGATTATTGTTTTTCTTTTTACCATTTTTTTCTCTCCACCGCATTTGGGTCTCTTTTCTCCGCGCTTTTCTTTTGTCTTCGTTTAATCGTCGACGTTTCATTTCTACCCTATTCATTTCATTTCTACCGTATTGACCTTATACACTTTATATGCACTGAGAGCCATGGAGCTGTGTGTGCTGCGTGACTGCCTTTACACTACTGATTTTTTTTTCTGCCCGTGGTCTTATCTTGTAAGTAAGTAAGGTGTGTCTTGTACCGTGGCAAGTGTCTGGTCTCGCGGGTCTTTAAAATTGTCTTTCGAGAGGATCACATACTGTAGTCTTGCTTTTGCTTTGCTTTCCAGGATTTCCTTTTATAATAGAGAGACAGTAATTTCCAATAGGTCTCTTCTTCCCAATCATCACAATTCAACACACAATTCTTTTTCTTATTCTGTTTTCACTCATCCACTCCTCCCAAGCAAGCATTGTCCAACTATGACTCCCCATGTACAATAAAATCCCTTTATCCTGGACCCAGAAGTTGTTCTGATAACAAAACAATGCATGGAGGAAGCAATTCTGGGTCAGGTTGAAGCCCCCCAGAAAAAAGAATAACTACTCTTGACAGCTCCTTCTGGTGGCACCCATTACATCCTGCTTGAGGGCCCAATGGGCCTACAGTTCCCACAGGTATGAACACGGGTGCTTCCACAAAGAGAGACTGCTACCTTGAACCCTAAGAGAGTATAGAGTCCCTTGCCCTTGCATTATATAGGCCAGGGGTGCCCAACTCCAGTCCTGGAGGGCCACAGTGGCTGCAGGTTTTCATTCTAACCCTTTTCTTAATTAGTGACCTGTTTTTGCTGCTCATTAACTTCTTTTGAATTCGTTTTATTTGACTTGCTTTAGAAGACTTAGACCCCTCAATTGTTTCTTTTTCCTTAATTAGCAGCCAAACAATAATGAGATACACAATGAGCCAAAACAGGACCAGCAAACTGTGACCATCATACAATATCTGAAAATATAGAAAGATGAAGGTCTCAGGAATGCTGATCTGCTCTTAGAAAAGAGAAAATCCACAATTTCGGAAATGTCTGCTATTGCACAATAAAAGGAGCAACCAGCCATGGAATTAAAGAATGGGTTTAATTAATGACAAAAATCAGAGCCTCATTAAGCAACTGGTTGGAGTTAAATTGGTTGGAGTTTGAGGCCCTGACTTAGTTGGTCTCCTGTTGGCTCACTCACTTCACATTTCACTTCTGTTTGGGTGCCATTTAAGGAAAGAAATGAAACAATTCAGAGGAATGATGAAGAAATTCAGGGAACATTTCTTAAAAACCAAGTCAATTAAAATTAATTCAAAAGAAGTTAATTAGCAGCAAAAACAGATCACTAATTAAGGAAAGGGTTAGAATGAAAACCTGCAACCACTGCGGCCCTCGAGGACTGGAGTTGGGCACCCCTGATATAGGCCTTTCAGACAGGTAAGGGTCCATCCATCTCATTTGGGAAGTCAGTCCAGTCCTGCCTTTTATTGCAATAGACAGACTGATAGATGTGAAGGGCACTATAAAATAGATAGATAGATAGATAGATAGATAGATAGATAGATATAGATAGATAGATAGATAGATAGATAGATAGATAGATAGATAGACTATAAGCCTTCTTTTGTTAGTTCATTGAATAAAGGTACATAGAGCACAAAAGGGAAAAGGAGTTGCCTGTAACAAAGACAATCTAATACAATACAGTTTATTTTTGTATAGCCCAAAATCACACAGGAAGTGCCGCAATGGGCTTTAACAGGCGCTGCCTCTTGACAGCCCCCCAGCCTTGACTCTCTTAGAAGACAACGAAAAACTCCCAAAAAAATCCTTGTAGGGAAAAAAATGGAAGAAACCTTGGGAAAGGCAGTTCAAAGAGAGACCCCTTTCCAGGTAGGCTGGGCGTGCAGTGGGTGTCAAAAGAAGGGGGTCAATACAATACAATGCAGTACACAGAACAGAACAATTTCTCAATATAGTAAGAAATAAAAAATATAAATTTTAGAAGTACAGAGCAGAATTTAACAGTAGATGATATATCCCATAATAAGATTTGGATTTGTGTAGAGTCCTGGAGACCTCATCCTTCAAGCTGCCTCCCCCATTTGGCCATTCCACGGCTGAAACAGTGCTGGGCCAGCCAATCCGATGAAAGGACCCCTCTTTCCCACGATTCCTGCGATCCTCCATCAGAGATGACTTTTCCTTAGGCAGGCAAAACAACTTGACAGGTGATCCGTGGCACCAAGTGCCACATTTGAGTACCGAGAAGAAAAACAGAATAAGTGAGGGTTAGTATACAATTATAACTGTCATGTTACTTATGTTTAAGTGCTAATGACTAACAACAGAGATGCAGTCTGTACAGTTAATCAGCAGCTCTAGGCAGGGTGTGCTAAACTGAAGTAGTGAGTCTTCAGCCGGGATTTAAAAGCTGAGACCGAAGGGGCATCTCTTATAGTAGCAGGCAGACCATTCCACAGTTTAGGGGCCCTGTAACTAAAAGCTCGACCTCCCACTGTTATTTTATTAATCCTTGGAATCATAAGCAGACCGGCATCTTGAGATCTTAATGTGCGCTCTGGTTTGTAAGTCATGATAAGTTCAGACAAGTAAGCCGGACCTCGACCATTTAATGCTTTATATGTTAAAAGAAGGATTTTGAAATCTGCCCTAAACTTAACCGGGAGCCAGTGTAAGGATTTAAGAACTGGAGTTATGTGTTCATATTTTCTTGTTCTTGTAATAATTCTCGCAGCCGCATTTTGGATTAACTGGAAGCTGTATAAAGAACAGTTTGAACATCCAGTGAACACCGCATTGCAGTAGTCAATCCTACTAGAGATAAATGCATGAATTAGTTTCTCAGAATCCTGTTTATTTAAAAAGCGCCTTAATTTCCTAACATTTTTAAGATGGAAGAAACATGTCTTGGACAACTTTGTAATATGCGCTTTAAATGACATGCTAGAGTCAAAGATAACTCCTAGATTGCGGGCTGATTCAGTAAAATTGACTGGGATTCCCACTGAGTTAAATGATGACAAAATATTGTTGTGATCAGCATCATTCCCTCCAACAATTAACATCTCTGTTTTATCTGTATTTAAAGACAAGTAGTTCTTATTCATCCACTCCTTTAATTCACTAACACAACTAATTAAAGACAACATTGGAGAAACTTCATTTGATTTAAATGAAAGGTATAACTGGGTGTCATCTGCATACGAGTGAAAATTAACATTATGTTTCCTAATGAGAGATCCCAGTGGAAGCATGTACAGTGAAAACAGTAAAGGTCCCAGTACTGAGCCCTGCGGGACACCATATTGAACTTCTGTGTATAATGATGGAGTACTGTCAGCACATTTCTGTACATATTGGAATCGATTTGATAAGTAAGAACTAAACCAAGCGAGCCCAACATGATTTTCTAGCCTGTGCAGTAAAATAGAATGGTTGATGGTGTCAAATGCTGCACTTAAGTCCAACAACATAATTACAGTGGAGTTTCCTTCATCAGAGGATATGAGAATGTCATTTACAACCCGTGTTAGTGCCGTTTCTGTACTATGACCAGTGCGAAAACCAGACTGGAATTTCTCAAATAAATTGTAATGCGTAAGGTGTGTCTGAAGCTGACTGGTGACTACTTTTTCTAGTATTTTAGAGAGAAACTGTAAATTTGAAATAGGCCTATAATTATTTAGTATATGTGGGTCAAGGTCTGACTTTTTAAGTAATGGTTTAATGACTGACACTTTTAGTAAACAAAGTTCCAATAAAGTGATCCAATGGTGAAGTAAAAAATCCAGAACATCACAGAAAGCACAAAGCACAGGAAAAGATCCAAGAACCCACCAACCCCAGACCGCATTCACAATGAACCGCATGGTAGGGTTGGGATACCCTCCACTGTTATTGGACTCAAGGGCCCCGCCTCTTGGGGAACCACTCACAAAACATATGGAATATAACACAGGCATACATGCATTGGCAAAATTAAAAACAATGAATAATGCATGAAATAAATAGAAATATTAACACAAACAAAAGAATCAATAATGAACACAGATGACACAATGATGCCAGTGGGTGGGAATCCTGGCTGTGACATAATAAATGTGGTCTGTAGCATTGGATTTATAGACATCCACTGTGTTGTTTACAACCTTTAACACATTTATCCACAGTTTTGGTGGCCCCTACTCAATGCTGTTCTTTGGTTAACTGTAGTTTGTTATCTAAGAAAGAGGTCCATTCTGTGGGTATGAGTTTGCCCATTAAAGTGTAAGATGTCTGCTCATAATGGTGCTGCCCTCTTGTTACAAATCTTCTTGTCAATCAAGTACTTGACTGATTAGTGTGTCAGCGTTGCTTCAATTCATTCAAATTCTTTTGACATCAGTGCTTTATTAACACAGCTTACAGAACCAAGACTAGGATTTATTCTATTTCATATCATGGAAATTCATATTGACTAGTACCCACCAACAGAAAGCCATATTTAGATTAGGTTTGGGATTATGAGCCTGGGGAACCACCTTTGTTTAATTGTTTCCTTTGTTTCCTTGACTTTATTCTGGAACTGCTTGATGACATCTTCACAATGCCCTTTACTGAGTGTTTCTGAAGTTATTTTTCCTTTTGCTTGTGCCTTTGTTGTAAAGCTGCCAGCACACAATGGTCAAAAATGGATGATGGGCCTCAGAATGACCCAAAACCTAACTAGGACCTTACAGGTCAGCCTCAGAAACAGGCCTCACTCCAGGCAGACTAAACTCATCCAATAGTTTCTAAATCCTTTACAGGCCCAAAATTGCTTTTAATTGTTGTTCAAGTGTCGGTTGTGCTGCACAGGGTAACACAACATGGTATGACCAGAGAGCTCAAGGGTTCCTCCAGAAAGCCCATTGCTAGGAACCTGTGCTACAGGGACAGCGATTTTTGTGAACATGTCAGGAGAGTGCTCACCTAAAAACTATGAACTGAATTTAAGTCATTTCCAAATAAAACCAAGGACCTAGTTATTACAACTCAAAAAATTTAGAAGCCGGAGACTCAATGGAGTCCCTAATGCATCCTGGGATGAATATCTGAAGCATTTCAGCAGAGCAAATGGGCTTCTACTCTAGCAGGTGGCAAAGTGACTCTCTCTTTTTAATTTTCCTGGTTTTTCAGATTGTTCGTGAGTATGAGAGAGCTGTAATCTTCAGACTGGGCCATTTAAGGCCAGGGAAGGCAAGAGGACCAGGTATCACCACACGCTGAAGTGCTGTATGACGATTTCTGAACTATTTTCTTTAGTCAATAAGATGACTAATTAATATTTACTACACTTCCTTGTATTTCTTCTCTGAATTTAGGGCTCTGCTTCTACTTGCCTTGCTTGGATGTTTGTCACAAAGTTGACCTTCGGATTAAAACCTTTCAAATCCCATTCCATGAGGTATTTGTTTCTTCCTTATCGTGTAAATACTGTATCGATTTCAACATATCTCTTCAGACATTTTTGCAAATTTATTAAAAATATGAAACTGAAATATCCCACTGACACAAGTATTTAGATCCTTTACTCAGTACTTTGTTGAAGCTCCTTTGACAGTGATTCTAGCCTGGAGTCTTCTGGGGTTTGATACAACAAGCTTGGCACACCTGGATCTGGTGATCTTCTGCCATTCTTCTCTGCAGATTCTCTCAAGTTCTGTCAGTATGGATGGACAAAGTCAGTGGTCAGCTAATTTCTGGTCTCTTGAGAGATGTTCAAGTGGCTACAAGTCCATGCTCTATGTGAACCATTCATGGACATTTCCAGAGTTGTCCCTAACCCACTCCTGTGTTGTCTTTTCTTTGTGCTTACTGTCATTGCCCTGTTGGAGGGTGAACCTTCGGCCCAGTTTGAGGTTTTGAACACCATGGAGTAGGTTTTTATTAAGGACATCTCTGTGTTCTGCTCCATTCTGCTTTTCCTCAACCTCGTCTAATCTCCCAGTCCCCAACCGCGCAACATGATGCTGCCACCACCATGCTTCACCGTTGCACAAGTGATGAGTGGTGCCTGGTTTCCTCCAGAAATGATAACAATTGTAGTTTCATCAGACCAAAGAATCGTGTTTCTCACAGTTTGAGAGTTCTTTAGGTGCCTTTTTGCAAATTGCAAACGGGCTTTCATGTGTCTTTTACTGAGGAGAGGCTCCTGCCTGGCCACTTTTCCACAAAGTTCAGATCAGTGGAGTGTTGCAGTGGTTTTTCTCCCATCTCTGTACAGGTTCTCCGGAGTGATCATTGGGTTCTTGGTCACCTCTATCACCATGGCCCTTTTCACCAATTTGCTTGGTTTGGCTGGGTGGCTGACTCTAGGAAGAGTTTTAATTGTTCTAAACTTCTTCCGTTTAAGAACGATTAAGGCCACTGTACTCTTTGGAACCTTCAATGCTGCAGGAATTTTTTGGTAGTCTTCCACACATCTGTAGTTTAACATAATCCTGTCTCTAAGCTCTGCAGGCAATTCCTTTGATTTCATGGCTTGGTTTTTCCTCAGTTGTGGGACCTTCTATTGACAGGTGTGTGTCATTCCCAACCATGTCCCATCAATTAAATTGACTACAGGTGGACTCCAAACAAGATGTAGAAACATCTCAATGATGATCGCTAAAGTGAGATGCACCTGAGCCAGATGTTAAGTCCCATAGCAAAGGGTGTGAATACTTGGGTCAATATGGTATTTTTAATAAATCTGCAAAAAAATTCTATAATCCTGCTTTTATTTTCTCACATTGGGGGTACATAATGTTCCTTGATGTGGGGGAAAAATGGCCCACAAGTGATGAACGGTCCCGGGTTTCCTCCAGGCATGACACTAATACTTGTGTCAATGTGATATTTTTAATGTATCTGCAAAAAAAATTCTATAATCCTGCTTTTATTTTGTCATTTTGAGGTACATAATGTTCCTTGATGTGGGGACAAATGAATCTAAATGATTTTAGCACAAGGCTACAACATAGCAAAATGGGAAAAAAGTGCAAGGGGTCCAACACTTTCTAAATCCACTGTACAGTATGTCCTACCTGAATTATGAGTGTGCCCCAAAGCTTCATTGCATTTTGCTCAGCATGAAAATCAACTATTATTTATTTATTTAAATATATGAATGTGGGTTAACTCATAAGGACATAGGAAGAACATATGAAGTCTAAATAAGGACTAAGTACAGATGAACCTGGAGCCCTGTTTTCTGAAGAACTTACCCTGACTCATTAAAATCAAATTTTAAAAGTATGGATTATCCACTATTTAAATCAGCAATGACATTACAATAAGAAATCAATTTGAAAGATTTCACTTCCTGCACAAGTTGTAAAGGTAACAAGTCCTCCACTGGAGCATATACTGAATGAGCTCTTTACCATTGTCCATATGGAGGGCCACTATGCAAAGCTTATAAGAGAAGACAACCTTGGATTGAGACCTCCCCTTAGATAATTGCTAGTCCCCAAGTGCACTGGACATACGACTTTGGGCCTCAATCTGTGTTACTAATTGACAGCCAGTCCATACATGGGATGACTGAGAGAGCTTGACATCTCTGAAACCTCTGTGATTTAGTCAAAAGTCCAGACTTTCCTCTCGTATTGACTACAGAGTGTGTTAACGTGTGTCCTACTTAGTGAATGGAGAATTGCTGCTCTACCTGGACTTAACTAGATCTGATAGCTCTTGGCAAAGTGTATAACTCTAAATCCTTTCCCCCATGTAAAGTCATGTAAAGTCATAATTGTTTACCCCATGTAATGTTGTTCCTATCCTTAGGTTGTGACGAAGGACATGGTCACCATGCAGTTGAATGCTGTCTGTTATTACCGACTGGAGAATGCATCGCTTTCCTTTACCGCCGTATCAGATGCACCAATTGCACTACAGACGCTCGTCCAGACAACCATGAAGTCTATTTTGGCTCATCACTGCTTTGCAGATGTTCTTCAGAACAGGAAGAGTATCGCGGATGAAATGAAGGTATGAAGCCTATATTGTGCCACACCCTCTCCTTCTTCTGTTTCTTTATGGGTTGCCCAGAGCTAATTTATGCAAGTATGCAAGTAATTAATAAAATACAATTTTTGACAAAAAAAAATAATTCTACTCACTATTTCAGTGGTTCTCAATCTGTGGGGCGGGCCCCCCTAGGGGGGTGTGAAGTAACAAAAAGGGGGGTGTGAAGATGTGAAAAAAAGAAAACACGAATCAAAAATATAAAAAATACATCTATTGAAACCAAAACAAATTAACTTAAACTACATTCTGATACTAGAAAAATAAATATAGAGTTAGCTAAATGTTGATAAAAGTTAAGTAGGTATAATAAAATATGCATCTATGATATATCATTAATTAAAAAAGAAAAAATTGGTATTAGTGGGATCCTTTCAAAAAAACGTTAAGTGGGCGCGATTAAAACTGTTATGAAAACTCGGGTCGCAAATACTTAAAGGTTGAGAAATGCTGCCGTATTTGTTGGTGGTCGGAGTGGACAGGAATGTGGAAGATTAGGTTTACGTAGTTGTCACAACTACCACTACAGGGCCACACATTGGGCCTACCATGAAAAGGAAAAGACAAGACAGGGTCCGATTATGTTGGACATGTCTGCTGAACAAACCCAGTAAAAATACATGCACAGAGTATTACAAAGATCTGATCATTAGTGTTTGTGGAGCCTGATATAAAGTTGTGGATACGTGTGTGCCTGTTGGGTGTAGTGAGTTGTAGAGCTTTTAAGTTTTGACACCCTGGGGCCTCTGGGGGGGTCTTAATCAAGCATTGTGGACAGCCAAGGGCTTAAAGCTGTTGAAGAACCTGGCAGAAGTGATTTAAATTCTACGGTACCTTTTGCCAGATTAAAGTAGGAAGTGGGAGGGTGGAAGTGGTCTTCCATAATGCTGTTGGCCTGGTAGATGCAATGCTTAATAGCTTTGTCTTTAATGGAGTGTAGGAAGGTCCTGGAAGTCGCCGTGCTCTTGGGAACCTTCAATGCTGCAGGAATTTTTTCGTAGTCTTCTCCAGATCTGAGCCTCGACACAATTCTGTCTCCTAACTCAGCGGGCAATTCCTTTGACCTCATGGCTTTGGTTTTTGCTCAGCTGTGGAATCTTCTGTAGACAGAGTTATGCCTTTCCTAATCCTGTCCAATCAAGCAAAATGACCACAGGTGGTCTCCAAACAAGGTGATGAGACATTTCAATGATGATCAATAGAATGTGATGCACCTCTGCCAGATTTCATCTATCAGAGCAAAGGGTCCAAATACTTAGGTCACTCTAACATTTTAATTTTTTATTTGCAAAATAGCCTAAAATCCTGTTTTCACTTTGGCATTCAATTCCTGGAGGTAGTGACACATATGGCATGTACCAAACTTGAAATGCTCTGAATTGCAATGTCTCTAAATACTACATATATATATATTATCCATCCATCCATTTTCCAACCCGCTGAATCCGAACACAGGGTCACGGGGGTCCGCTGGAGCCAATCCCAGCCAACACAGGGCTCAAGGCAGGAACCAATCCCGGGCAGGGTGCCAACCCACCGCAGGACACACACAAACACACACACACACCAAGCACACACTAGGGCCAATTTAGAATCGCCAATCCACCTAACCTGCATGTCTTTGGACTGTGGGAGGAAACCCACACAGACACGGGGAGAACATGCAAACTTCACGCAGGGAGGACCCGGGAAGCGAACCCGGGTCTTCTAACTGCGAAGCAGCAGCGCTACCACTGCGCCACCGTGCTGCCCCCATATATATATTAATTCATGCATTATTGAAAACACTTCATGATCTGTGGGGGTCTGGAGCCTATCCCTGTCCCAGTGATGGACAGAAGTTGGCTCCTGCCTTGTGCACGCTGACACCAGGATTGGCCCCAGTGGCACTAAAGTGGATTAGGATATTCTGATATATCAGATTCCTGAGTAAACATTTCCTATTTTTAAATGCATGAGGGTCTCACTGTCAGTTTCTGCTGGGGCAAGTCTGTGTTATATACATCAAGGTATAAAGGTACAATTGTTCTTGTCCTGAAATTATTCTGAATGCTGCTTTGGATGTCATCTCTCTGTGTGTTTTCTAGATTGCCCTGGATGCCATCACTTGTCAATGGGGAATCAAGGTGGAGAGGGCTGATGTGTAAGTACAACTCAAAGAAGACATTAGAAATGAGCTTCCATCTGGCATTGGTGTGCATGGCAATACATAAGACGTCTGCCTACTTTTATTTGCCAGGAAATTATCTCTCTATTATAAAAACAAATCTTGGAAGGCTTGGAAAGAGATGATACGTGATTTTCTCGGAAACACTTTAAAATTCTGCAAGAGACACTTTAACGTCCAGCGAGACAAGGCAGTGAGACAAAAGGATGAGCAAAGCGAGCAGGGGGCAAAGCCCCCTAGTATTTATAAAGGAAAAGAGCAAAAGGTAAACCAGAACAAACAAAGTCAGTCCAATAATCCGAATCCACAAAACTGGATCAAGAAATATCAGAAAATAAACAAACAAAAAAGCAGAAGATTCAAAAAAGTACTATGGGGTGAAATGGGACAAGACACAATGAAGCATCTGCCAGAGATGCCCATTTATTAGTGGCAAGGTTACTAATGAAGAATACACAAAAGATGAACAGAACGTTGGTGGCATTCCGGGCTGATAATTCTTGCTTCTGTGAGGCAGTGCGGCTCCAGCAGTTGCAAATCCGAAAATGAACTTCAATCGCATTGCTTATATAGGCCCGGAACTGGAATAGGTGAGACTTCCAGAGGTGACATTGGTGTTCTTTCTAAGGCTCCTCCTTCACTCTTGAACAGGAAGAGCAAGAAAGTTTAGCACGTGTGCGTTCACATAATCCGTCCTCATTGCGTAGTTTTGCTCAACAACCTTCCTTAACACACATGTGTAACATTACTTACAAATAGAGGTGCCACATATTATTGGTATTCTTTATTAATTTTTTAACACTTTCCTAAGGCATTTTGAGGACTTCTTGGTGGCTATTCTAGCGTTTCTGAGGTTGAGGAATTTGATTAAGACATTTATTTCATCCTATTTCGGTTCCTAAGTCGTAATTTTTAAGCTTCTTATCAGAATACCATTTTGAATATCGATGAGCAGTGCTGTTTTGTGACTTTCATGTCGGCTGTTGTGGAGACAACTTCCTAAAAGTCCCCAGGAGTGTGGTCTTATGATGTCATCGATGCAACCCTTTAAAACGGTAATTTATATGCCATTCAGGTATCCGTGATTTGGATAAAGCTAAAAGAATAACATGTGCTTCTCAGTATTTTCGTTCTCGGTTTTCTGACTTACTTTCCCGTTATCAATTCTGATTCTTGTCTTACATTCCTGACTTGGTGAAAGAGCGGTTTCATTCTTTGGACTTCACTCCAGCATGCACTCCATTTTGTTCTCACTTCATATTCTCATTCAGAAATAAAAAATCATTCTGCTTTGGTGGAACAATAATAATTCCTAATGCCTATCAGGTGGACCTAACACTATGCCTGAAAAATATAGGGAGATGGCCGTCCTCCAGCTGTATGTCATGGTGGACTTGCTACCTGAAACTCTGTCTTAAGGGGACAGGGCACATGACTAAACACACTCATATAGAACTTAAATGGCATAAACAATCAATAAATAATAATTTAAACAATACCCAGTATTGGACAAAAAATATAGTAAACTAGCAAACTACCTTAACAAGTAGTGTGTTAAAGAAGTTATGAAAAAGAAAAGGAAACATTTTAAAAATAACGTAACATGATTGTCAATGTAATTGTCGTAGGCTTATTCTAGTATTGAGAGTGAATCTGATGATTGTAAAGAGTTCAATTTCTGATTTGTAAATGTCATGTATGAGAAATGCACATTTTTAGGTAGGGAGCCAATCACGTGGTAGATGCGCGGACAGCGGCCTGGGAAAACAGAAAGGGGGCCGGGGGTGGCCCTTGTGCGTCTCTGTTGTGAAATAAATCATCTGTTAACAGAAATAAGGAATGAAACCACCAAAAGGAGAGGTCAGTTCTGAAAGTTCCTTACGGCATAATGGTGAGAACTGCCAAAAAGAAGAAGGTATGTTTGAAAGTTTCTTGCAGGGCATGGCGCGAAATAAAACATACTTAACGTTTGTAAGTACAGTGTAAAGGATGAGCATGGGAAATTTGGGCTTTGTACGTATATTGGAAGTTGCAGAAATAGTGAGGAGGGATTTCCCCTATCTATATAAACAGTTTAGGGGGTACACCTATCCCCCCTCCTTGGGTGTTGCAATAGGACATGAAACATACCTACCTTTTGTAAGTACACTGCAAGGAATGAGCAAGTGAAATTTCAGCTTCCCACCTATATGGAAAGTGGGAGAATTTGTGATGAGTTAGTGAGGACTTTGCCTTTCGTATGTATAGATACAATAATACATTTAAATATTGGGAAAAAGAACAAAATAAATGAAACCACATTAAAGCCCTGGATAAACCATGACATCAAATAACATGGACAATGGCTATTTAACATAAAAAGACAGGGAACTGAAGATATTGGAAAAAATATTAAATGTATAAGGTTCAATGATGATCAGGATTCAGAAGTTAGCGTGCAGGGAAAGCTACTGAAAATAGTGGGAATATTTAAATATCTGGGATCTGTGGTAGGCCAAGATAGAAAATTAGAGTCAGGGATAGAGTGCAGTGTGGATGGAACAATTGGAAGAAGATATCAGGAGTATTGTGTGATAGAAGAATTAAGGTGAAGGTCAAAAGTAAGGTTTTGAAGACAGTAGTAAGGCCAGCAATGATGTGTGGAGCTGAGACATGGCCAGTAAAGGGAGTGCAGGAGAAGATGGATGTGGCAGAAATGAGAATGTTGAGATGGATATGTGAATAAGAATAAGAAATGAGACACAAAAGTGGGACAGATACCTAAGGAAGTACAGGAAAGGATGTTGAAATAGTACGGACATGTGATGAGGAGAGACCATGAATACGAGGGCAAAAGAGTGATGGGAATGGAAGTCCAGGGGAAGAGAAAGTGACAGAGGTCAAAGTGGAGGTGGATGGGTAAAATAAAAGAGGGTCTGAAGGAAAAGGGGCCTGACTGGGGAGGAGGTCTGAGAACTGAGCTGTTTGGAGAAGGTTGATCAAGCACATTGACTCCCCATAGACATAGGGAAAGATGAGCAGGAAAACAAAGAAGGAGAAGAAGACAATATGATGAGGCAATTCTACCTTTAAACTTTAACGCCCATACAGAGTTGTGATTTGTAGCAACTTTAAGGTAACTTTGAATTGTTTTTAATTATCTTTATAACATTACAGATTATCACTTCCGGCGATGTCTCCTGTAGTAGAGAGACCTGCAATAATCTTGTGCCGAGGGTGCATTACATAGGGGTCCATAGTGGTGGGGGCCTGTAAAGAGTCTTGCTCATTTATTTAGTGACCACAGCTGTTTTTTGGTCATGGTGGACAAAAGTATAGTGCTCTGTCTTTAGGGAGGATGACCTCCAGATTGCTGCATAGTAGAATACAGTGTTTTGTCATCAAGGGGGATGATTGCAGTGGACTAAAGTACATTGCTCTTTTTTCAAACGTGGATGGCTCTAAGTACCCCACTAAATGAGGTGCATCTCTACGGGGGCCAAAACAAAAAATCTGGCATATCCACTTCAAAACAGTGTGTTGCACCTCTGCCTGCTAAAGATGCTTTCATTGGTCCATGACATTTAGCACAACCTAATGTATGTGCGTGTGCTCCCCCTTGTGGTGTGCACAAGTACTGCTACCAGTGTGATGCCCCCATGGGTTTAGCCAGGTAGACAAGGGGGATTTTGGGTTTGAACCCTCTCTGAAGTATATGGGTTTTTGAGCTCTCCCACAAGCTCAGTACTAGACCAGTGACGTCTGCACTTTTCTGGCAATTTTTAAGAAAACGGCTGCATTACTTCATTCCGCAATTTTTTGAAAGCTCCCACATGAAAGGGAACTTAAAGACAGAGAAATGTACCATATATACTCACGTTTAAGTTCTTTCACGGATAAGTTGCGACTTGATTTTATTGGATAATTTCTGGTATTTTATAATGTCGGTCATATAAGTCGAATGCAGAAAACTCACACTATTGGTCCAAGAGATTATGATATGCTAACACCCACCTGAGAGAGTAACCACGGAGCACATGGCCTTTAGTTTCTATGTCGGTGCGGCAATGTCTTCTCAGTGTGTGCTCCTAACCTCTCTCACTCTCTCTATCGTGCATACGTGACCACACGGTAAAACCCGAACTATTCCGAAGTGACGTTTGCACTCTTTTGTGTTTTTTGTATCTCACACTCTCATACACCTTAATCGTAAGAGCATCCCTTTATCTACAATGGATGGAACGTTCGATCAGAAGAAAATATGAAGCTGGTTTTAAATTAAACATCGTTGAAGTAGCGAAAGAAATTGGTAACTGCGCTGCTGCAACAAAATTTGATGTGTCTGAGAAACTGATGTGAGATTGGAGGAAGCAAGAAGATGTAAAAAAAAAATGTAAGTGTCGCATTTTTGAATGGGCGTATAAGTCGGGGTCTGATTTTATGATCGATTTTTCAGGGTTCAAGACCCGACTTATACGCGAATATATACGGTAAGTGTTCCCCTTTATGGAGTGATGCTGAAGTGGTATTGTTGGAACCATATACAAATATGAGATGCCAAAGCATAACCAGAGATGGGAAATGCCAAAGTGGTAAAGCAAGGAGCTTGTCAGTGTTGAGAGAAGATGTTTGAAAATCAGCGTATTACCCTGCCTTAGCAGATTGTCTGGTTTCATGAAGGGGTTTTAACACGGACAATTCTTTTTTTTTTTTTTTCACAGAAAGGATCTGCAGCTGCCAGATGAACTCAGACACACTCTGGCCATGGAGGCTGAGGCCCAAAGGCTGGCCAAGACAAGGGTGAGATATCAGATCAGACATGGTTTTAGAGAGCTGTCTGTTTCTGGTTGAATGAATCCTTCCTGCAATTCTGAATTGTCTCCTTGTTCTTGCTGCTGAGAAGCACCTTGAATAGCCACCATTGTGCTTTACTGTAGGGATGGCATTAGATGAGCAGTATATGGTCTACACCTGACATAGCGCTTGGAGTTTTGCCCAAAGAGCAACGAGAGGCAATGAAGATGGCAGGTAGATTTTAAAAACTGAACTTACAGTGCATGATGCAACAAATATAGTGAAAAATATTCAAAAGAAAAAAATACACACAAAGCAAAAATATGATTTCATTTAAACAAACAAAAAAAAAAAAACAATGCTCTTACCCGAATACTAAGTCGGTCCAACAAACGCTGGGCTCTGAATCAACCCACGAAGATAATGTCCCAAATATTCTGGAGCTTCAGTCTGCTTCTGTTGGGCGGCCAAACCCTCAACCAACAAGCCCTCCTTCACCAGTAGCCCCTCGCTCTCACTCTCACCCCTTTTGTCTCATTTCGATTGTCTGGCCAAAACCCTTCTACAGCCCCTCGCAGGCCATTTTAAGAAGGTTCAATTCCCAGTTCTCACACCAAGCGACCCTCGCCTAGGGATCTACCATCTATCCCATGCCAGGACCATTGGAGCGACTCCACTCAAACTAAACACCACAAAACACAACCCGGATTAACTCTTTCAGGGCTGATGTCGACTTTTGTCAAAAGGAGGAGCTGACGATAATCAGTAATCAACTGTAAACTGTGACAAAACCAATCGCTACGTTTTAGTTAGACTCTCGTTGGTAGAAGGAAAGTTAGCTTCATTGGTTTTGACCGAGATTTCCTGCGCTCCCGTGGGCAGCAAGGCGCAGACAATGGCAAAAATGGCACTGACATCTGGCGAGAGATCAAAGCAAATGCATAAAGCAAAATACTCCGTGGACGAAGTTTTGCCCGTTCTCTCTGAATTGGACTAAGATTTGTCGGACTCTGATTTTGATACAAGCGATCGAAAACGAATATGTGGTTTTGCAGCTAAACGTGGTGCTGAACAGGTTCATGTGGCTGACACAGCCTATGGCAATGTTAACCTGGGAGGATAGCCACTTAAGAATGAAAAAAGGTAGAAACCAGATTGCAATCCACTGTGACCGTGACTGCTGCTGCTGCCCTGTGCAGCCATGTGAACACAGCCTGGCAGCCTGCCTGCCGCACATTCTTGGCAAACTGGCAGCCACAGCATGCAGCAACAGACGTTTTATATTGATTTCTGTCTGAAGCCATTGTGTTTCAGAAAATGATGTTTTTTGGAAAGAATATTTAGCCCTCAAAGAGTTAATAAAAACTAAGAACATCAATCACAAAGGCTAACACTTGACAATTAACCAACATTAAATTCTGTGGCATCAAACAAAAAGACTTAAACCCAATAGATATCCATCAATCCATCCATCTTCCAACCTGCTGAATCCGAACACAGGGTCACGGGGGTCTGCTGGAGCCAATCCCAGCCAACTCAGGGCACAAGGCAGGAACCAATCCCGGGCAGGGTGCCAACCCACCGCAGCCAATAGATATATATAATATCGAAAAAAAAGCAACAGCCTCCTCAGTGGAGTGGAGTTCTGGAGGTCTGCAGCTGGAGTCTATTGCTTTAGGGACCTTCAGATCTCAACTTGATGTCTTTTTGGACAATGGAGGTGAAATGACTGGTCAGCTTTTTTGACTAAACCTCCTATTCTCATCACAGCTGTTCTAATGTTCTCTTTCAACACAGATAACTCATTAGCCTTCCTAACACTTGTTTGGTTCCCGATTTGCCCTTCACCAGGTTGGTCACACATCAGGATTTATTTATTCCACCTTATTTTAATTAAACTTAAATTTTTCCATTTACTCTTCACAGGTCATCGCCGCAGAGGGGGAAAAAGCTGCCTCAGAGGCGTTACGAGTGGCGGCGGACATCCTTTCAGGCTCCCCAACTGCGGTGCAGCTGAGGTACCTGCACACCCTGCATAATCTGTCCAATGAAAAGGCTTCGGTCATTCTTCCACTGCCCTTTGACCTCTTTAAAGCTGTCAGCCCTGCCTGTTCAGCACAAACTGTTGGCATTAAGCAGGAAAGTGAGGCCAAGAGGCAGCAGAAAGAACTCAAGGACGACTCTCCGATGCTTTGAAAAGCAGAGCCTGTTAAATACGGACATGCTGAGGGGGGATCTGTGAGGAGTGCATTGTGTCCACTGCTTGTTGGAATTTTAATACTGCTGTATACAGTATGTACAGGTGTACAGAGCTCTGGGCTTGTAAATGGAAAGCTGCTGTATAACAATAAATTGAAATATATGGGACAGGAAAGCCTTATTGAAGTGATTCCATAAAATGAATGAATGAATATAATTAAAGAATGAATGAATATATAAATGCGAATTGATTTTTAACAGAAATTGCACTAACAGATCTATAGTGAAGTGGATAGATTCATTGTTTTTAGTTACTAAGCACCTAAGTTCAGATAATATTCAGTTATTGTATTACATATTTAAATATTTTGAAATGTAATGCCTTATATACAATTCCTCTTTACCTAAAGCAGCAGATATTCAGTATATGAGATAAAAAAAACAACAATTAAATGTTTGTAAAAGCAACGATTTGTTATATGGGAGATAAGCATAGTTTAGCATTCATCTAAAAAGTGTAAGTTTTATTAAACATATTTCTTCATGGGAAGTTAAAATGGATAACCGGCACTATAACCTTAGTCATACCTGTGACTTTTGGTTTCTTCATATTACTGAAGATCAGTGTTTTGTTGTATGGAGTTCTGGGTGACCCTTTATACTCTTCATTATGTCAACTTTAACAAAATGTCTTGTCACAGACAGCATGGGTTAGGGGGAGAGAGAGAGAGAGAGAGATGGAGAGAGAGAGGGAGAGATAGAGGGAGAGAGAGAGGGGGGAGAGAGGAAGTGAGAGAGAGAGGGAGAGAGAGAGAGGGAGAGGGAGAGAGGGGGGGGAGAGAGAGGGAGAGAGATGGGGGAGAGATAGACTGGGAAAGGGGGAGAGGGATAGAGAGATATGGAGGGGAGAGAGGAGGAGAGAGAGATGGAGAGAGGGAGAGAGAAGGGGAGGGAGAGAGAGATAGACTGGGAGAGGGGGAGAGAGGGAGAGGGATAGAGAGAGAGAGAGGAGGAGAGAGATGGAGAGGGGGAGAGAGGGAGAGAGAGAGAGAGAGAGAGGGAGGGAGAGAGAGATAGATGGGGAGAGAGGGAGTGAGAGAGAGAGAGAGAGAGGAGGAGTTTCCTTGTTACCCTGACTTTACGTTGGCCCGGTTTCCTTGATGTACCTCTCAGACCCGTAGGATAAGCTGACTCCATACTTCATGCCAGTGTGACTCGGCTCGGTAGATTCGGCCCCCATTTCAGCCCCTTCTTTCTTCCCGCAGGAGGAGAGGTGTAACAAATTTGATCTATTCTTTCCATTGCAGGCAATTTTAATGGCCTTTCACCTCAGCCCACCTGTAATCCCCCAGGCTAGCCGATCAGTCTTTTTGAGATTATTAGTTTTAACTTGTATTAAGTATAACAGTTGATTTCTAAGTGCATATATTTTATCATATTACTACACCATCCTCATGACAATCAGGTACAGAAGACGTGTTTTAAGAGGGCTAGATGGTGGTATCTACTCTGCCGACAAACTGCTGTGATTGGTTAAATAGTAGAGGTGTGGCATTTAAGAACCACAGACACATGGAAGAAATTACCAAGTAGTGTGGTAGACAATTGCACTGTAGGGTCTTTCAAAACCTGACTTGGTATTGTTTTGGAAACATTACATGAATAGAATTGTCGAGCTTTGCTGTTCTGAATAGCCTGTTCTCATCAAAGTCATTCTAATGGTCTTAACGTGCCCCTCAACCGCTGTGAAGGCCAGCAAAGACAGGGACCAGCGAGTGCCATTTGGGAGATTTACCATCCTTTCTATGAACAGGAACTGGAAGGCTGTAGTAATTAGGACGTGAACAATATTTCTTTAATGCATATTTTTATTTGATGTACCATAGCAGGTCTTAACAGAAAAGCACAATGCTGTTGGTCAATGATATTAAATGTGTTTGTAAAGCCTACATGTGCAATGAATCAGTCAGTGATAAAAAGTGTTATGTTACCGGGAGAAATTATGCAAGAAAATGAATTTTGGGCTTTTATCTTCATATGTTTACCCATAGCAGTAGAGTGTTGTACCGTGTTAGCCATAAACTGATACAGGAGAAAGTAGGGTGAAATGACGCCTTTTATTGGCTAACTAAATAGATTACAAATGCAAGCTTTCGAGGTGTTACACCTTGCCTGATGAAGGGGCCTTAGCTGCCTCAGAAGCTTGCATTTGTAATCTATTTAGTTAGCCAATAAAAGGCGTCACTTCACCCTACTATCTCCTATGTTTATCCAGTCAGAGGTAAGAAGGGCAAACACATTTGTGTAGAAGACAAGTTTACCTCAGGATATTTTTCATAATAAAACTAAGCCAAACTTTTTTAATGATTTTTTTTTCTATGCAAGTAGTGAAATGAGCGAGTGGTATATCAAAAGATCTGCCCTGATGTGTTTACTAGAAACATAAGATTTATACATTGAAATGGAAGCACACTTGGTCCTATCGCCAGAAATGACCTTCTTGTATCTCAATCACATGTTGTCTTGGACAAAACACATATGTGGTGAATCTTCTTGTCGTCCACCTTGTTTTCATGCGTTGTCTTCATTTGTATCACTTTAGACTGCTTGAAGACTTTGTGCGATTGTTCACCGACTCAAAGAAACAGCTTGTCATGGCACTTGGTGCAGTACGGCTTCTCGTTGTTCTCCTTGAAAACTCCTTGTCTCAGCTGATGCAAGCAGAAGGCACAGACAAAATGCTCTGGGTGGAATTTGCGACCCATGGCAGACACACAGCGACCCAAGATTGGAGCCTGACACCCCCCACAGAGGGTTCCTTGGCGAGCATGGTAATGGGTTTGGCAGTAAGGTCTCCCATCTAGCTCAAAGAAACAGCCGTCTAAGAACGGCGACATGCAGTCCTGCAAAAAAAGAAACAACAGACAATCGGTAATGGGCACAAATGGAATCTGGGAAAAAAATAAAGACAAAGAAGGATGGAAACACCAAAGACAATGCAATCACATTTTCACACAAGTACATCCAGTATTTCATTTGGGTGGCATGGCGGCACAGTGGCTAGAGCTCAAACCTCAGCTGTCCAGGAGACAGGATTCAAACCAAGGCCTGGTCTTCACTATGTGATGTTCACACATTCTCCCAAAAATGTCCTTTGTGTGTGTGTGTGAGTGTAAGTGTGCACTATGTTAGACTGGCATCATCTTCAGAGTCAATGGGGTTGACTCCAGCCCACTACAAACCTTAACTGGATTGAACACATTTGTCATATCATATCGTATCGTATCGTATCATATCACCTTCATCTTGTGTTCCTACAACTCAGAGATGGCTTGAGCAGTTTGTCATATCATATAATATTACCTAGGTCATGTCATATCTTGTAGGTCTATCACCTACACCCCTGAAATTAAAAAGGTTCGAGAATATCATATCATATCTTATCATATCTAATTTAGGCTCTGTACCCCTGTGACGCTGAGTTGGAGTAAGTGGTTTTCAAAATATTATGTGTCATCATATCATGTTATCCATCCATTATCCAACCCACTATATCCTAACTACAGGGTCACGGGGGGTCTGCTGGAGCCAATCTCAGCCAACACAGGGCGCAAGGCAGGAAACAAACACCGGGAAGGGCACCAGCCCTCCGCAGTATCATGTTATCTCATATAATAAAATATTATATCATATATCACTTAACTCTTTGAGGGCTGAATATTTTTTCCAAAAAACAATGGTTTCACACAGAAATCAACATAAAACATCTGTTGCTGCATGCTGTGGCTGCCAGTTTGCCAAGAATGTGCATCAGGCTGTCTTTGCGTAGCTGGGACAAAGTCACAGTGCATTGCAATCTGGTTTCTACCTCTTATCATTGTTAAGTGTCAGTCCTCCCTGGCGAATAATGTCAGTACAATGATTAGCTGGGGACCAATCAGCTGAAGCTTTTACCTCACATTCGTTTTCAATCACTTGTATCAAAATCTCAGTCCGACAAGTCATAGTCCAGTTCAGAGATAATAGGCAAAACGTTGTCCACTGAGTATTTTGCTTTACACATTCGCTTTGATCTCTCGCCAGATGTCAGTGCCATTTCTGCCGCTGTTTGCACCTTGCTACTCATGCGAGTGCAGGAAATCTCGGTCATACCAATGAATCTAACTTTCCTTCTAGCAACGAGAGTCCAACTAAAACATAACAGGTGGTTTAGTCACAGTTTACAGTCGATTAGCATCGTCAACTCCAAGTCGACATCAGCTCTGAAAGAGTTAATATATCACCTGCTGTTAAGTGTTGTTATTGTAACACTCTGTTGTAGATTAATCAGGTTTTAAAATGTAATATCATATCATATCATCTAACTTAAGGTCTGTCTAACTGTGACCCCGAACTGGAATAAGTGGCTTTCAAAATATTATGTGTCATCACAGCATATCATATCATATCACTTAAGTGTTGTCTTCCTACATCCCTGATATAGATTAAGCAGGTTTTAAAATGTAGTCTCATATATCATATCATATCATAGTATAGCATAGCATATCACCTAGATCTTGTGGTCCTAAAACTCTGAGATGGATTAAGCAGGTTTGCTATATAATACAAGTAGAACCTCGGTTTGCGAGTAACTTGGTTTACGAGTGTTTTGCAAGATGAGCTAAAATTTTTAATAAATTTTGACTCGATAAACGAGCAAGGTCTTGCAATATGAGTAGTATGTATACGCTTTGTCTGCTGAGCATCATGTGATCAGAACTGAGCTGAAGGTTCTTCTCTCTCACTGCGGGATTGTGGGTAATCGTCTCCTATTCTCCGTCTGAGTCGGTGTGCCTCACTCATATAGTCAACATCCGTACCCGCGTATACAGTTTAATACAGCATTGTGACTGTGTGTGTGTGCGTGTGTGTGTGCTGTGACATGCGAGTCCCCGTCTTGCACCCCAAAACACGAAGCTGAGTCTCAGTACTTTAGCAACACCAGCTTTATTCAGCTTGAAAGAGCAACAGCGCAGTTATTTATTGTAGCGGGATCTGCCACTCTCCTATACACAGACACAGCAGTCAGGCAGGGTCGTGGCCAAGTACTGTGCCCTGCGCATTTATAATGTTCCTTGTTCCTTGTATCACCCATCGACGGCAGGCGCTTATAGCATGTCCGCGATCTTTTCGGATTTGCTTTTATGGCGAACTTCTACAGCGCTGGGAGACTGCGATTGCTTTGGGACGCTCTTCCACGTGTCGTCCTGTTGGGTGCAATCCCACAAGAGTTTAGAAACTCACTCACACCAGCCATGATTCTTTTCAAAGGTAAAGTGCAGGTTAATTTGTTTTATGTATTTTTACTTTATATTTTGTATTAATCATTTTTATATGAATAGTTTTGGGTTGTGGAACAGATCATCTGAGTTTCCATTATTTCTTAAAGGGAAATTCACTTTGATATTGGTTTGGTTTGGTTTGGTTTAGGTTTATTTGTCATATATAGGTTAACACAGGGTCAACATACAATGAAATGTGTATGACGAGAAAAACAAGTCACTCAGCCTAGATCCAATAAAGCTTAAAAAAAGATTACAAGTTAAAAATAGACAAGTCATATAAAATAAAATGTGTATGTTTTAAAAGAAGTTATAGAGCAATATGAGTTGAATGAGCAGCAAGTACAAATGACAGTTATTGCACAGATAATGTTTTATAAGTGCAGATGCATATTCCATAAAGTGCAGATGCATGTTCCAGTCAGTATTCATACAAGTGCTTTGGACTGTGAGCACGTTTCCGGAACAAATTATACTCGCAAACCGATGGTTTCACTGTATATGACCTAGGTCATAACACCTTCAACTCTGAAGTTAAGTAGGTTTGAGAGCATCATATCATATCATATCATATCATATCATATCATATCATACAATACAGACTGTATCTGTTTGTCTAGTACACTGTCGGTGCGCCGCAGAATTTTCTAGGGGCGCCGCAAAAACTTTTGTAAAATATTTAAAATTGCTAGCGTTTTTGAACTTTTCGAAGCTCTTATCGCTGTGAGCAACGTTTTTCAACACTTACGGAAATTAAGTCTAAGAAACGTGAGAGACTTCAAATGATCGACAAGGAAATGCGCGTTTGTCTTTCGAAAATTGATCCTCGCATCAATCTCATATGTGCTGAAAAACAATCTCAACGTTCACATTAATTAAATTTAAGATTCATCCTTTGATTCCTTTATTAATAAAATGTCTTTCAAACTTGTAAAATTAACTGTTTTTATTGGCGGTTGTCCATAGATTGTGTTGTCACGACTTTATTTATGGGCAGTCCCTCAGGTGCGCCGCAACTCGAAAAAGGTTGCCTTTCGCTGGTCTAGTATGAAAAGCACTACCTGCAATATCTTGAACTCTCTTTTAAATAAGACTCAATCATTCAGTCAGTTTAATCCGTTTCTAAAGAAAATGAAGGTGGAGATTGTTACCTAATCAATGTATTGGATTTAGATAATAAATATATCAGAACCCTGCAAAGTGAGCTATATAAATTGTTGCTCTTTTTATTTTCTCTGATGTTGGGTTCTGCTGGTGTACTGGAGTATAAGCACATTTCTAATCATTTGTCTCTGATCCTCTAGGACCCCTTCTTGTAATTAACACCTTGTGTGTGAGGAGTGTAGTTTTCAGTCTTTCATTGGGTGCGGACTCCTCTAAAGTGAGTTGTCTTACCAACGTGCACGTCGACGTAAGCATGAGTTTCACAATCACTGGACATCTTGTGTCTGTTTAGAATGACACCAAGGTGGCTGGTAATGAAACGTAGCACACCAGTGTACTGTTAGTGAAGATCTATGTGCACCAGTGGGCACAATTTAATGTCTGCATAGGTTTCTGTAGTTGAATAAGAAATTTGTTAAAGTGAAGTAAAGACGGGTTATTTAGGAATAGCTTTAGAAGCTTAAACTGAGGATTACATATGGGAGAGTCCGGGAAGAAAAGATGTCTTTTCACCTTATATGAGTCATTTACTGGAATAAATCATTGTTTTAGGATATACATCACTTGATTTAGTTAAAGGAAATACGTAGAATCACAACTCTTACCGCACACACAAAGCAATCGGGGTGCCACTGGCCGCCGGCAGCCGATAAGTAATTCTCTCTCACTGGCTCACTGCACCCAGAACACTTTGGTGCAAAGAGACGGTAAAAGTCGGGTTTACAATACGGTTTCCCATCCTTCTCATGAAATCCTGAAAAGAAGAAGCATCAAAAATTGGTGGTAACTGGTAAGGCAAGCTACAAAACCAACAAATTCTGTCCCCCTAGACTTAGTTTAGTTTAAGGTTAGGGTTAGGGTTAGGGTTAGTTTTTAGTTTAGTTTAGTTACATTTCCCTGGTGACACCTGTGGCACATGGGGGTCCATTTTTACAATGCAAGCACTCCCTCTCTTTTGAGCCTTATACTCCTGTCTGGGGCCTCGTCTTCAGAGACCTTCTCTCTTGTAGGTTCTATTCTCCCTTAATGAGAAGCCATTCTGTAGAACAGGGAATATGGGCAGTTGACTGGAATTCATCCCCCATAGTGGAGGAATAGGGGCAAAAAACACAAAAAAATACGGGTGCCACCGGCCAGAAATCACTCAAAGCTCGATTACTCTGCAGTTCATGTTTCACATGGGGAGGCTGGCCATGAATATGAAGCATCCAATGGCAGCTTTTCCAGCTGAGTTGAAAGAAATCACCACCCCAAAGTGACTCAATACTAGAAATGCAAGGCTTTCATATTACACAGTCTCTCTCTCAGCACCTGCCTCCACACTGAGCGACCACATAGGAGACACCAAATGTCATCAATAAAAAGCATTCAAGATCCTATCTGTTTCACATGAAGAGGGTCACCGCAGATATGAGGTCTCCAAGTCAGTAAGCAGCAGCTTTTCCAGATGAACCAATGGAAATCGCCTCTTCAAGATGACTTATATCTGCATAAGCAAGGTTGCCACATTAAATGGTGGTCTCTCCCATCTAATCTCTCTCTCGCTATTCTAACCAAATGCCCTGTGCAATCATGAAGAAACCCCCAAATGTCATCAGTACCAAATCACCCAGGGCACCATTCCTATACGTTTCATGTCTACATATACAGAGGGGCTGCCCATGAACCTGAGGAGCTCCAAGTCTGTAAGATGCAGCACAATTTCTCACTGCTGACAACAAGATAACATTTAAGAGGAAGGAGTCACTGGTAAGGGCAGCCTACCAAACGGGAAACTGATTTTTGACTTCAATTAGTTGTGATTGTCCACAACACTTAAGAGTGGGGTTATGGTTTGGGGGGTCTCTTTAAGACCTGTAGAGCAGTCAAAACCAAAGGAAATAGTTATGGCAAATCCCACAAGAAGTTTAGATGAAGTTATCAAAGGAAAGACTGGACAACAAATGAAAAGTGTTGGAATGTGAATGGACTCAGTTATGCACTGTAAGGGAAACCACACAAAATTCTAACTTATTCAACAAGAATATAAACAAGGGGCTTCCTTATTGCTTTTTTACTGTGTTCACATGCTCTCAGACTATGTGGAGCTCCAAGTTCATGTGGATATTCAGTTGAACCATTCAAATCAATTTGTTACTTAGTCAGCCAAAAAGAAACAATTAGAAAAAAAACAGCATTTTTTTTGTGGAAAAAAACAAGAAAATAAACATATTAAATTTGCATCACTTTGCTCCAAATGCAAAAAAATGGCATTTCTGGATGAGCAGTTACGGTATAGGCTCAGCCAATCAGTTCACTTCAGCCTCGTCAGTTTTAGACTGTCTCGATCTGATTGAGACTCTCAAGGCGGGTTTTGCCAAATTCAGACAAAATTCTGATGGTGATTTGGATAAAATGATAACATTAACAAAAGAGTTAATGAACAAACACGAGATTAGTAAGTGGGATGTCACACTCTCACGTAAGAAGAAGCTGCCTGCAAAGTTGACGAACACTTCGTTAACTTCCACACTGGGTAAGTCATCTAGCGTTAAAAGCATTGCAGATCTCAGACACATTTGGAGTGACATTTTAGATTGATAGATTATGGAACTACACAGCAGGTTTAAAGGTGACGCGTATGGCATTATGTGTGCTGCAGCTGCCTCTCACCCAGGATTCAACTCTTTTGGCAAAAAAGAGTTACTGAAATTACCATGTTGGCTATATTTAATAAATATCCAGGATGCAGAATCTTCTTCTTCTTCTTTCAGCTGCGGATCATCTTCTTCCATATCTTTCTGTCCTCTGTATCTTGTTCTATCACACTCATCACCTGCATGTCCACTCGCACCACATCCATAAAGGCCTTCCTCTTTTCCTCTTCCCTGGCAGTTCTATCCTTAGCGCGCTTCTCCCAATATACCCAGCATCTCTCCTCTGCACATGTTCAAACCAACGCAATCTCGCCTCTCTGACTTTGTCTCCTAACCATCCAACTTGAGCTGACCCTCTAATGTCCTCATTTCTAATCCTGTCCATCCTCGTCACACCCAATGTAAATCTTAGCATCTTTAACTCTGCCACCTCCAGCTCTGTCTCCTGCTTTCTGGTGAGTGCCACCGTCTCCAACCCATATAACATAGCTGGTCTCACTACCGTCCTGTAGAATACACAGTGCTTTTCCAACAAATTAACAGAAAAGTGGAAACAAGGCAACAAAACTTGTCATCTGTTTAGGAGGTGCTTGACAGCTGCCCTGCGGACATTTTCCCTAATCAAGTAATGGTCACACTTTCAAGTACAACTTGCAGTGTCGAGAGAGTTTTTTCATCTGTAAATTGGATTAAGGTGCGTTTAAGATCATCCATATCATAAGTTCGTCTCAGCAACTCAACTATCTTATCATTTGAACATGTTCTTGCAGAAAATCTAGATTATGACAAAATCATCAAGCAGTTCATTCTAAAGCTCCGATGCCTGCTTCTGGCTTAAAGCTTATAGGACAGGTAGGGACTGATTTTGTGTGTGGTGTGTCCGCTGTGGCTAAACAACATTTGATTACCTAATAATAATTTTCTCTCAACTTTTGCATGGTCCTAATAATTCAGTTATGTGAAAGTACCACAGTATGAATAGATGTATTTTTGGAAAAGTGCCCTTATATATTCTACTAAAATCTAGGACATCCATTTTTACACAGGCCCACCACAAAATCTATTCCTAGCTACATCCCTAATCTATAACAGATAATTAATTAAAAGTGTAACTCTCTCTCCCATTTATTTCATTTCTTTGTCCTGTTGCCTGAGGGCATAAGCATGACAGGCAGTGTAATAAAATACTGTCCTGCCTCAGAACTGACATGTGAACTTTTTCAAAGAAGAACCTGGAGATACACGTAAAAGCAAAACAAAACAAATAGAAATTAAAAAGCAATCAAAATCCAGATGAGAGGCAAGGATTGGAGTCAGAAACGAGGCAAGAAGTCAAAACCAAGAAAGACCTGAAGAAAAGAGTAGCAATTAGAGGTTCTATTTAAGGTATCGTACCCATGGGTTAAATAAAGAAATGAGCTCATAGTTGAATTTTTCTCCATCGCATTGATGAACCGGTGGTTGCAATCTCATAGGTCACATCTCTGGGAACATAAGATGTGACCCTAATGATGGATTCAAAATTTAAAAATTTACTAACTTTAATTAGAAGTGAAAAAAAAATGAAACCTGATGACACATATGAAGGCTAAATGTATGGGATTCAGGACATTTTGTTAAAATCTACACAGTAAAGAGTATAAAGGGGAAAATAGAGTCACCTAGGACCCTATACGACAAAACAGTGTTTTATTTTATACAATTGATTAAGGTGAAAGTTCAGTGTTATGTCACAACTCAATCATTTCAGGTAGCTTTGTTTTGTCCAGATATATTCCGGAGCTCCGATTTTGTAGTGCGTTCACACAGAATTTCTAACTCGGAAATTTGGATTTACCGCCTGTCTGAGAGCATGTGAACGAAGTATTTGTTACATCAGTGTTACTTTGTTTATTCTGACATTATATTGTACTTTCACAAACAAATAACTGCTTACAACCCCAAAGCTTTACAAATACATTTCTTGGCTGGACGAAGACTTTTACGTAGTTCCATCTATAAACTATAAAGTCAATCTGTAAAACTAGGGCCAGTTGGACAGTGAAATGTTCAAAAGCACCACCCGCATCTTCCTGGTCAGAACTGTTAAACATTTCATGTGGCAACTGCAGGACCGCCACAGGATCTACCCTCGTTTCAAAATTCTAAAAGCCAGAACATATGGCCATTTCCTTTTTTCTTCATTTCTGTTAACAAAAATTGGGAGAATAATCAAGATCAACTTTACCATCATCACCAAACACCTTGCCACACTCGCTGCAGAAGAAGTGCTCCGGATGCCACGTCTTATTCAGAGCAGCCAGGACTTTCTGTGGGGAATCAAAGTGATCAAATTAGAGAACCACAAAGGGGCGAGGCAGTCCAAAAGCCAAAGAATCCAACATGGGATGTAGCAGCTTGACAATACATGAACCCGAGTTGTGAACCAGCGGATGTTATGGTTCTCGCCCATTGAATGTTGAGTTTTATCTTAAAAGTGATGAGAGCATTGGCAAAAGATGGACAAAAGGATATTTCATGAATTATTAACATTTGAGTGAGGGGTGCAATGGCTGGCTCATGGATCCAGCATCCTGAAATCCATTTTCTGGTTGTTATCTTTAGAAACATTAGAATGTTAGAACAACTTTTGACAAGAACAAGGCATATAACCTAACAAAGATGGCCAATCCTATCCACCTAATTTCTCCAAAACAACATCAAGCTGAGTTTTGAATGTTTTGACCAGACTACTTGGTCTCTTAATCCATGTGTCTATAGTTCTGTGTGTGAAGGAAAACTTCCTAACTTTTGTGTGAAATTTATCGTTAACGCGCTTTCATCTCTACCTCCATGTTCTTGTGGAACTTATTTTACCATAACAACCTCAATCTTCTAATCCATCCATCCATTTTCCAACCCGCTGAATCCAAACACAGGGTCACGGGGGTCTGCTGGAGCCAATCCCAGCCAACACAGGGCACAAGGCAGGAACCAATCCCGGGCAGGGTGCCAACCCACCGCAGGACACACACAAACACACCCACACACCAAGCACACACTAGGGCCAATTTTGAATCGCCAATCCACCTAACCGGCATGTCTTTGGACTGTGGGAGGAAACCAAAGCGCACGGAGGAAACCCACGCAGACACGGGGAGAACATGCAAACTCCACGCAGGGAGGACCCGAGAAGCGAACCCGGGTCTCCTAACTGTGAGGCACCAGTGCTATCACTGTGCCACCGTGCCTCCCCTCAATCTTCTAATTCCTTTCATAATTTTAAACACTTCAGTCATGTCACCTGTTAACCTCCGTTGGCTTAAACTGAAAAGGTTCAGCTCCTTTTCCTTATAACTCATCCCCTGTAGCCCTGGAATCAGCTTAGTTGCTCTTCACTGAACTTTCTCTGGAGCTGTTACGTTTTTTTTTCTAACATGGAGACCAAAACTGCACACAATACTCCAGGTGCCCTCACCTGTGATGTTATAAAGTTTAAGGATCACCTCCTTGGACTTGTACTCCACACATCAAGGCGCTATATAACCTGACATTCCGTTAGCCTTCTTAATGGCTTCTGAACACTGCCTGGCAGTTGACAGTGATATGTCAACTACGACTCCTAAATCCTTCACATAAGGGGTACTTTCAACATTCAAGTTTCAGACATCCCATTGTGTATTCCTATATGTTAATATTTTACAGTTACTTACATTAATTTTCATCTGTCACAAATCAGCACAAACCTGTATGTGCGCTCTCTCTCTCTGTAATGATATAATGGATTCTAGATAATTTGGCAATCCATCACCTGCATGAGTTGTTTTCTCACATCGTCAGCGATGCACCAGTCAGGTTAACTTGTGATCTTGCATTGACCTTCTGTGAGTGTGTAGTTAAGTGCTTGCATGAGGTGGCCCTCTGATGAAATGGCACCCTGTCCAGGTGCTCCCAGGTTCTTTGAATTGGATTAAGACAGCTGGATAATGGAGGAATTAATTTTGTTGAGAGGATGAACTACAGACACTACCAGAGACCAATGTTCCTTATAAATATTGGTATGTGAATTTCCCCTTGGGATTAATAAAGTATCTATCTATCTATCTATCTATCTATCTATCTATCTATCTATCTATCTATCTATCTATCTATCTATCAACAGACTTCGCTAGCACATTAAATTTGCAGGTAACACATAGTTCACCTCTTTCAAGGTGTCAAAGAGCATCACTTGCTTTTGGTTACATAACATAACATTCTCCAACCTCCTTAATCAATTCAGAACCACAAAGGGCAGAGCACCGCATTGTTGGATGCAGGACCAAGAAGCAACATTGGACGGAGAGCGTGTACATTATATGGCCTAGTCACATATATACGCACTCTCTCCCGCAGCCACATGGTGCCTAGTCTCGCACAACCAGACGTTTAATACATATGTCTGCAGACAAGTATGAATAAATTTTGCTAAAAAGTGGGTGGGAACAATTAGATGGCTCATTGAGTGTCACATTTCTAAGCCAATCCAACGCCTCATGAAGGTGGTGCTCAAGATAAGGGCAGAGATTTTCAACTGTAAAGAGCAGCAGTGCTTTCATTAACCTGGTTTGACAGTCAGCAGGCTTCTGCTTACAATGAACTGTCTACAGCCGAAAAGACTCCTAAAAAGACTCATAAATGTGTATTACGTGTGTGAAGAGCACACAGCGTGTGTTGAAGATAAGCATAACCTGCTGCAAAAGAAATCAGATGATGCATTAGTATTTGCAGACATCAATGGACTAGTGCTAAAAGTGAATGATATACAGTTATAACAATAGTGCCGGATGTAAGGCTGAAAGAATCGGTAGCAATTTTTCTGGAAATATGAAATGCAAAATGTTCATTCTAAGTAAATGACATATCACACCACATCAAAAGCAAGTGAAATAGAGAGATGATAATGGAAAGACTCTGGGGATGCAGATTTCCGTACTCTAAACTCCTGAATCAGTAAATGTGCCTGACAAACCATGGGCCACGCTGCCCAGCATGCACCTTCTGACTGCATGTCTAAACAAACAACTAAAGTAAGTTAACATTACTGTCTAATTGGAAAAGCAAACATGCCATGGCAGAATAGAGCCCTGTGTCATTTTAACACGTAGTGAATCCATGGACCACAATGCTTACATATTTGTTGTTGTTTTGGCCTACAGTGATGTCATAGTTAAAATGACAGAAAGATGTCATAGTAGATAGAAGCACTTATCAAATGAGTGGGGCCAAGTACCTGCAGTGGTCTACATGTGTGTGGCTGTCTGTCTGTCTATTCTGTCATCACGCTCTTTACAACGTACAAATTAATTATTTAGCTTCAGTTACCTTGTGCTACCGAGCTCCTCAATGGATAACACCAAGTTTTCCTTTCTAATTTCTCTTGTTTAATTTCTTTTTCTCTCTCTCTCCTTTCTTTCCATATTCATTTTATAGTACTAGGGTGTTGTACCGTGTTAGCCATTACAAATGTAGTGAGAAGTCAAGCAAAATGATGTCATTTTGCTTGACTTCCCACTACATATTTATTTTACATAGCTGTCTAATGCATGAGAAGAAATAGGACACTGAAACCCCAAAGCTTTAAAATGCACGGACTGGAGGAAGCTGGGGTGTTGTTTAAAGAAGAAACTCTGTGGGCAGAGCCTTTTCAGTGCCAGAATTTGCCGCTCCTCACAAGGCCTTTGAAAGTGTTGCCCCCACACATGTATTCTCAGTAACGAATCATGTCTGGCACTGCGAGACTACATGGTGTCAGTTTAGGGTCACCAGTTGACATAAAATAAGGATGGGAGAGGGCACCAGAATAAAACCCCACGCAGACATTCTAATTTAGGATTACTTTAGCATTTTGTTTGGTTAATATCCCCTTCTCTTATTCCTTATCTTTATTTCTACTAATTCATTTAGTGGTTTCTTGCTTTTCCCATAACAGTACCTTTTATTAAATGTTTTCTTAGTGTGGCCAGGGTTGTTACAGTGGTTTCCCCTTCTTCTGGTAGTAAATCATAAGAGCCATTTGATTGCTGACAAGTTCTTCATATTTGCTAAGAAGCTAATGTTGTATTGCAATGGCCAGAAAAAAATACATTTCCTCTAATAGTGCCAATGTCTAGGTGAAAATGAATGATATAAAATGGATCCACTCATCTTTATTTAATATAGCGTCATTAATGGCATATCCTAAGTCAAGGAAAGTGAGTGGACACTTTTTATAGTTAAAGGTAGAGTAAAACACCCCAGAAATGCCCTTAAAATCGAGTTAAGAGCTGAGAAAGGGCACCAATTCAATCACCCACCTGGAGAATGGGCCCCATGCAGTAGGCGCACCGAGGTGAGAAGAGGTTGTGGTAATCGGTGTCACAGTAGGCTTTGCCATCCCGCTCGAAGAATCCCCTTGAGCAGAGCTCTACTCCGCAGTGGCCACACACAAAATGCTCAGCATGCCAGGTCACCCCCAAAGCAGTTACCACCTGAAACAAAAATGGAGACGTGATTATGAATGTGGAGCTCATGCTGTTTTTATACTATGTGACCAGACAGGGGCGCCAGAGAGCCCCAAACCGCAGACCCAGCAATACAACACATCTTAATAGAATAAAATAATGAATTCCCCAAATTCTCTCCCAATAACAAGCCACAAGTACACAGTAACTGATCAACAACCCACAATTCTTCTTCCTTCACCTCCACTCAGTTTCGTCTGCAAACTCTGAATCCTGGCATGAAGGTGGGCAGGTCTTTCTCTGCTGCATCTGGGAATACTCCATGTGGCTCATTAGCAAGATCCGGAAGTACTCCCATGTGTGGCGGAAGGCCAACAAAATAGGGCTCTGCAGCTCCCCCTCGCAGCACCCAACAGGGCTGTCCTGATGTTCAAGTCTCATGTTGCATGGTGGCAGGACTGCCATCTAGCGGCACAAGGGAGGTACTGTCCTATGTTTGTCTTCTCCCCAGGTCCTTCAGGTTCACCGAGTAAGGGCCGCCATAAAATGAATACTACAAAGATACTGTAGGTAACTGCACATTCCAGGTAAGGCCTCACTAGTGTATCAAAGTGTGTCAGCCAGCAGCCATACCACTTACACTTCTGCTAGAAGAGGTGTTGGCAAGGCCAGCAGGGGGCGCTTACCCTGTGGTCTGAATGGGGAACCCATGGCGGGGACATTGTGCTGCAAAGCTCCCCTTCAATGAGGTCCAGACTCTCTGTGGTCATAAGTGATCCCTAGGCATCCTTTCGTAAAGAGTAAGGTGTGTCCCGATGTCCTGGATAAATTGCCCACCACTGCCTAGTCATTCGGGCCCCCAAATCATCCACTGTCTCTAATTTGTCTTTCATCCCTTCACCACTTAGTAGCTAATGTATGGTGAGCGTACTGGCACAGAAATGGCTGTCATCGCATCATCTAGGTGGATGCTACACATTAACGATAGTGAAATTGCACCCCCTCCTACTCCCAATGTAAAGCGCTTTAAGTAGCAAGTGCTATATAAATGTAAAGAATTATTATTATTATTATTCTTTTTTTATTGGAGAAGTCTGCCCACTTCTCTGTGACCTGTCAATACATGGAAACAATTGTGTTATGGCTGTGTACTAGAAAATGGTGGTGTGGCATTCGCTGTAGTAACGTCTTTTATGGAATGTTGAAGATTCCTGTTCATTCATTGTCCTGGACTTACAAGGTGAACCTAAGTGAGTCAGTTTGCCTGCCAGTAATTGGACTGCAAAGGTGCAAGTCTTACTAAACCAATGGGGCTTATCAGCCATCATGTACAGTAATGCTGCTTGTAAACTGGGGCAGTCATACCAGTACTACCACGCTGGCCACCTTCACTTCATCAACTGTGGAAGCGTTCAAGCATCAGCACCTTCTCACAGTATGTTAGAGCTCCACTGACAACAGCAGCTTGAGGAAGCCTGTGCTTTCTAACCTCAGCAATACCTCATACTTGAAAGAGCTGCATGACACGTCATCTCATATCAAGTAAAGCCTAACGCACTGGCTTCATCCACGTTGAGCCAGGAAATAAGAACACTTGGACATTTTTTAACAAAGCTCATCAATCCTTCTACTTCTTCTTTCAGCTACTCCTGTTAGGGATCACCACAGCGGATCATCTTCTTCCTTATCTTCCTGTCCTCGTCATCTTTCTCTATCACACCCACCACCTGCACGTCCTCTCTCAGCACATCCATAAACCTCCTTCTAGGCCTTCCTCTTTCCTGACAGCTCTATCCTTAGCATCCTTCTCCCAATATACTCATCATCTCTCCTCTGCACATGTCCAAACCATCACCATCTCGTCTCTCTGACTTTGTCTCCCAACCGTCCAACTTGAGCTGACCCTCAAATGTACTCATTACTAATCCTGTCCATCCTCGTCACACCCAGTGCAAATCTTAACATCTTTAACTCTGCCACCTCCAGCTCTGTCTCCTGCTTTCTGGTCAGTGCCACCGTCTCCAACCCATATAACATAGCTGGTCTCACTACCGTCCTATAGACCTTCCCTTTCACTGTTGCTGATAACCGTTTGTCACACATTACTCCTGTCACTCTTCTTCACCCATTCCACCCTACTTGCACTCTCTTTTTCACCTCTCTTCTATCAGCTCATCAATCCTATTCACCTAATTTCTCCAGTTGAGATCTGGAGGTCCGTAAAGTAACACTCTCTACCTCAGTACTTGACCGACTTGATCTTATTTTGGAGAGTCGAGATGAATAGCATTGGTGAGCTTGTTGGACTGAAGGGTCTGTTCTGGCCACAACTGTCCTAATTTTCTTTCTCAACACCAATGTGTTTTTTTTTGTTATTATATACATTTGGTTAACATTGCTCTGTTGATGTATTATTTAATATTTATTTATTGTGTATTTTCTTTTGTCCCTTGTGTTGTCTGTCATGGATAAGACATTAATCTGCATGCAGGACATCCAACTTACAGAAGAAAACATGGGGGGGTTGATGGCAGGATTGGCACTCTAGCCACCGTAAAAAACCTCCCACTGTCGCAGTGTGGTGCTGAGGTGTCACCCGCTGCACTCGGGTCCCAATCCAGGTGGTTCATCATGTGGTGGGTGCAACAACTCGCTATCAGCGCCTGCTCCCATCCTTTCTTTCTCTTTCTTGTGTTTTGACTCCCCTGATAATCGCTGCTGCTGGAACTGCTCTTCACTTTTATACTGAGGTGGAAGAGAGGACGTCATAATGATGATGTAAAAATAAGTAAACAGTGACTATATTTATCAGGGGTCTTAGAATTTATCCAATGAATTTCTGAGGGGGCCATGGGAAAGGAAGGTCAGTGGGGGAGCTGTGATATTCTCCTTCCATGCCAGGACATGGACACAGAATGATGCTGTGGCAGTAGCTACACCAGGGCAGGGGTCGCAGCAACAACAAGGGGGCACAGAGGGACTCCCTGGTTGAGATTGGGTACCCAAAAGGTCAAAAGAGTGGGTGACTGCCTGCTATAGGCAAAGAGTCCCCCCGAGTCCTGTACACTGGGTGGCTAGTAGTAAGAACAGCAGTCACAGCTCTGATCTACTAGGGACACCACTTTCAACATGGAAAATTTCCTCCACCATTTTATTTTCTTCTCCATATTTAAGCCCGTTTTGCACCCATCTACGCATCTCATCTAGATAGATAGATAGATAGATAGATAGATAGATAGATAGATAGATAGATAGATAGATAGATAGATAGATAGATAGATAGATAGATAGATAGATAGATAGATAGATAGATAGATAGATAGAACTTCATTTGTCCCCAGGGGGAATATTTTGGCTTTTTCCAGAAGCTCTTTAAATGAATAAATAAATAATAAATAGGTAGATAAATAAATAAATAAACACACACACACACTTTGGCCTGAACACACACTGGAATGACTATAAAGCAAGAAAAAATCAAAAGAAGACAAGTTCTGCCTTGGCTGTCCCAGTCCCAGTGAGGCCTTATGCAGACATGTTGCCATTTCTTGACACACTTCTGCTAAATTATTCGATGGCTGAAAGTTCTCAGTGTTAGTGTGTCATACAGAGTGAGTTTGATCACTAACCCCTCATGTGCGACTTTATCAAATACCTGCTGAAAACGCAGATAAATAATATCAGAAGCACCTCTCTGATCGCCTTAACTTAGTTGCTCCTCATCAGCATATTAAGTGTGACACGACCTTCCTCATTTGTTCCCATGTTGGCTGTTCACTAAACACTTCATGCCAAGGCTTAGAACTTTAGAAGTACTGTGCCACCTTCTGTTGTGACTCTCACTAGGACCCTTGCTTTTTCCTTCATTGGAGCGGCAGACACATCCATCAGCCAGCGCTGCCACCTACCTTCCCCGTGATGCACTTTCCACAAGCCGCACAGTCGCCTATCACTGTCGTCTTGACGCCCATCTTCTCCATGCCAGAGCTGAGGTCACCAAGAAGGGCGTCGATTTCCTGGCCTGTTTTCGAAGAGTGGACTGTGGTTTTTGGCGGCTTGCTGTCTTCACCCTTTGCTTGCTTCTTCCCACTGAGGACACTGTAACAGCTGGACTCGGGGCTTTCACCAATCTGAAAACAATCGATATTCCCATTAGTAATTATACGAGCTGTTTGTCAGTTCCGAAAATGATGAAATAGCCTTTGTGCCTTCAGATAATTTTATTTCCAAATGGAAAAATAGAGCCTTGATGTCCAATCTGACAACAGGTAAAAAGGTTACCATAGACCCCAAAAAATTTAAAACTGGTAAATGTAAAGGCTAGCAGGGTGTACTGATTAGGCCTGGTCTTAAGTCTTTCAAAGGTAACCAACGATAACGTCATACTGCACAAGACCAGAATGTTCTTATGTGACATGGCAATAAAATCCATCCATTCATTTTTTGAACCTACTTATTCCAGTTTAGGATCACAAGGCAGAAACCAACCCTGGATGGGATTCCACACTCATTCTTAAAGGCTGATTTTGAATAACTGGTGAACATAACCTGCATGTCTTTGGATGTTACAGCAAAGCCTACATGGATACAGGGAGAGCATGTATATAATCATGGAAATGTATCTGTACTTTAATATAGCTGCTTTATAGCGCCTTACAGTATCTGTATTTAGACAGCTGCTTCAAGCAAACAGACATACTACCTCGGCACAAGGTAGACCAAACAGTTGTCAGCTATACCTCGCCATGGGCTCACTCCACAAAGCATCTCAGTTCAAAGAATTGCTCTGTGCTGGCCTGCCAGTGGTCAGCCGTGAATTCGCAACACGTGGCTCAGTAGTGGTCTCCATGCAGTATGAGCTAATAGAACTACTCAGGTACCACTTCTGAACACTGTTAGTGGAACGCTTCCAAGTGAAGACCACTGAGCCTCTGCACTCCACCCGGCCACAGTGAAAGTCCCTTCCTCATCGCCAAGGATATTGTTTTAGTCTCACACCGCAAAGCTTAACAGTTCTCAGTTGGAGGTGGTAAGCCACAAGCCTGCGATGTCTGCTCAGAAGCAATCTCCTTACAGTGTGAGCTGATAGGAGAACTTATTTAGTTAACCATGTTTAGACCATCTCTGAAAACTATGAGTGGAGCACTTCCTGGTGATGTCCCAAGTTTTCTTTGCAACGTCATCACTGCACTCCATCCTGCCGCAGTACAAATCCCATCCTTGTTGCCAAGTTTATTGCTGAGGTCTCACATCACAAAGCATCTCAGTTCGCAGTTTTGAACGGTGGTGAACCGTTGGTGGTGAGCTGCAAACCTGGGACTTTTGCTCATAAGCAATCTCCTTACAGGGTGAGGAGAACTTTAGTCAACCATGCCGAGACCATCTCTGAACACTGCAAGCGGAGCACTTATTGGTAAAGTCAGCTGATCTCTCTCTCTCTCTGTCACATTTTCTTCACTGTGTCACCACTACACTCCACCCTGCCACACTGCGAATCCCATCCTCATCACCAAGTGTTTAGCTAAGGCCTCACACCACAAAGCATCTCAGTTCGCAGTTTTGAACTGTGGTGAACTGTTGGTGGTCAGCTGCAATCCTGGTGACATCTGCTCATAAGCAATCTCCTTACAGTGTGAGGAGAACTCCTTTAGTCAACCATGTTGTGACCATCTCTGAACATCAAGAGCGGAGAACTTCCTGGTGATGCCAGCTGATCGATCTCTCTCTCTCTCTCTCTCTCTGTCAACCCCCACCTCTTCTTCACAGCGTCACCAGAACACTCCACCTGTCCATTGTGCAAATCCCATGCTCGTTGCCAAATAAATTGCTGAGGCCTCACACCACAAAGCATTTCAGTTCACAGTTTTGCACTGTGGTGAACTGCTGGTGCTCAGCCACAAACCTGCGACATCTACTTGGAAGTGATCTCCTTACAGAGTGAGCTAACTGGAGGACAACTGCATTGAGACCATCCTTAAATGCTGAGAGCTAGTGATATACGCTGTGGACGCTTGAGGCGCCGTTGCTCCGTGAAACCCACCAGACGGACGTCCAAGACACACTTCTAAGAAGCACCAAGAAGAATTTAATAATTTTCTTCAAATACAGTGCACAAAGCACAACACGCTCCACAATTCTCCAATACTCAATAATAATAAACAATAATCAATACAATAACAATCCTCCACTCCCAGCAGCTTAGTCACCCAACCTCCCAACTCCGGCTCTTCTTGCTGCGTCTTCACCAGTTCTTTAAATCAGGGGTCCCCAACCACCGGTCCGCGACCCACTACCGGGCCGCAGCCGTCTGACAGCCGGGCCGCGAGAGAACTGCCGGCAACGGAGACTCGCTCAGACTTTTCAGAACGCTTGGCGGGCGGGGCTTTGCAGCGGCGCAGAGAGAGGAGAGAGATCGAGGTGAGAGACTATTACAACAAAATATTTTGATGGTCCCAACAGTTTCCCCATATGACACGAGTCTATAGAAATCTCGTTACTATGAAGTACATTCAGCAGATACTTTTATTACAACGAAGTGACCTTGAAATGCTTGAATGAATCATCCACAGAGCAGTTACATCTGTGGTCGCAGCTCAGTTGTGCACATTTGAAGAATGATCCCCAAACAGAAACATTGTAAAAAAAATTTCTTTCTTACTTTCCTTGTGCTGTTTTTGTTGTTTCAGTGGTTTTCAGTGATACCTTTTGCTTATTGCTTGTGTGGGGAACAGCCCGGACACAGAAAGGTAGACATGTTGTTTCTTCACCACACACGTTTATTTACAACTATTATATACAATTAGTGCGCACAATCCCAGTGCCTCAGCACCAATCACCCCTTAAGTCCCTGGCCACACTCACAATGCCTTTCACAGTCTCTGGTCCGCCTCCACTCCTCTTCACCAAGCTTCGTCCTCTTGCCCCTGACTGGAGGGAGGCGGCCCCTTTTATCCACCCCGGATGGGCTCCAGGTGCATCCTAAGGGCTTCTGTAGCCACACCCCTGTGTGGCGGAAGCTCTGTTGGTGTATCCGGAAGTCTACCGGATGTCCCCAATACTCTTCCCCCCAGCGCTTCCCGGTGTGGCGGAAGTACTGAGGTCCAGGGCTCCCAAGGCATCGGGGCGCCCCCTGGCGGTGACCACGGGCCCGTACAGGGTAGAGCTTCCAAGCTCTGTACCCGTGGCCCCCAAAGCAACCAGGGAGGACGCCCCCTTGTGTCCTGGAGGAGGCACAAGACCTCCTCCCCTCCTCCTGGGCATCCCGGCCGGGCGACAAACCCAGCCGGGTGCCACACTTGTCAACATTTGATAAACATCCATTGGAATTTAACTCATTGTCACCCTCCTATAGAGACGGCAGACAAGAAAAAAAGATAACAGTGTTAATGTTTGTGATGTGCAATCTGTTGGAATGACAAATGCAATGCATATGTCTTTGTTATCCTCTTTAATAAAAGCCCTGTGTGCGTCCAGTGTCCGTGTGTGTGTGTCTTCTTGTGAGGTGCGCATGCGCGGGTTACAGTGTGATGCTTCAAAGGCCGCCTGACGCGTCACATAAGACAGAGAGGGCGGGACCTATAAAATATCGCGTGGCAGATCCAATCGGATTTCGGTAAATGAGGTAAGACCTAAAACAGAAAACATGAAAAATCCGATTGGGTACTGAGACGCGGAGACCAGCTTCCCCATTGTTGTGCAAGTGTTCAGTCTGAGGATGTCAGATCTGCGATTAAGAAGCTTGGCCCAGTAAAGTATAAAGTGTCAGTCGTTGAAGGGGTTTTCCTAAATATACGAATTTTCATGATATTACAATACGATGACTTTTAAAAGTGGATTTATTTTCGCGCACATTACATCAGTTGCTGGGGAGAATCTGCTGATTGCCCACTGTTGTGACAGAAAATTAAACGCATATTACGGACAGCAAAGCCAGTATTACTGTGAGAGAAAATTACAGGCATTTTACGGAGAAAATTTAATGAGGTAAAAGGTCCCTTGCCATTTAATATAGACTGTTCCTACTAATGTTTATGGATTACTGTTCTAGCGCCCGTTACTGTAACGGGCTTAATGTCTAGTATGCAATAAAAGAAGAAAAATCTCGGGTTGCAAATGTATGCAAACTGCTTAACCCTTTAACCGCCAACTCCCTAAATATTCCCCATGCCAGGAGAAATCTGAACAATTTTCGTTTTTTTACTTTACATTTATTCAAGCAGTATTTACCTGCTGAAATGTTTCAAATAAATGGTCAATCAAAGGACGTAGCTTGAACAAGCGGTCACGGTTTGGATCTTTCATATCTGGCTCAGATAACGGGCAGCAGTCCAGTTGAGATGTTGGGGATACACCCACTCATCGCCATCATCCGATGCGTCATCATTCACAGTATCATGCAGCGCACGTTGCTGATCATCATTGTCGCTAAAATCTTCTTCAGAACTGCTACAATCATGATCAGAATTATTGTCCAAAATCGCCTGCAAAACCTCACTTGAAGTCAGTTTACGTTTCGCCATATTCACAGCTTTCACTTTCGAATCACATCACGTGAGCGGCCAATACAACCGCAGAGTTGTCGAAATACAACGTAGTAATAATACCCACGCCAAACTGTCAGTTATACTACGCGCCAGGCATTCATATAACCACAGGCAAATGTGCCGGATAATTCCGGCAGTAAGGCGTCAGCAATAAAGCTACGATGCCGGATATATCCGGCAGAGGGCGGTTAAGGGGTTAATAACTTAATAGTAATAGAAATGTAATGTAAATTGTGTATAAAACTGCCCTACGAACGCACCCCGAATCCTCAACAAAACGGTCCCTTGAAAAATTTTCTTCTAGTAAAGTGGTTCTTGCTGTCAAAAAGGTTGGGGACCACTGCTTTAAATAGTCCATAATCCAGAAGTGTTTTCCCCTGGGTCCTTCCTCACGTAGCCTAGAAGTACTGCAGGTTTCCGTCCTTGTGACTCCGAAGTACTTCCGGGTTGTCGTAACAGTAGTAGTCCCCAGGTTCTTTGTGAGCTCCCCTCAGCTTCCTGCTGAGGAAACGGACTCCACATCCCAGGATTCTTTGAGGGAATCTGGGCAACCGTTGCCATCCAGGGGAGCTGCCACCTAGCGCCCCGGGGGAGGCAGTGTCCTGAAAAGGCTGCTTTCTTCCATTCTCTAATTTCAGGGACGTCCCGGCCAGACTGAACCGCCAGCTGTCCATCTCACATTTAATTCCCAACTCTTTCTATCAGCCTCCATCTTTTCCTTGCAGCATCACCACTTCACTCCACCTCTTCACAGTACAAATCCCATCCTCATTGCCAAGTGAATTGCAGAGAACTCAGCCCACAGAGTATCTCAGATTTGCAATGTGGTAAAACTTTTCTGCACAGGGTCGCCATTGCAGCCTGAAAACTTTTCACAGACACAGGAAAGACCTGGTTTCAAAATGAAGTCCTAGGAGTTGGGGAGCAGCAGCACATACTATTGTGACTAACAGCGTTTATGATCATAATTATGAACAAGCTGTCTGTGTTCTTCGGGACAAAAACAACCTGAAGACTCCCTAGCAGTTCTACTATCTTGGTGAACTTGCAGAGGCGTCAGCTAAGTGGGCCAGGAGAAGTCGTATCTCATCCAATACGGACGTGTACTCGAGTGCAGCTGTGGCACAAACGGAGCGGGACCAGGTGGAACCTGTCTCAGGCAAACATATGGCATCTCGTTGTGTGAACGTGTGCGTGTACTACAAAGCTGAGTGTGTCTACTTGGGTTTAATGAGAAGTGAGGTGCACTTAATAGTGCCTGCATGTGCCATCTCACCACGAGCAAGTTCACACTTGTATAAGCTTTTTCATCTTCTGTAGAATTCACACCAACTCCTGTGGCTGTACTTGAGTGCGAGCAGAGCGCACCACTCCACACACATACACACACACACACAGGTTTTCCAAAGTGAGAGCTGAAATGCATTCAACCACCGAAAAAATGTAAAAGTGCATGCATGTGCCATCGAGTGGCTGTGGTTGAGCGTGAGCAGAGCAGACTGCTCCATTCACACACACACACACACACACACACACAGGTCTTTCATTTACAGTGCATCCGTAAAGTATTTACAGCGCATCACTTTTTCCACATTTTGTTATGTTACAGCCTTATTCCAAAATGGATTAAATTCATTTTTTTCCTCAGAATTCTACACACAACACCCCATAATGACAACGTGAAAAACGTTTACTTGAGGTTTTTGCAAATTTATTAAAAATAAAAAAACTGAGAAATCTCATGTACATAAGTATTCACAGCCTTTGCTCAATACTTTGTCGATGCACCTTTGGCTGCAATTACAGCCTCAAGTCTTTTTGAATATGATGCCACAAGCTTGGCACACCTATCCTTGGCCAGTTTCGCCCATTCGTCTTTGCAGCACCTCTCAAGCTCCATCAGGTTGGATGGGAAGCGTCGGTGCACAGCCATTTTAAAATCTCTCCAGAGATGTTCAATCAGATTCAAGTCTGGGCTCTGGCTGGGCCACTCAAGGACATTCACAGAGTTGCCCTGAAGCCACTCCTTTGATATCTTGGCTGTGTGCTTAGGGTTGTTGTCCTGCTGAAAGATGAACCGTTGCCCCAGTCTGAGGTCAAGAGCGCTCTGGAGCAGGTTTTCATCCAGGATGTCTCTGTACATTGCTGCAGTCATCTTTCCCTTTATCCTGACTAGTCTCCCAGTTCCCCACAGCGTGATGCTGCCACCACCATGCTTCACTGTAGGGATGGTATTGGCCTGGTGATGAGCGGTGCCTGGTTTCCTCCAAACGTCACGCCTGTCATTCACACCAAAGAGTTCAATCTTTGTCTCATCAGACCATAGTATTTTCTTTCTCATGGTCTGAGAGTCCTTCAGGTGCCTTTTGGCAAACTCCAGGTGGGCTGCCATGTGCCTTTTACTAAGGAGTGGCTTCCGTCTGGCCACTCTACCATACAGGCCTGATTGGTGTATTGCTGCAGAGATGGTTGTCCTTCTGGAAGGTTCTCCTCTCTCCACAGAGGACCTCTCGTTCTTGGTCACCTCCCTGACAAAGGCCCTTCTCCCCTGATTGCTCAGTTTAGGTGGCCGGCCAGCTCTAGGAAGAGTCCTGGTGGTTTTGAACTTCTTCCACATATGGATGATGGAGGCCACTGTGCTCATTGGGACCTTCAAAGCAGCAGAAATTTTTCTGTAACCTTCCCCAGATTTGTGCCTTGAGACAATCCTGTCTCGGAGGTCTACAGACAATAATCCTTTGACTTCATGCTTGGTTTGTGCTCTGAACTGTCAACTGTGGGACCTTATATAGACAGGTGTGTGCCTTTCCAAATCATGTCCAGTCAACTGAATTTACCACAGGTGGACTCCAATTAAGCTGCAGAAACATCTCAAGGATGATCAGGGAAAACAGGATGCACCTGAGCTCAATGGCAAAGGCTGTGAATACTTATGTACATGTGCTTTCTCAATTTTTTTATTTTTAATAAATTTGTAAAAACCTCAAGTAAATTTTTTCACGTTGTCATTATGGGGTGTTGTGTGCAGAATTCTGAGGAAAAAAATTAATTTAATCCATTTTGGAATAAGGCTGTAACATAACAAAATGTGGAAAAAGTGATGCGCTGTGAATACTTTCTAGATGCACTGTATATCTGTCTTGTAAAATAGGAGCTTTATTGGTGCCCGACCCGGCACAGACTCACACGGAGGCACGTGTAAAAGCATAAAGAAACTCTTTATTTTGTTCACCTGTGGGGCACGTCTTCCCCGTGAACCCCACAGGTACAACACAGTCCAAATGCCACAAGCAGAGAACACATTCCCTTCTGGCACCACCACTCCTCCCGTCAAGCTTCGTTGTCCTCCTCCTTCCAACTCTGGCCACTGAGTGGTGGTTGCCGGCCCTTTTTATAGCCCACCCAGAAGTGCTCCAGGTGCTTGATCACCTGTTTCCGGTTGCACTTCTGGGTGGGACTGAAGACTCATCCAGCCAGGCTCAGTGACCCATGCAGCACCCCCTGGTGGCCACCCCAGATCCCAAAAGGGCTGTGGAGAACTCCATCTCCCATGAAGCCCTGCGGGTAGCTGAAGCACCACCGTCAGCCAGGGAGGCTGCCACCAAGCGTCCCGGGGGAGGTGTTGAGCAGCCCATGGTTGATCCCTGGAACATACGTCGAAGGGACGTCCCGGCCGTCCGCCACAGTCTAATTGTAATTTATATTAATGATGTGATTTTATTTCATTCTCAAACCCACTATATCTAATTCAGGGTCTTGGAAGTTCAAAACTTATTCTGGCAAGACTGGACACAATGCAAGAAGCTGCCCCGGGCAGAGTGCCAGTCCATTTATTTGCCCTAAATGATATAAATATTCATGCTAATTATTCATAAATCTAATAACATCTCACATTATTTCACACACTGCACACACTTTATTAAGAAAAAAAAAAGAACAGAAGTCTGGCTAAATAATGCAAGTGTAACGTCACTCACCTCTAAATTCAGCTGTAAAAGACCCCTCATGATGTCATCCAGTTCTCGGGAGGCCGAGTTTGGGCTCAGAAGACTAGGCTGCGGTTCAGGAAGCTCACTGGCATGGAGGAGATGGAGTTAGAAACACAAAACTGCAGCATTTCATTTAGTCTGAAGCTTTCATAGTGACTTTCATAGCGAGAGCATTCTAACAGAACGTTTAGCTTAGAAGTTACAATGCAAGACATGGCTGACTAAGCTGTTACTATGTCGAAATGTTCATTCAGTTTTAGAGCCATGGCGTGGGCAAATCCTATCAGAAGAACTAAGAGTAAGGGAAGTCCATCAGTCTGACCCAGAGAGAGGAAACCATATGGACATGGAGGAGAGAATACAAACTGCACTCAGACAGTGATCAAGACAGGAGTGGAGCTGTGAGGATATAGTTTGAACCAGTAGGCCACTTGTTAAACTGTATAGTAGTCAATATGAAAGACACTCTATACAATAAAGCTTGTCAAATTACATGGAATTTCTAGCAACTTTTAGATGTAGACTTCATTAGCATACCTTAGTGAGTCACAGTCGTGTAGTTTGACCTCCCCAGTGTTTTCGTCTAACCAGTCTAAGACTCGCTCTGACACAATCAAGTCATTGGAGCAGGCCATGGATGTGCGAAGGAACCAATGAGTGCTCAGCTGGAAGCACAGGATACATAATTTAACGACAAGGAATTGGGGTTTTGGACCCAACCAACCAGCTTGTGTCTCTGATGTCTAGTGTTTTATAGAAAAAAAGAGAAAAAAGGCTGAGATTGCGGCAGAGCTCAAAATACCTGGGAAGCGTTTGTACCGCACGGGAGACATCTGACAGCACGTTATTGAATTCCCAGGAAAAAAGAACCAGCTGGCTCTACTATGGAAATGGGGAACTCTGCTGGAAAGTCATCACAGAGTCGTGACGTGTGTCCAACCATGTGGTTTCTGGTCATGTATTCTGACGTCCGTTGACGGCAAGAGTCCCCTCCAGCTTGAAGTCGTGTAATGTGATGCCAGTTTTAGTCAAACTAGATAGATAGATAGATAGATAGATAGATAGATAGATAGATAGATAGATAGATAGATAGATAGATAGATAGATAGATAGATAGATAATTAATCCCAAGGGGAAATTCACAAACTATGTATGTGTATGTGTATCTGGAGTATGGAGTATGGGTTAATGTCAAACACGCATGTCACTGAAGATGGGACAAACCAGCTCTCTAAAGACTCTATGGGCTCTAAGAAGTTTGAGTCATACTAACCTAAACATCTTTAGGATGTGGAGAAAGCCTAGATGATAGGAGAACATATAAATCCCTGACTGGTAGTGACCAAGGTGGGATCTGAACCCACGATACTTCAGCTGTAAAGCAGCATCTTTACCACTCCACTAGGTCCTCATCTCATTAGGCAGGCAGAAACTGCTGGAATGCTGCCCTCTATTGGCCTGTAATAGAAACAGCAGCATAGACACTTTTCACACTTGCTGGGGTACTCTGGTCCTGGTGGTCCACAGTGGCAGCAGGTTTTCAATTTAATCAATTTCTTAATTAGATCTTATTTATATATAATAAATATATAAATTATATAAAATATAAAAATATAAATGCAGTGGAACCTCGGTTTGCGAACATAATTCGTTCCAGAAACGTGCTCGTAGTCCAAAGCACTCGTATATCAAAGTGAATTTCCCAATAAGAAATAATGGAAACTCAGATGATTTGTTCCACAACCCAAAACTATTCATATAAAAATGATTAATACAAAATATAAAGTAAAAATACATAAAGCAAATTAACCTGCACTTTACCTTTGAAAAGAATCATGGCTGGTGTGAGTGAGTTTCTAAACTATTGTGGGATTCCACCCAACGGGACGACATGCAGAAGAGCGTCCCAAAGCAATCGCAGTCTCCCAGCGCTGTAGCAGTTCACCGTAAAAGTGAATCCGAAAAGATCGCGGCCATGCTATAAGCGCCTACCGTCGATGGGTGATACAAGGAACAAGGAACGTTATAAATGCGCAGGGCCCTGCCTGACTGCTGTGTCTGTTTCAAGCTGAATAAAGCTGGTGTTGCTAAAGTACTGAGACTCAGCTTTGTGTTTTAGTGTGCAAGACACACACGAGCGCACACGTGCACACACACATACACACGCGTGTGCGAGCGAGCACACACACACAAGCGTGCGCGCACACACAGTCACAATGCTGTAGTAAACAGTATACGCTCGTACGGATGTTGACTATATGAGTGAGGCACGCCAACTCAGACAGAGAATAGGAGACGATTGCCCACAATCCCACAGCGAGAGAGAGAAGAACCATCAGCTCAGTTGTGATCACATGACGCTCAGCAGACAAAGCGTATACATACTACTCGTATTGCAAGACCTCGCTCGTTTATCAAGTCAAAATTTATTAAAAATTTTTGCTCATCTTGCAAAACACTCGTAAACCAAGTTACTCGCAAACCGAGGTTCCACTGTATAATTTTATTTTATATGTAAATTAATTATAACATAGGGCGGCATGGTGGCGCAGTGGTAGTGCTGCTGCCTCACAGTTAGAAGACCCAGGTTTGCTTCCCGGGTCCTCCCTGCATGGAGTTTGCATGTTCTCCCCGTGTCTGCATGAGTTTCCTCCCACAGTCCAAAGACATGCAGGTTAGGTGCATTGGCGATTCTAAATTGTCCCAAGTGTGTGCTTGGTGTGTGGGTGTGTTTGTGTGCCCTGCAGTGGGCTGGCGCTCTGCCCGGGGTTTGTTTCCTGCCTTGCGCCCTGTGCAGGCTGGGCTTCGCTCCAGCAGACCCCCGTGACCCTGTAGTTAGGATATAGTGGGTTGGATAATGGATGGATGAATTATAATATACCAGTAATGGCGCACTGCACGTTACTCTTTCTCTGTACGTTTATCATTCGTTTGCTCAGAGGTTGATGCGCTTGTCCTTCCTGAGCAGCTCTTCTTTTCCCCACCCTAGTGGCTGCTTCTTCTTTTCTTTCGTCGACATCTTTTTGTGTTAAAACTGATCAAGTCAGTGTTTGTGATGCAATTTCTTAGTACATTTTCTTTAATTTTTCACTTAAGCTGGCACTTAAGTCTTCAATCTGCCTCAAGAATGATTTAAGATATGAAGAGGTAGGGGAAGTGACAGCGAAGGTGGTAGGGATGAGAATGGCGCCCGTACACATGTGCCGCATGGCCGCCCTGCTGGCCACTACAGAGAGTTAATATATTACATTAAAATAAAAATAGGAATAACCTTGGAGGTCAATCATCACCCCAAAAGCGGATAGTAGACGAATTTCAGGTCAATCAGTCAAACGGTTTGCGAGCTACAGGTGATTTAAAATCCTGGACAGACAAACGGACAGCCACGGTAGCGTATTATATATAAAGATTTTATCAGCTTAGGTTTAGCGAACTCATTTGTTGTGATTCAGAACCCTTAACTTCCAAAATTTAGATTTAAACACCTCCATTTGAGTTCTAGTTGTTTCCTGTTTTCTTAAGCAGCCATGATGTGCAAATAACAACGGAGCCACCAGCTCGCCAGCTAACGTGCTGCCATTTAAATCTGTGTGTATGCATCATGAAGCATCGGTGTTAATATAATGCTTTGAAATAAATGAGAGAGAAGGGTAGAGCTAAGAGGTACAAATGTCTTCTGTACCCAAAAACATGAGAATAAAGTTATCAGAAAATGCAAAATCTACAATGTAATAAAGATTTGTCTTGGAGGAATGAAAGGACTAACAAGCCATATACGTAAATAAATACCAGACTTCTAATTATAAAACTTGTTAGAGTTCAGACCTGCACCAACTGCGGACCTCCAAGACAAGAGTTGAGTACCCTTGCTCTAGACATTGAAGACCGGCATTGCTTGCCAAACTCCCAATTTGAGGATAACTCTGGGACTCCTTGACTTTTTCGTGTCTTGTTTTTACCAGTTCAGAATGTGTGCCACGTCACTGGGTCACCCCCTATCCGACTTGATGGCATGTCCTCTTGCTTAATGACTTATAAACTGTCGTGAATCTACAATAAATGGGCTCACAGGTTTTGTATGAGCAGCTCGAGCAGATAAACCATCTTACCTGTATACGTGTTCCTCGTCTTCATCACCTTCTTTTTTTACCGGGAATCGTGTTGTGTAAACTGGTTGCACCTTGGAAGACAAGAACAGGACATTCAAAGTGACCACCCAGTGATCAAGCGTACGTCACACAGAATGCTGAAGGTGACCCAGAGATTGACGAGTGCCCCTGCAGAGAACCCTCAACCTGCTGACCCATCCTGTACCTGTCCAGTGAAGACTGCTCCCCCGTCTGTAGCTGCATTTTGCTCCGTGCCGACAGGTTGATCGCTGTTTTCAGGTGTGACTTCTGGAGCTGCATGGTGGGTAGTCTTTGCCAGCTCTTCTAGTAATACATCTGGGAAGAAGGGAAAACAAAAGGGTGAGCTGAGTCCTGCAGTTTATGAATACAATAAGTGGGGTTAGCGCTGACCCCCGTGAAAAGAGAACAGCAGATTAGAAAATGTACGGACGGCTCAGTATACAGCGCCTATAAAAAGTGTTCAGCCCCTCGGCAGTCTTTACATTTTCATATTTTACAACAATGAATCCCAGTGGATTTCATTTGGCTTTATTGACACAGATCTGAAGAAAAATGTTAAAGTGAAAAAAGATCTCCGCAAGTGGTTTAATCAATTACAAATATAAAAAACAAAATGATTAATTGCATTAGTATTTAGTCAGTATATAGTAGGTGACAACCATGACAGCTTTCAGGCATTATACTTTGCCAAACTGCTCAAAAGCTCTGCCGGGTGTCATGTTGTTTGTGACTGAACAGCTTTTGTCAACTCTGCCCACAAGTTCTCAATTGGATTGTGCGTTGTTCGTATCACTACCCTCAAAGTACCCTTACTAGCTTTCTTGTAGGGGCTAGATGTGTTTTTCCAGGGATATGTGAACTCGTCAGGTTCGTAGCAGGTTGGTCTACTCTCACATTTTAAGATTAACACACATATACAAAAATATACACAAACACAGAGACCCTAACCCCATAACTGCCGTATGAATGACGCACTCGCAGCCCGTCACTCCAGGCACTGAAAGAGACCTACTCATTGTTGGCATGAACAACGTGTGATGTCTTAGGTGTGTCTCAGTCCTAAATATTACTATGGTCTCCACAAAAGCACTCCTGGGTGCAATATATATCTACCTACAGTGCATCCGGAAAGTATTCACAGCGCATCACTTTTTCCACATTTTGTTATGTTACAGCCTTATTCCAAAATGGATTAAATTCATTTTTCTCCTCAGAATTCTACACACAACACCCCATAATGACAACGTGAAAAAAGTTTACTTGAGGTTTTTGCAAATTTATTAAAAATAAAAAAATTGAGAAAGCACATGTACATACAGTATATACTGTATATAGTAACAAAGGTGCTGTATAGGCGCCGAACTGACACAGACTCACACCGTATAAAAATAAATAAACTTTTATATTTCTTCACCTATGGGGCATGTCTTCCCTGTTACTACCCACAGGCACAACACAGTCCCAAGTACACCAACCCAAAACCAAAGAAATATCCTCCACTCCTCCCAGGCAGCTTCGTCCTCCTCCTCCCGACTCTGGCACCTTGATTAGCGGCTCCAGGCTTCTTTCATAGCCCACCCGGAAGCACTCCAGGTGGTAATTGGCCTAATTAGGCTGCACTTCCGGGTGTGGCTGCTTTCCAGCCCACATGGGCTCGTTAAACCATGTAGCTCCCCCTGGCGGTGGCCATGGAGCCCAACAGGGATGAGCGCCAGTGTAACATAATTGTGGCCCCGATGCAACCCAGGGGACCTGCCACCAAGTGTTCCTGGGAACGTAATGTGCATCCCATGGCTGCTCCCCCGAATCCAAATATATATGTGAATTTCCCCTTGGGATTAATAAAGTATCTATCTATCTATCTATCTATCTATCTATCTATCTATCTATCTATCTATCTATCTATCTATCTATCTATCTATCTATCTATCTATCTATCTATCTATCTATCTATCTATAAAAAAATCTTGGGACGAGATGAGACCTGTTCAGAGTGATGAGACGTGATTTTCTCAGAGAGACACTTTCACGTTCTGTGAGATGAGACTTTGTGCCAAGAGATTTAACCACGGCCCGGGGCCGGAAATAAAAGAAAAAGAGTATATGACAAAGTAGATTGTCATAAAGAATTCAAAAACGTTGGTGCGATACACATGAAGTGCAGGTTAGAGATAATGGAAGTAGGAAAATTTGAAAGTCTCAAAAAAATGATAGTAAAGATCGCATTAGCGCTAACAAAACAGAAAATATTACTCGGTGAAATAATGGAACAGCGAAAAAAGATTGTATATATTATTTGGATTTAAACTTTAAGTTTAAGGAGGGGACAGTTCCATCTCTCAGTTAAAAGAATAGAAAATCTTCCTCTTCATAGAGGTATGCCTCGAGAGCGGGACCCCCCAACAGGAGCAGAGGATGTATCTCTAGTATCTCTCTATATATAAAATCCAACGTCTGTCTGTCTGTCCGCTTTCATGAGAGAAGTACTTAACAGATTTAGATCGAGTTTTCTTCTACAATTTGCTTGATTCTGCAACTTCTCTCGTCACACTAAGTATCATAGTTCGCTTGCAGTACCAATTTATTTGCGTAAATCCGAGACAGGCGCAGTGGACCGAGGGGAAGGGTGGCGGTTCCCTCCTCACTCATGTGCCAGCCTCGGGGTGTATCTTCCGCTTAGCTAGTGAACGAGAGAACTACTTAATGGATTTAGATCAGGTTTTTTCCAGAATTTGCTTTAACATTCCAGTTGATTTTGTGACTTCTCTCATCGGGCTAAGAATCATAGTTTACTTGCAGGATCGATATATTCATGCTAATCCGAGACAGAGGCTGCAGGCTGAGGGGAGGGGAAAACGTAACATCAGGAGTGGGGAGCCAGCCTACCTCTGTGTTTTGGAGCGTAATATGTCTCCGCTTAGCTAGCGATAGCTTTTTGATTATTGATTTTTAAAGTTTGTCCTGTATCACCACTACGTGGGCGGAGCTGTGGGGAACGACTAGTGTACTCTTTGCATTTATTTGACAGTAAACTATTTCAACCATTCTATGATCTGCTCCTCACAAACTGAGGGCACCGTGGCGGATGTTAGCAGATTGCTGGCCAACCACAAGCGTTACCTGGTAGGTAACCACCCATACAATCAGATTGTGACACAGACTACGAATGCCGTGAATATATATTATATATAGATATATATATATATATATATATATATATATATATATATATATATATATATATATATATATATATATATACAAAATTGTATATATAAATAAATTGTAATAAATTGTAATAGGTTTTCTTATGGAATAAAAAGACTTCCACAAAGAAAAAGATTTGGAAACCATCCCCGTATAATGTCCGTTGGACCAAGAGAAACGCAAAGACTACTGCAGTGATCAACAACATGTATCGTACTGTATTTTATTTGACATCGTTACAATACAAAATGCCGTTTTTATACAGAGGACAAAATGGAGATGGGGAGTAAGTTGGCAGGGGATGACGTCGAAACTGTGGGACGGATATGACGTCATCAAAGGTGGACCAGAAGTGATGAGGTAACAGTAGTGCTGTCATCAAAAGGAGCTGGTAGTAGTGTCATATGGAAGGGCCGGATGTGACGTTTTTGGTGGCCATCTTTGGAACCCGGAAGTAAGTGTTCATTTTTCTTCTTTTTGTCTGATGAAAAGAAGGAGAGATACACTATTACCGCATATCAACCCCTCGTCTTGCGATGGTTCACTCACCTTTGGCCTTGTGGACTGCCTCCTATGTGCACGTGCGTGACAATATATATAAATATATGTATACGGGGTGGACAAAAGTAGGTTTACAGCTGGGAGTATGCAAAACATGTATATCTTTTAGTGTAAATTCAGCACTTTTGAGTGAACTGTGCCATTGTGATAATCTTTTGCATTAATAAAGTTAAATAAGCTATTTTAATAATCACAACCTGCATGTCATTTTCCATACGAACAACTGTAAACCTAGTTTGCCAACCCCTGTATATATATATATTGGTTGTAAGCATACACTGATCACTTTGCCGCATCTGCCACATGACGAACCACCTGGATTGGGTACCCCCTCAGGGAGAAGGTCCAGCACAGTACTCAGAAGTGACTGAAGTAATAAAGTAACTACATGACACACGCTGTAGGGGATGCCCAGTGGAAGAACAGTGCGGTAGAAGTAAAAAAATCATTGGTTGGTAAGTGGCATATAATCAAAGAGCCTCCATGTGGGTCAAGAATATTCTTGGGAACCAAAGCAGCATTTATTTCTGGGTTATATCCAGGGACACCCCATATGGTGGGAGTGAGTCCTGTATGGAGTGACAGGCATTGTGGACATCGCTCTTATGGATTAGTGTGGATAGGGTCTCTGTGTGTGTGTGTGTGTGTGTGTGTGTGTGTGCGTGTGTGTGTGAGAAGTTTAGGGTGTGAGAGAAGACCAATCCAATAATGAACTTGATGAGTTCTACTAACCCCACAACGAGAGAGTCGCACTCTCCTGATTGTCCTCACTAGTAACAATAAAAACAAAAAAACAAACAGTGCCAGTGGCATTTCATCCATCCATCCATCCATTTACCAACCCGCTGAATCTGAACACAGGGTCACGGGGGTCTGCTGGAGCCAATCCCAGCCAACACAGGGCACAAGGCAGGAACCAATCCCGGGCAGGGTGCCAACCCACCGCAGAGTGGCATTTCAGAATTAACTTATTCAAAACATTCAATAAAAAACAAAAAAAAAATAATCACTCCATTTTATTCCTTGACCTCTAAAGCCACTGCAGTGACATTGCTGTCCATTATTTTTAGTAGCCAAGGAGAAGGGTAAAAAAAAATTACAAAACCAAGTTGTATCCAGCAGGGGGCGCTAGCTCCCTTGATGGAATAAGTTCTTATATAATTGCGGCATGTTACATAACCCGAAACAATATAGATATAATTTTTAAAAAGTGATACCCCTCCCTTAGTGATATGGCGGTAAAAAATAATGGTACACGCGGCATAATAGACGAGAAAGCCATGACAAGACCATCACCGAAGTGGGAGCCCGATGTGTAGAGTCTGCCATTTTCGTTGCTGCATTTGAAGGATTTTCCGGATCGGATGACGTGATCTCCCATCCATCCGTCGGCTTCAAAGGTGTGCCAGGCAATGTTCCAAGGCTTTATACTCTTCCTCCATGTGCAGGCCCTCACTTAGGTGAATCATGCCATTCCAAACAAGGCAAAGAAGATCCAATGTCATGCTGATTGTTACATGTTGCCCATTTCGCAGTTGTCCTTAACTTGTCTTGTCTTAAGATGCTTGCCTAGCAATTCTAAATGCTGGGCCCCTGTGTCCTAAATCTGGCTTTGCGTTAGCTGTACATGTTAGAAGAAAAGAAAAGCAGATTTAAAATATTTGCACAGAACACAGTGACATCCTAAACTTATATTCTGATTACACCAAGTCCAGATCATGACAGCAGTGGGACATGAACTCGGAGCCTTGGGATTACAGATCAACCCTTTCAAGTCTGTGGCTCTCAAGTAGAACTCCTTTTGGAATATTAGCCAGTTAGGGGGCTTCTTATACAGCAGCAGACCCCCGCTATCTCAGCTTCAGTGCACTCAATCCTCCTGTTACAGTTATTGCAGGCTCAAGTCTGAACTGAGGGAAGGAGGAATGCAATCCGAAAAGTGCACAGAATTCCCAACCGTGACATTTAGAATTAAATCTGGGAGAAAGATCACTTTGTAGATGATGATGATGACCAGGGTGTGCCCTGTTCATAAGGTTGGACTTTTCACAAATATAAAACATGCTAGAGTTGTTACCGGAGCCTCATGTGATGGAGCCAGAAAGGATACGTCTGACAAACACGAGCCGAGGTTTCACTTCCCAATTCCGTGAAGACAACCACAGGAAGGGAAACTTGCCACCCGCTAAGAAAGCAAAGAGTGACACTCAGCAGTAACTGGTGAAGTTTTGTAAGGGTCACGTGTGGCCTTCCAGTGTCACAGCAGACTCGCCCTACACGTAGATCTCGAGATGTCTGACCACTCTGAGGTCATCGTTACTGTTTTTTTAATTTCTAATGGATGTACGCAGTTACGTTTTCTCAGCTGTTACTGGAAATACACAAACTGCCTTTCTGGGATGTTATTGCTGCCACCCCCCCATAATGATTCAGATTTAGAAACTAAACTAAAGGTAGCTGCAACCAGGAACTGAGCCTCTCACGTGTCGGGCCGAGAGCACAGAGGGCTTCAAGAATGGGAACTGCAGCTGCCTTCCTCATAACTGACACATGCAGAGAATTTCTGGATTGTCGCCTCATTAGAAATGTCTGTTTTTTTATATCATAAGCCACTTACTCATTTTAACTCCACCCTTACTTGATCTCTAAAGTGCAGGACTATCGGGGTATAAGAAGGATCTGTCTTGGTTCCCAACTAAAATGTGTTGGATGTCCATGTCCTGTTTTCAATTTTGCTTTCCTGACCTCCTTCTATGGTCCAAAGACCAGCATTTAAGCCACCTGGACTCTCCGAGTGGTCCCATTACAGTTGTGTTTTAGAGTTGCCAGAAAATAAAGAATAAATGGAGGTGCTGTGCCCAAAACAGGTGGTTCAGTTAACACACAAAATGAGTGACAATTGTGGAAGAAATGAACGATCAATGGTCCAAAATGGAGATGCAGGTGGAAGTCATCAGTATCTGCTAAAATCTCCTTGACTAGGATGAGGGTACACTTCAGGGCAAGAGATAATGTGCATCAATTATTTTGAAATGTATTCTCTTACCTATAGCGTGGCTAGTGTATTATTTGTAACAATAGCGCTATATAGAGCCCAACCTGGCACAAACTGACACAGAGGCATGTGTAAAATCCAAGCACAAACTGCTTATTTTTCTTCCCCTGTGGGCGCACGTCTTCCCTGTGACCCACAGGCAATACACAGTCCCAAATAAAGCACTCCTAATCACCACAAATACGCCCTTCTGGCACCACCACTCCTCCCTTGAAGCTTTGCCCTCTCCTCCCGACTCTGGCCACTGAGTGGTGGTGGCTGGCCCCTTTTATAGCCCACCTAGAAGTGTTCCAGGTGCTTGACCATCTGGTTCCAATTGCACTTCCGGGTGGGGCTGAAGATTTGTCCAGCTGGGCTGTGCAATCCATGCAGCACCTCCTGGCGGCCACCCCAACTCCCAACCGGGCTCCCATGGAGCCTTGCGGGAGGTTGAGACATCACCATCGGCCAGGGAGGCTGCCACCAAGCATCCTGGGGGAGGTATTGAGTTGCCCATGGTTGCTCCCCCGGAACATATGCAGCAGGGGCGTCCTGGCTGGGCATGGGACCTGGCCGCCCGTCACATGTTATATACGTTGTAGAAAAGGCGCTATACAGGCGCCCAACCCGGCACAGAAGGACACAGAGGCACGTAATAAACCAAGGACTTTTATTTTTCTTCACCCGTGGGTGCACGTCTTCCCCGTGACCCACAGGCAATACACAGTCCCACAAGCACTCTTCTCCACACACCAACAATTCTTTCTCCTCTCCCACCACTCCTCCGCAAGCTTAGTCCTCCTCCTCCTCCTCCTCCTCCTGACCCTGGCTCTCTGAGTGGTGGTGGCTGGTCCTTTTTATATCCTACCCGGAAGCATTCCAGGTGCTCGATCACCTGGTCCTAATTGCATTTCTGGGTGGGGCTGAAGATTCGACCAGCTGGGCTGCAGACTCCATGCAGCTCCCCCTAGCAGCCATCTGAGCCCCCAACCAGGCTGTGGAGGAATCCATCTCCCATGGAGCCATGCACCAGGTTGGGGAATCATCGTCCGCCAGGGAGGCTGCCACCAAGCGTCCCGGGGGAGGTATTGAAGTGTCCATGGCTGCTCCCCCGGAACAGATGCAGCAGGGGCGTCCCTGCCGGGCATGGGACCTGGCTGTCCTGCACAATGTATTGTATTATAATCAGACAAGGTAAAGGGTTTGGAGACAAGCCAGGATGTTTGCCTCCTATGATTCGACTTCTCCATGCATGGCTTAGCTTCTCTTCCCATGAACTTCCTCTATTGATCACATCACCAAAGCCAAACTTACCAATCAAATTCGCTCAAAGCGACCAGACAGACACACACATATATACGGGGGCACAGAGCACCACTGGAAAATAAAAGCTTAACAACTAACCAAATATGTCCTTTTCTCAAGTCAAGAATCTTATCGAGCATCAAAGCATGTCTTGAGATGATACCCACATTGTAAAATAGCTTATAGGTGTCACACTCAAACCAAAAAACACCAACATTATGAGACATTTTAAAAGAAGATTCCTCCGCAATAACCGTTCACCCCCAGTGGCCTGGTATTCTTTCAAAAAGACCAAATCACAGTATACTTTTCCTGCTATGTGCCTGGTATCGTGTTGACTTCCGTATTTATGCGAGAACCTCTCCCACAAAGTCACTGCTGTCACACAAGCCAACAGAAAACGCATCCTTATCTCGAGAAGAATAGTAACAGGGAATATGTGATAAAATAATTACCCCAGTTCCCATTTATTATCAGAAAAATATGTCGGAAACACAGGAGACATGTTAGAACATTAGAACACTACGAAAATTTAGACGAGAACGGGCCATTCAGCTCAACAAAGCTCGCCGATCTTATTAATTCTTCCACAATAACATCAGGTCAAGTTTTGAAGGCCCCTAAAGTCCTCTTGTCTACTGTTGTACACAAGTTGTTAAATATTTTGTATGTCTGGTGACACTAGGGGTCACCGTTGCCCCGTAAAACCCACAGACAACACGTCCAAACACCTGGTAAAAGTCCAACTAATAATTTTAATTATTATAATAATGTGCACAAAGCACCTCCACTCCCACAATACACAATAATAATCAATAATCATACAAATAATCAACAATAAATCCTCCTCTCCACCCAGCAGCTCCGTCACACTTCCTCCCAACTCCGGCTCTCCTGTTGGGTTTCCCACAGACCTTTAAATAGTCCTTGACCCGGAAGTGCTCCTGTCCTTCAGTCCACGTGATTCCATAGCACTTCCGGGTCAGATAAAGAGTTATATTTTTCTTCAGCCCGGAAGTACTTCAGTTCTTCCGTCCCCATGACTTGGGAGTGCTTCCAGACTATCCGGGAAATAAAAATCCCCTTGTCTTCGTGCAGCGTCCCACGGTGGCCCCCAGGGTCCCCAACAGGGCTGTGAAACCGAACTCCATCTCCCATGGTGCCCTGCAGGAATCCTGGGCACTTCTATGCTGCAGGGAAGACACCATCTAGCGGCCTGGATGTGTCGGCTTGGATAAGTTGCCGGCCATCCATCACAGTCTTTATTTGTAACTTTGGCAAAGCAATTGTATCATTGATAAGAACAGCAATAGTTTGATATTTAACTAACCATCCACGCCCCCCTTTTGGGACTGAGCGAGGAATTTTATGACAGGGTTGGGGGGAACTGCCTCAAACCAATTTGGCAAAATGAATCTCTCAATCAGCCCCCAAAGGAAAGCCAGACGGCCCACCTGGCAAGCATCAGCTCAACAAATGGTTTTGGGGGGGACAGGTGTGAAAGGTATTGTGTGCCCCCACTAGTCTGAAGTATGGCTGTTTGGGATTGGTTTGAATCAGAGGCCATTCTGTAGCACGACACCACTATTGGTGTAAGGATTTGGACAAAGAATGAATAAATTTGGTTGCTTTACCCCTCTCTCTCTCTCATACCATCATGATGAAGGAGCAACTCACACACCATGAACTGAAAAGAAGGCCACACTGAGAAGCACAACTCGGCAGCCATATTGAGACAGGCATGCGGCCTGTTCTGAAGATAGCAGATTAAAAATGAGGCCTTAACTAGAGACATTTTGAGTAACTACAAGTCTGTGTGCCGCCTGAAACTACACATCAGCATTTACCAGGTGGTATGGTTGCCAATATTCACATGTACTTTGCTTATTGTTATTATTTTATTAATATCTCGTATATATATTTCTCTTATGGTTCGTTCTGCTTCCACTTCAAAACCGGTCCCGCCCACATGCAGCCGACACAGCATTTCTCGATTCCTATTCGTCCTCTTCCATGTCATGCACTATACTGGCCTGCTGAGCGTAATACATCCAACAAGTACTCGAGGTGCTTCCACAACGGTAAAGTAGCTTTACCACCTTTGTGGGAGCCACCTGTGTCTTTACAACAGCTTCTTACACAGCAAACATTGGAAGCTAAAAATTATCGTGAACACATTCGAGAATACAACTCTTCTCTAGCGTTTTCTTCCATGGGTGAACAGATAACTCAAACTCCTGGCCACGGACCATATTGTTTTAAAATACATGGGCAAATTTATCACCAAATCTCTCCACTATACGCTAACACTTCTAACTCTCCAGGATATGGACAGTTGTATGTTTTTGACACAGCGCAAGCTACTGAAGTACGCTTACAAAATCAATCATACAAACACATGCATGAAATCGCTCAGTCCAATCCAACAGCATCTGTATGAAAGGTTTTCAAGAAAAACCCTACGCAGGATTTACGACGATACAATGCCCCGACATGTCACACCGATGTTGCAGCGATTTTCATTGGAGAAGATGGCGAAATGCCTGCCGAAAGGGACATTTGCATCTATCCCATAGGCAACTCCTGTAAACAGATTTCCACGCTCAATATGAATTGCGATCCTATGGTTTACCCACTTTTATTATCTTACGGAGACATTGGCTGGCACAAAGATTTACAACATGTTTCCGATAAAAGAACCGCCAAGCAAATAAGGCTTACTCAATGCCAATTTTACGCGTACAGATTTACGCGTATTTTGCACTCCAGCGGCAAACTATTCCAACAGTACATTGTAAATGCGTATGTTAAAACAGAGGGCGCACATCTCAACTATCTCAGATTACATCAACAAGATCTGCGCGTGGAACAATACAAAGGACTATCAGACACACTGCAAGCACACGCTGAAAATAACAACATACATGTAGGCAAAATGATCATATTACCGTCCACATTTCCAGGAAGTCCAAGATACAGTCGACCCTTGATATACGACCGGCCTGACATGCGAACAACTTGCTTTATGACCAAATTTTTTGTTTTGAATTACGACCAACATCTTGCGTTAAGACCCTAATGCAGTCATGTGTATCCGCTTGTGTGATTGTAAACAAACAGCCGAGAGTGTTTGTAAGCGTCAGTCGGAGTCCAGATACATGTGTTTGTGGACGTAATTTCGGTCAGTGCAGTGATTTATATAATTTATTTTGATAATTGCTAAGGATGGAAGCGAAGGTAACGAAGGTAAAGAAAGCGATCACAATCGAAACGAAGAAGGAAATTGTGTGGAAATATGAGAGTGGCGTTCGTGTGACCGATCTCACGCATATGTACAGCATGTCGAAATCAAACCATCTCGACAATTTTACAAAGAAAAGATTTGTATAAGGAAACTCCTTCCAAACAATAACCACCTTCCATTTTATTACCCTCCTCCTTCCTTCCTTCAAGCCAAAGACGTCAACTTAAATGGTGAGTACAGTATGAAATTGTTGTTTCTGGTAGGCTAGGCACTTTTTATAACTTTTTGGTTAGTACATTAGAAAAATTATTGGTGTTTTTGGTAAATTATGCACATTATACAACCCTTTTCTACTAAAAAAAAGTTAAGTAAGTGTTGCCGTGGGCGGTTCAGAACACATTAAGGCCATTTCCATTATTTCTTATGGGAAAAATAGTCTTGACTTACAACCAACTTGAGTTACAACCAGCCCTCGCAAACGAATTGAGTCAAGGGTCCACTGTACATGCAATAAAACTATCAGGATGCCATGGCCATCGTTCATGAATTTGAAAAGCCTGATTTATTTATTACTTTCACATGGAATCCTGCTTGGCCGAAAATTCTACATGCACACTGCGTCTTTCAAGAAATATTTATTTCTTCTTGATTTCTGAATTCCTTTATCACTGTTTTCCGTTCCTATGCTTACACCGCCGTATGCTACAGCGGGCGTCGGCTAGTTACCAATAATACATTATTTAAGTTGTAACTTAACTCCTGCTTGTCTTTTTCTCTGTGATTGCCCGAGGTTGTGGATGTAGAAGGGAAGGTGGGGAGAAGTTATAAAGTACAATACCTTACTGTATAAACAGTGTTACGTCTATTGGGTTTGAGGCCTTCTGACAAAGGCTACTCATTAATAATACAAAAGAGGAATGTAGAGAACTCTATCAAGACAAAACATCTACCATACTACTCGGTCACTTATTCTAAGCGTCTGCAGTTCCCTGTGCAAAGAAAAACATCTTAATATTTGTGCTAAATTTATCTTTAACAAGTTTCCAACTTGTATGTCTTGTTATATCAAAACTTTTGCCGACGTATTCTTAGGGGTCGACTAAAGCGTTAAGCTTTTGGAATAATCTTCCTGCTCATGTCAGGTCTGCACCAACTGTGGCCATTTTTAAATCTACACTTGGAACACACCTTTTCTCTTTGGCTTTTATTTAGAATTTGTTCCTTTAATATTTGTGCAGTATTTTATGTTTAATGCATTTGTTTAACGTTACCCTTTCTTGGCAAGTCAATTCAAGTTGGGGAGCATGCACTGGTACAGTGTGTTGCCGCACCCACTACACAACGAAACAACTCGGGATCCCGGTTTGCCACCCCCCAGGAAGACGCGCAGTCCAATCCCACCCTGCAGAAATGACCCTCTATCTGCCAGAGCCAGGTGTTACGTGGGCGACTCCTTGGTCTGCTCCAGACACTCGGGTCCCCAACAATGAGGATCTTATGAGCTGGATCACCTTCGGGGAATCCACATGGCCGTAGTGCCGTAACTGACGTGTAGTTCTGTTTACCTCATTTATGTTAATGTACAGCACTTTGGTCTACGATGGACATTTTAAATCTGCTTTATATAGAAACTAAACTGAACTCAACTCATGTGCTAATGTGACCGACCAGCCTGTGTTACTCTGGCATTCTTTCCATGCTGTTGTGGCAGTGCAGCTGTCCCAATGTCACCATGACCATGCCTATTGGCCACCTTTAAATGAAGAGCCCAATGGTGGGCCTCTAGTGCAGGGGTCGCCAACTCTGGTCCTGGAAGACCACTGTGGCTGCAGGTATTCATTCTAACCCTTTTCTTAATTAGTGTCCCATTTTTGCTGCTAATTAACTTCTTTTGAATTCATTGTAATTGACCTGCTCTTCAAGACTCAAACCCCCCAATAATGATATACAAAATGAGCCAAAACAACTGGGGCCTCATGCATAACGCCGTGCATAGAACTCACACTATAACATGACGTAAGCACAAACGCCGAAGTGTGCTTACGCACAGAAAAATCCAGATGCAGGAATCTGTGCATTCGCCAACTTCCGCATTCTTCCGCTACATAAATCCCGCTCAGCGTGGAAATAAACGCACGTGCACGCGCTTGCTGTCCCGCCTCAACTCCTCCCAGAATTACGCCTCTTTGAATATGCAAATCAATATAAATAGCCCTTAAGCCCAGCGTTCTGTGAAAAGGCAATGGCAAAAGTACAAGGAAAAATAGAAGAATTTCAGCGAATACCAAATGGAGGCAAAGAAAAACACACTATTTGTTGGTTTAAACAGTTATATAAGCAACAAAAGGAAGCTGATCGAGTGACATAGCGTGTCGGAGAAACTCGAAAGCTAAAGTTCACAAAGTCGCACAGTGCCCGAAATAAAAAAGATGTCAGATATCAAAGTCGCCGTGAAAAGGCGACTCGTAGTCCACCGTCTGAGTGTCATGTGAAAGCTTATTAGGGTACAGAGAAAACAAAAAGGCACACAGTGTGAAAAAAACACGAAATGTCAACTTTAATATCGAAATTTCCACTTTAATCACGTAGTTTATTTTGTCATTAAAGTAGGAGATCATAAACTTCATCTTAAAATCGTTTCATTTACTCGTTTCTCAAATCCCATCGTAACTAAAGTAGCACGTTAAATGCTTTGTTGTGTATTGATCTTCTATGTGCTCTGTGTGTGAATCATTACGTGCTCTTCCTCCGACAGGACACAGAATCCATTACGTTTGAACTATTACAGCTCTCTGAGTAATTAAAATACTGAGAAGTGTACGTGATATCATTTTCATGATGATATGAGTTAAAGCATGATATTAAACATTGGGAACACGGTGGCGCAGTGATTGTTCATGTCTTACACAAGATGCTTGCTGTGCCATGCGCGACCTTCGATGAAATGCTTTATTGCAGCAGTACTGTCTCTTTCAAACGTACTAACCCACAATTCCTGTCCTTACTTTTCTTTCTCCAAATACCCAATCGCCACACAATCAGCTATGTAATAGACATTAAGCCATCTGTAAGCTTAGAACGCCGATTCTTCAAAACTTTTAAGGAACATCGAAATATCTTCGTAATGTTTAATTATTCTATGCATCTGTCCTTCCAGTGTCACGCCAGCCACAGCATGAAAACAGCGCAAGGCAGGAACAAACCGTGAATGAAGCTCAAGCTCGCTAGCGCTGTGGCACCGTGTAGTTAAAGTTTAATCTATAAAATATAATCAACATATTTTGCTGCATTTCATCTTAAAAATGATATCGTCATCATATGTAAATACGCGCTTTATAAAGTGGCTCAGGTTGTGCAATATTATAACTGGATCACAAGTACAATTACCTCAACTTGCAAGTACAAACAGTTCTACAAGGAGCACTTGAGCTGCCTTCGTAGATGTGGATCTAAGAAAGGGTAACCACACAGGGACAGTAGCACTGCTTTGACGCTGGGTGCCACCAGTCTGCAAAACTGAGCGGAGAACTTGCGTATGACAGGGTATGAGGTACCGTGGAAAAGTGCGTGGCTTTACGCCAAGTGTATGTTTTATACATCACGATTTGAACGTGGAAACGTTCGTACGCAACATTTCTGTGCGTACGCACCGTTTATACATGAGGCCCCTGGTGTCCATCATACAATATCTGAAAACAAAGAAGGTCTCAAGAATGTTGCTCTGCCCAGGTCCCCAAAAATTTTTAATGGCGCTCTTAGAAAAGAGAAAATCGACAATTTCAGAAATGTCTGCTATTGCACAACGAGAGCAGCAACGAGCCATGGAATTAAAGAACGGGTTTAATTAACAACAAGAATCGGCGCCTAATGAAGCAACCGGTGTGAGTTTGAGGCCCTGACTTAGCTGGTCTTCTGTTGGCTCACTCACTTCACATTTCATTTCTGTTTGGGTGCCATTTAAGGAAAGAAATGAAGCAATTCAGAGGAACAAATCTTAGAAGAGAAGTCAATTTAAGTGAATTCACAAGAAGTTAATTAGCAGCACAAACGGAGCACTCATTAAGAAAAAGGGTTAGAATGAAAAGCTGCAGCCATGGTGGTCCTCCAGGACCGGACTTGGGGACCCCTGCTCTAGTGGAGTATCACTGTGATAAAGTCGGTCCTGCAGTGACAAAGCAGTTGCAGGCTTTTGCCTCAACCCAATCTCTAAATGAGAAGTCAGTTCTTGCTGTTGAAGCCCGTACTGCTCCTGACCTTCATTTCAGTGGTCTCGCTTGTTCAGATTTCCCACCTTTAATGACTTAGTGTAGTCATAAACAGCCGCATTCACTGTTTTTAAAGGCTCCTTGGTATTGGTAACAAGATAAAATGGCAAAAGAACCAGCAGTTCTCCATGTTAGCTGTTTCCCTTTCCACCAGTGTGTATTCCTCATGGGATATCTGCTCTCATAAAATATTTTGAAGTGGAAAAGGAAAATGACTCCCACGCTTCAGACTACAAAGCATTTGGCTGATATCCTGGGAAAGGAAAAAAAAATCTACAATATGGTAAGATTGAGCGGACACGGCAAAAGGAAAACACTAACAAGCCATACAACTAAATAAGATCCGCCGTGGCCAAGAATTCCAGAGCAAGCAACTGGGTTGGAACAAAAACCGACAGCCACTAAGACCCTAACGGGACCAACTCTGCAGACCCCTAAAATTGAGTGATCGAGCAAATTTTTGAATGGATTTTTGTTCCAAAGTAAATTGGGAATTTGCAACACAACACAGTATGACCTGCCTGTTATTGTGAACTAGGAGTTGCAAAGCACACAAAACCCAAACGTTGCCAAAACACTTCCAATAATGCTCACTAGAGGGGGACATACTGCAAACCACCAAAGCTTGCAGGTTTTACCCAAGAAGACACAAAGCTGGAATTGCTCGGAAAAAAATGGACACCAGAGAAACTTTATAAAAATAAAGGAAGTTTAATTTCCTCAAAAGATGCTCTGTGAAGTTCCAGAAAGCACAATGGCAAAATGGAGTTACTGAATACACAAGGCAATCCAAGCAAATAAAGTCACAAATCCAGGGAATGGTCAGAAAACTGAGCAACAAGTTAGGTTAGGTTAGGTTAGGTTTCTTTATTTAGTCATGTTTACACAGGAAAACATGAAATTTGCCTTCTCAGTTGCATCTAATAACAGGTAACAGACAGAATGAAATAAAACAGACAAATAGAAATAAGAAAGGTTAAGGTAAGGCAGTTAGATAAAACATATTTATACCAAAAAAAAGGTAACAGGATATATATAACTACTTGCAGACTAGTAAAAAGAAAAAGAAAAGAAAAAGAAAACAATTTTACACGATTTAAGAACAAAAAAACAGGTACAAAACACGGAGAGATGCACTGAGAGGTCTGCTACAGAGCAGCGACCGGAACAAAGGTCAGGAATCCAGAAAAATCAGAATCTAAAAATCACCAAAGCACAGCAAAACACAAGAACTCCACAAAACTCCCCAGCTTATTTGAAAGAAACCACCGGGAACTGTGGGAGACCCTCCAGATTTACAGTGTGGAGGGCAATGCCTGGTGGTGACAGACAGGTGGGCCCACCACTTGGGGACTCACTCACCCACAAAACACACGGCAGATAACCAAAGCAGCTTACATATATAGACACAAAAATAATAATAATAATATATGAATTTGAACTCCAACTGATGGGTTGGGGGGGGGATTTGAGACCCTGACTGAAATACACCAGCAAACTGAGCAATAATGTCTCAAACTCCCACAATCCCTGGTAGTCTACAATGGCGTCACTAGGGGAGCGTAGGGGTTGCGGACCACACTGGGTGACTCCATGAGAGGGAGGGGCAGACACCCAAATGACTGTCTATAAAAATGTTTTGTGCCGAGAGCCCCCCCCCCCCCTCGCCGCGCAACGAAATGACTGAGCGCCCCCTCCGCTTAATGAAACAATTGTCACTCTTCCCGTTGATGAAACGATCAAAGTGTCCTCTCCACTTGGTGAAGAGATCGAGTGTCTCTCTTCTTGCTTGATGAAACGATTGAGATGTCTCCCCTCTCACTCAATGAAGAGATCAAGTACCCCCCCCTCCCCCCCCCACGTCACCGCTCAATGAAAGGGTCAAATGTCTTCCCCAGTCAATGAAAACGGTCAAGTCACTACAGGCTGAAATTACCAAGGGGTGTGATGGATGGACGGGATGCCCCAAGAAGGAAAAGATGGGGCAAGGCAGCTTTTTTAGGACACTGCCTCCCCCAAGGCACTAGATGGCAGCTCCCCTGGAGTATAGCAGTGCCTGCAGGGCATCCTGGGACTTGGAGGGCAGTTTCACAGCCCTGTATGGTGCCATGGGTGCCACCAGGGGGAGCTGTCGAAGAACTGGGGGAGTCATACCCTCCCTATGGATCACGTGCACAGGAGCCCTGAAGTACTTCTGGGCTGACTAAAGAATTGGAGTTCTCCATCTGACCCGGAAGAACGGAAGCACTTCCGGGTCGGGCACTATATCAAGGACTGCTGAAGACCCAGAGTCGAAAGGAGTAGGACAGAGCTCGCTGGGAGGTGTGGAGGAGAAGATTATTGTATTATTATTACTTCTCATTGCTTTTACCTTGTGTCCTCAGCGTCTGTCTGATGGATGGATGGATGGATGGATGGATGGATGGATGGATGGATAGATACTTTATTAATCCCAAGGGGAAATTCATATTCTCCAGCAGCAGCATACTGTTGGAGTTAAAGGGGCAACAGCGACCCCTAGCATTCACAGGGGGATGAACCTCTACTTCTCACTTCATGCAATGGTTGAGTCCATTAATTGTGGTTGAGTTCTGTCCTTCAAGTCATCCAAGGGTCTTTGGAGGTCTTAATCCAGTCATGGTTACGGCACTGGGTGACTCCAACAAAAGTGATGTCACTGGTAGCAAGTCCTGCCCCGTGCCTCTCGACCTACAACATATTGATGTCACTTGTGATGATGGTAGCTGGTTTGCGTTAGATTTGCCTTCTCTTTTTATTTCAAAACATTTCAATATATATCAATAAATCGTTTTTTAAACAGTTAGATTCAATAATAACCTCATTCATTTGGAACTCAAAACACCCACGTATCCGAAGAGCGACCCTACAAAGACCTCAGGCAGAAGGTGGCATGGCTTTACCTAATTTTCAGTTTTATTACTGGGCAGCAAACATACAAGCCATAAAAACCTGGACACAAATAAATGAACATACACAGGCTTGGTCCGCAATAGAAGTAAAATCCTGTAGTACTTCTTTATATTCCCTGCTCTGCTCTCCAATAAATGAAAGTTATCGCAAATATACTAATAACCCAATTGTGCTTTACTCACTCAGAATATGGAACCAAATTAGAAAGCATTTTAAGATGGAAAATCTTTTATCAGTGGCACCTCTGCAAGGGAACCACCTCTTTCAACCCTCGCAAACATATCCAGTTTTTAATACCTGGAAAAGTTTTGGGATTAAAATGCTCAGAGATCTTTATATAGACAACATATTTACATCTTTTGAACAATTACGTTCAAAATTTAACCTCCCAGCTACACATTTCTTTTACTATCTTCAAATTAGAAATTTTGTTAAACAGAAATTGCCCGATTTCCCCCACCTTGCACCCTCCACAATGCTGGAAAAAATACTGCTCAATTCCGAGGAAACAAACACTATTTCCGCAATATATAAAATCTTATTAGAGTCCCTACCTTTCAAAGATCCAAGAGGACATTGGGAAGAAGATCTCTTAATCAATATATCAGAAAAGGAGTGGAAGGTAGCAAAGCAGAGAATTCACTCGAGTTCTATATGCGCAAAGCATAGAATTATTCAACTAAAAATTATATATCGAGCTCATCTGTCTCGCTTAAAACTGTCCAAAATGTTTCCAGGCCAGGATCCAACCTGCGAGCGCTGCAACCAAGCTCCTGCCTCACTGGGTCACATGTTCTGGGCCTGCACCAAACTAACATCATTTTGGACAAAAATTTTTAAGTGCCTCTCAGACAGCCTTAGTATCACAATCCCTCCTAACCCACTAACAGCTGTGTTTGGTGTCCTTCCAGATGGACTTGAATTGGAGAAGGACAAGCAAACGGTGACTGCATTCACTACACTCTTGGCACGCAGACTTATTTTGTTAAATTGGAAGAATCCTAAATCTCCTCTTATAAGTCAGTGGGAAACCGATGTTTTATATTATTTGAAATTGGAAAAAATCAAATTTTTAGTTAGAGGATCTGTACAAAATTTTTTCAAAACATGGCAGGATTTAATCAATATTATTTCAGAGTAAGAGAAATAACTATTATTGCATTTAACTCCCTTCTCCATCTCTTATTTATATAGATATTTACTTCTCCCCTTCTTTTGTCTAATGTTGCCTTATTAAAAAGCTTAAAGAAATTTTCCTTTAGCTAAGCTCTCCTTCTCAGGGGTGGGGTTTGATTTGTTTTCAAATTTGTTGGGTTATAAATTGATCTGTTTGTATGGAATGATTACAATGAAAATTAATAAAATAAAAATATTAAAAAAAAAAAAAAAAAAGATTTGCCTTTGGGTCATTAGTATGGTTTTTCAAAAAAACAAATGTACAAAGGTCAGCAGTGTGTTGCAATGCTCATGTTGTAGCTTGTGATGACCTCAGCTCACCAAAGTACAAGTGGGACGGGAAATTGTGCAATGCAAGCCAGGAAAATCTCCATCTGCTTATCATACGGTGCTCTCAGAAAGTCCTCAGGCCCCGTCGCTTTGCATACCCTTTGTGGTGTTGTAGAGTTCATTTTAAATGGATACCTTTACCATTTTTGCCCATTGATCAACACTCAGTGTCCCATGACGAAAAAGTGAGAACACATTTTCAAAAGGGTTTGCAAATTTATCAAAAGTCCAACAGGGAAATCTCTCATCCATTTACGTATTCAGCATCTTTATTGTGGCACTCCAGGTTGTGCTCAGGTGCCTCCTGTTTGCTTTAGTTCTCCTCGAGATGTTTCTAGAACTTGATTGCAGCCCACCTGTGACAAACCGATTTAACTGGATATCTTTAAGAAAACACACACACACACATCTGTGTGTAGAAGATCCCAAAATTCACACTGCACGTCAGGGCAAAAACAAGCCATGGTGTCCATGGAACTCTCTGTAGACCTCCGTCATCACATTGTGGGGAGGCCCAGATCAGGGAAAGAGGGTGAAACCATTTCTAAAGCTTTGAGTGTTGCCAGCAGCACAGTGACACAGAAGAAGTTTGAAACCACCAGGACTCTTCCTACAGTTGGCCATTCAGCCAGATGGAGTAACCTAACAAGAACAGCCTTGGGGTGACCAAGAATCTAATGGTCACTCTGATGTGACCTCTGCTGAGAAAAGGATGCCCATCTCAGCAGCACTCCATCAATCTCGCATTTATGTAAAGGGGCTAGATAGAAACCATTCTTGAGTAAAATGCACCAGAAAGACTCTGACTGCATGAGGGAAAAGATTGTGTGTTCATGGAACTCCATGGTGAAGACCAAGCACTGCTCATCAGCTGCCTAATACCAAACCTAAGGAGAAGCCGGTTGGTGGCAGCATCATTCTGTGGAGGTTCTTCTCGGCAACAGGGACAGGAGGACCAGACAGAAGTAAAGGAAGGATGAATGCAGTTAAATACAGAGAGGTCCTCGAAGAAAATCAGAGTGGTGGCTCTGAGGCTAGAGATCTGCACTGGCAATCGGAAGGTTGCCGGTTCGAATCCCGTCAATGCCAATAGGGACTCTGCTCTGTTGGGCCCTTAAGCAAGGCCCTTAACCTGCAATTGCTGAGCGCTTTGAGTAGTGAGAAAAGTGCTATATAAATGCAAAAAATTATTAAAAAATTATTACACACCATCTCAGATGGGGGCGCCAGTTAACATTTCAGCACAACAATTACCAGAAGCATACAGCCGAGAGAACATTTGTGACTTTGTTGGTTTGGATAGCCTTCCACTGGACAACTTCAGGTCAAGTCTCTTAGTGGTCTTGAGTTGCCTAGCCAAAGCCCCAATTTACTGTAAACCCCATAAAGCATCTGTGGAGAGACCTGAAGATGGCAGTTTACAGATGTGTCTCATCCCATCTAACAAAGCTTGAGAGGATCAGCCAGGAAGAATGGAATAAACCGCCCAAATGTAGTATAACAGGCAGCCGGGACACCATCGTAAGGGAAGGAGCTTGCACGGGGCATTACCTCCCCTGGGATAATAGAGGACAGCCCCCCAAGCTTACTACGGTGCCACAGGTTTGAAGCATGGAAGCTCAAGCCTGCTGACCACCACCAGGGGTGCATGGAGAACAGCAAAGCCCTTCTCTGCAGGACTGCCGCCATACCCAGAAGTGTGGCCAAAAGGAGAATATGGGAATATCTGAAGCACTTCCAGGGGTCCTATAAAAGGAGCCGCCTCACTCCATTCGAGAAGCCCGATTTGGGAGGTGGAGGACAAAGCTTGCGGGAGGAGGAGTGGAGGTGGAAAAGAGGCAGAAGAGAGAGAAAGGTCTTTGTAGTCACAACGCTTACTGTACTGTGCTGCATGGGTGGGAAATGAGACAAAAGCGTTTCCCACAGCTGAATAAACATGTGTTGTGCTGATCTTGTGTCCTGGTGTCTGCTGTGTCAGGTATTTGGGGAGCTGCGTGCCCCCTGAGTTCCACAGCAGGTGTGTAAAGCTTGCAGAAACTTACGAAGAGAACTCAAAGCCAGAATTGCTGCCAAAGGGGCTTCTATGAAGCATTAAATTATGGGTTCGAATACTTATGTGAATGAAAGATTTCAGGTTCTGATTTTTAATAAATCTGCAAATTTTCACGGGTCTGTATGCCACTGCTAGGTTGGCCACAGGTGCGCATGAGTGTGGGGTGAAGCCACACTTCAAAAACCTGCCATGACAAAGGGAACATGTAGGAGTAAAACCCGCTTATCAGCACCGGTAGAGAAGAGGAAATCTTGAATATTAACACACACTTGAGGTTTGATTCCATCTGAAAACATGAAGTTGAAAACTTCTGGCAACATTTCTGTGTTGTCACTAATTTGTAGTTCTTAAATTTGAAGTATCTAAAAGTTTTTACAGACATTATTATAAAACTGATAGATATTTGCGTATGTTTTCGACATCCGTATTACGTGACTATACTGTTGTTGGGTTTAATTAAATCAGATTTGTAAACGAAACTCGGCTGACTTCTGAACAGCCCACTGTTGCCATGACGACGTGACAGGAAATGAAGCTGGCGGTCACCTCAGCACATCCTGTTAGAAGAACACACAACACTTACACAAAAAAAACAAATAAAGTGGAAAAGTGGACGTAGCCCCCCGGCTGACATAGTATAAGGTAGGGCTAATAATTATATAACAAAATTAAATATGCATATTTATATATAGTATATAATAAAACTCTGAAACTTTAAAGGTAAAACCTGTTACTTTGTATGGGCACTTGAAGGTAGACAACGTGTGGAGCATCATTTTGTATTTATCAGTTTTTTGGGATTTTTGGTGTCTGGCATCATGGAAGTGTTTGTCCCAATGAAGAGAGCCCACCTTAAAAGCCCACCTGTGGTGACCCCTTTTGTATTTCCTTTCCACCTTTTACTCGACCCATTTTTACATCACCTTTGCTGATAATGAACTTCGATTAACTCCAGACTCCCAACACTCTACAAAAGGAAACCCTTGGGGGTGCCCACCATCATTATTCTGCCCATATGTCCTCACAGGTGGCGCAGTGGTAGTGCTGCTGCTTTGCAGTAAGGAGACTGTGGAAGATTGTGGGTTCGCTTCCCGGTTCCTCCCTGTGTGGATAGCGCTTTGAGTATTGAGAAAAGCGCTATATAAATGTAATGAATTATTATTATTATTATTATTATGATTGGTATGTCACTGGTCTGTATGCCACAGCCAGGTTGGGCACAGGGGTGTTTGGCTGTAATAGTCAAGTTAAGCCACACCTCAAAAACCTAATTGGTAGGCCATGATAAGGGAACCCCCCCGCCCCCCCCTTGAATTTCCTGTGTCATAAATTCATCCATCCACTCACATCATTTACCAAGTGTGTTTCTGCCACTCCAGGGCTCCAACATAGAATAAAAGACAAGAATTACATTTTGAACAGGCACCTAGGTTATTTTGCACCCTAGGCCACGCTTCTTAGTGCGCCAACCAACTGCTTGGTAGGTAACTTGTGCAGATGGGTCCCCCCCCACCCTATGATCTCCACCCTAAGAGAATGCCTAATTCACCTTAATGGTGGCACCAGCCCTGTAGGCACCAATCAATGAATAGATGGCAGCTAACCCAACATTACTTTGGCACATCAGGAGAAAACCAGGAGCACTGGGAGAACATGCAGAAATACACCGAGATATGAGTCCTCATCTGTCCTAGGGGCTGTAATGGGGGGCACCATGCCACCTGTGATCACTGCATGATTTGTGTAAATATTTCCAGTCAATTTGAGGCAACATGTTAGGTCTTGAAAATTAAAATCGATAGATAGATAGATAGATAGATAGATAGATAGATAGATAGATAGATAGATAGATAGATAGATAGATAGATAGATAGATAGATAGATAGATAGATAGATAGATAGATAGATAGATAGATAGATAGATAGATACTTTATTAATCCCAAGGGGAAATTCACAAATTGTCACCTCTGGTGTAACTCTTCATTCTTATGATATGCCAGTCGGACATGCTCTGCACTTAGTTCCACTACAGGACCTTTAGAATGACTGACTAACAAATCAGGGGAATCGCAGCTTATAGACGTGGCACCATGCCCGCTGTAGACATCGATGGTTCTGAGCCACTAGCACCAGTAAAAAAACAAAATGTTGTGAGGTAACCAGAGTCGGGAATGAAATGTTTGATACTGTGATTTGTGAGCTTCGATACGTTTAGCATGCATAGGTTTTCTAGCTGAAGCAAGCATAGTTCCTTTAGGCAGGTGACCTTAAGTGATGAGAGCAGATGCACTTTTCGTAGATAATGAAAGAATGTGCCATGTTGGGGGTCTTAGAGAGCCAAATCCATACACAGCACATGCAGAGAGCTTACTAAATGTGCTAATTTGGAAGTGACCCATACACGGTGTCAGGCTGTGGAAAGTGAGCATATTCAGTATAAGGAAGTCGGATGTGACGTCGACATCCATCGTAAGATAGAACTGCAATCATCAAAGAACCCATGGAAGACAGCTGCACTGTCCAAATAAAAATATAAAAAAATAATTATACTGCAGTGTATATTAGGATTAAAAACTGCAATTCAAAGCAAGCTACAGATGTCCCTTCCTTTGTGTGACATTTCTCTTGTCTTATTATTTCTGCTGTTGTTACTGAAATTATATCCATCCATCCATCCATCCTCCAACCCGCTATATCCTAACTACAGGGTCACGGGGGTCTGCTGGAGCCAATCCCAGCCAGCACAGGGCGCAAGGCAGGAATCAAACCCTGGGCAGGGCACACACACACACACACAATTTAGAATCGCCAATGCACCTAACCTTTGGACTGTGGGAGGAAACCCACACAGACACGGGGAGAACATGCAAACTCCATGTGCCCCCTTTTTTGTTACAGTCTGAGAACCGCGGGGTTAATGGTCAGCCATTTAGTATCCGAGTTTCCGGATAACTTCCTAAAAGAGGCTCACTGAGATCCTTTATTTTCTTTGTCTCAGAGATATAAATTTTTGACAACATTTTTCGACTTCAATTTTCGGGTTTTGCGAAAGTGCAGCTGGTCCATCTCTTTAAAAATAGAGTCTCCCTATTTGAGTCAACATAACCAATAAACCATTTTAAAATATAATTATAATTGCTTCCGTAACCAGTCCCCTGTTGTCCATCGCCGAGGCGACATGTTTGTGGTTGTGACAACCGATCAGTATAACCTTTGTCGATCGGAAAACTCACATTTACCTGTACACTGGGAGAGGCTACTGTTAGCATCCCCCATGATCACAAACGAGGGATCGATCATCGTAATCTTTGTGAACTTGAATAAATATCACTCCCTACTGTAGTGACCACTTCAATGAAGATGGATTTGTTTAATGTGAGATCTCTCAAAAGCACAGCTTGCTTGGGTTTCGTGGATTTCTCACAGAGACGCATGTGGAAGCTGGTGAGTCCAGGCCAATTTTAGAAGTTTCTCCTGTTGACTGCAGCTTTGTGAACTTTACTGGTAGGGCAGGCGGGGGTGGCCATCTTAATACATAATTCGCCAGTCTCCTCACTCACTCACGTTCGTCCGAAGCCGAATGTGCAGTCGCCTTCTGTGCACGTTGCCTTCTGCGCAGCTGCCTGAAAAACCTTACGAGACCGACATCGCGGCAGGCGGCGGCTTTACGGCCGTGAAAATTCAAAGAGAAAGGCCACTTCGACCGACATCCAACCCCAACATCGCGGGAGGCAGCGGATTTACGGCCGCAAAAATTCAAAGAGAAAGGCGACTTCGATTAACGCTCTAGAGGCCTGAAAGGCGATTTCGACTACAGCTCAAGGCCTAACTACGCATTCATTCAATACACCTATATCAGGTTTGTGGTGCTTATACTTATTACTATTCCATTCGTGCCCGTTTCATCTTACGTTGTCGAAACGGGCTCTTTGTCTAGTTGTTTATAAAAATGGCTTTAAATGTCACATATCTCCTACTGAAATGTGTTCAACTTACGAGATACAACTGTTAAGAGCCGATTTCAGATGCTCATTGGCGTTACATTTAGACCTTCTAAATTATGTAAAGATTTTATTAGGGAATTTTCTCATTTTTTTGTCGCTGGTCATGACTATACCTGATAAAATACTGATCTTAGGTGATTTTAACATTCATGTTTATTGTAGTGTATGATTTCCTCGATTCTTTCAGTGTTGGTCAGTTGGTCAGTGGTTCTGCTCCTGTATGTGACCATGCACTTGATCACATTTTCTGTGTCAGTGATGATGATAATATCGTATCAAAATGTCTGTACATCATCTACAAAATAAAATGAAGTAATAACATTTACCAAAAATAGATGCTAACAATCTGAAATACACTCTTAAAAATGCTGGTTCACTTTATGGTTCTTTACTGAAAAGTGCTATATAAATTGTCGCAGGAGGCTGGGGGACAGACCCAGCCGGGACACCTGGAGGGACCGGGAGGTGGAGTATTCGTCCTCCAGGCCACAAGGGGGCAACTGCCCTGGATCGGGAGAGGGCCACGGAAGGGGAGCAAGGTGGTTCAAGCCGCCAGGGTGGCGCCCCGAGCCTCATGGAGCCCGGGAAACGTCTACTTCCGCCACACCTGGGAACATGGACGATAAACCTTCCAGGGAAACTCCTGACACTTTCGCCACACCAGGAAGTGTCGTCAGGCGGAGCACCTGGAGCTTATCCGGGTGAGAATAAAAGGGGCCGCCTCCCTCCGCTCAGAGAGCTGGAGTTGGGAGTTTTAGCAGGAGGAAGCTCACGTGGAGAGGGGAAAGGCGGCCCACGGAGACAGTGAGAGAACGGCCCGAGTTTAAGGTGATTGGTGCGAGGAGCACAGTGTGCTGTGCAGGACAGTGTTGTGTTTATTGGAGAACTTATTCTGATAAACATGCATTTTTGTATAAAGATGTAGTCCCCGACTGATGGTGTCCGGGCACGTCTCACAAAATGCAAAGAATTATTATCCATCCATCCATCCATTATCCAACCCGCTGAATCCGAACACAGGGTCACGGGGGTCTGCTGGAGCCAATCCCAGCCAACACAGGGCACAAGGCAGGAAACCAATCCCGGGCAGGGTGCCAACCCACCGCAGGACACACACAAACACACCCACACACCAAGCACACACTAGGGCCAATTGAGAATCGCCAATCCACCTAACCTGCATGTCTTTGGACTGTGGGAGGAAACCGGAGCGCCCGGAGGAAACCCACGCAGACACGGGGAGAACATGCAAACTCCACGCAGGGAGGACCCGGGAAGTGAACCCGGGTCCCCAGATCTCCCAACTGCGAGGCAGCAGCGCTACCCACTGCGCCACCGTGCCGCCCAGAATTATTATTATTATTATTATTATTAAAGGGATGTGTGGCTCCTCGTTGAACTACAGCTTGACCAAGCACCATGTCACTCTAGGATGGTTCCTTTGGATATGAAGTTGGTTCTCCCTGCTTTCAAAAACTTTCTGATACGTAGAAAAATAAACTGAAATCTTTAATGTATGGCAGGTTACCGAGCTGAACATTAACAGATTTAGAAAACCTGCTTGTGTTGATGTTTGCAGAAAGAGTCCTTTGAAAATCAGGACCCATTGGTATTTCACAAACATGTTGTCATCTGTCGATGGTTATTTTCTGTATGGCTACCAATCTAAATAAATGGACATTTTTTCTGGAACTTTCACATGGATGGGGTCTTTTAGGAACCAGAAAATGGTTCCCCTATGGCATCGCTTTGAAGAACCGCTCTAGTGCCTTCAGTTTTAAGAGTGTAGATGTCAATGAAAAGTATATTCAATATGGATTCTCCCACTCAGCACTGGGGACCACTCGTTTTTAGTTGGACTCCTGGTGTAATTATTTCCCAATTTCTCTGTTTTAGTGTCAATGATGATGCATTGTTATTAGCATTTATGTCATGTTTCTTTAACTTGCATGTGCATTGTCATTCGTATTTCTTCCATTATTTATGTTATTATAATAACATAAATGCTTACTTTATACTTTACTTAATTATTTAGTAAGTAGCACATTAGTGGGGCTGGCATTGAAGTGGTTGCTGTCCTTTTAGCCTTCAGTGTCACCTGACCAGGTGTGATTATTAATTGTCATTTATAGGATACAGTTATGGAAACTACACAGAAAAATGACAGATTAATAAGGAGACAGCAAAAGGCAGTTAAGCATTTAAAGCTATAGCAGAAATACCAATATGTCAAAATGTCTAATGAATGCAAAAATCACCCTGCTGTGCTTTTACTGAATGGAGAATAAGAGAAGAGAAAAACAAAGAGCCGCTGAAGAAAGAGGATAAGCTAGCGGGAAAATGATGGACTGATTGTGAAACTTGGATGTGGAAGTGCCACTTGATGCCACTTGGTGCCACTGCTCTCTTGTGTAAGGAAAAGTTATCTTGGATAAAGGAGTGTCGGAATCACCGGACAGAAGGAATCTCTCACGGGACTGCACAGCCAGCACAGACTCCACTATAGAAAGGCCCTGCTTACTTAATCTGAACATATCATTACTTACAACCCAGAGTCACACTGACATCTCAAGATGCTGGACTGCTGAAGATTCCAAGAATTAATAAAATAACAGCAGGAGGTTGAGCTTTTAGTTACAGGGAACTGAAGCTGTGGAATGATCTGTCTGTTTCTATGAGAGGTGCCCCTTCAGTCTCAGCTTTTAAATCCAAGCTAAAGACTCACAACATTAGATTGGCATACCCTGACTAGAGCTGCTGATTAGTTGTGCATACTTATCTCTGTTTGTTAGTCATTCTACAAAAATATAAGTAATATAATCTGTTTAAGTCATTACTAACCCTCCTCTATTCTGTTTCTCTTCCCAGTGTGTGGATGTGCCATTTGGTGCCACTGCTCTGCTACCAGGCTGCTCTCCTGCTTAGGGAAAAGTCATCTCGGATAAAGGAGAACTGGAATCATCAGATGGAAGGATTCTGTCATCGGATTGTACAGCCAGCACAGACTCTAGTGGGGCCCTGCTTACATTTTTTAACTTACTATTACTTACACACCACAGTGCATATTGAGATCTCAAGATGCTGGACTACTGAAGATTCCAAGAACTAATAAAATAACAGCAGGAGGAAGAGCTTTTAGTTACAGGGCCCCAAAGTTGTGGAATGATCTGCCTGCTACTATGAGAAATGCCCTTTCGGTTTTAACTTTTAAATCCAGGCTGCAGACTCAAATCTTTAGCCCAGAATACCCTGACTAGAGCTGCTGATTAGCTGAGCATACTGCATCTCTGTTTGTTAGTCATTCTACAGAAATATAAAATGTGTTTAAGCCATTACTAACCCTCCTCTATTCTGTTTCTCTTATCTGTGTGTGGATGTGACACTTGGTGCCACCGCTCTACTGCCAGGCTGCTCTCCTGGTTATGGAAAAGTCATCTCGGATAAGGGAGAATTGGAATCATCGGATGGAAGGATTCTTTCATCAGATTGGATGGCCAGCACAGACTCCACTATTGAAAACCCAGGAGTAGGTGGGCAGCTAGTTGGCTGAGGTCTCCAGGACTGTGACTTGATTTCTGACTTTCTCTTTGTGTGATTTTAATCCCCACCAGAGCTGCCAGGAAAGAGGAAAAGAGGAAGGCCTAAGTGAAGGTTTATGGATGTGGTGAGAGATGACATGCAGGTGATGGGTGTGACAGAACAAGATGACGAGGACAGAAAGATATGGAAGAAGATGATCCATTGTGGCAACCCCTAATGGGAGCAGCCGAAAGAGGAAGAAGAAGATTGTCAGCTGGCTGTAGTTAATCAATTAATTAATGGACAGATACAGTTCGGTCCATAAATATTTGGACAGAGACAACTTTTTTCTCATTTTGGTTCTGTACATTACCACAATGAATTTTAAATGAAACAACTCAGACGCAGTTGAAGTGCAGACTTTCAGCTTTAATTCAGTGGGGTGAACAAAACGATTGCATAAAAATGTGAGGCAACTAAAGCATTTTTTGAACACAATCCCTTCATTTCAGGGGCTCAAAAGTAATTGGACAATTGACTCAAAGGCTATTTCATGGGCAGGTGTGGTCAAGTCCGTCGTTATGTCATGGAGGCCTGGAGTTGATTTGAGGTGTGGTGCTTGCATGTGGAAGATTTTGCTGTGAACAGACAACATGCGGTCAAAGGAGCTCTCCATGCAGGTGAAAGAAGCCATCCTTAAGCTGCGAAAACAGAAAAAACCCATCCGAGAAATTGCTACAATATTACGAGTGGCAAAATCTACAGTTTGGTACATCCTGACAAAGAAAGCAAGCACTGGTGAACTCAGCAACACAAAAAGACCTGGACGTCCATGGAAGACAACAGTGGTGGATGATCGCAGAATCATTTCCATGGTGAAGAGAAACTCCTTCACAACAGCCAACCAAGTGAACAACACTCTCCAGGGGGTAGGCGTATCGATATCCAAGTCTACCATAAAGAGAAGACTGCATGAAAGTAAATACAGAGGGTGCATTTCAAGGTGCAAGCCACTCATAAGCCTCAAGAATAGAAAGGCTAGATTGCAATTTGCTAAAGAACATCTAAAAAAGCCAACACAGTTCTGGAAAAACATTCTTTGGACAGATGAAACCAAGATCAACCTCTACCAGAATGATGGCAAGAAAAAAGTATGGAGAAGGCGTGGAACAGCTCATTAGCCAAAGCATAGCACATCATCTGTAAAACACGGTGGAGGCAGTGTGATGGCTTGGGCGTGCATGGCTGCCAGTGGCACTGGGACACTAGTGTTTATTGATGATGTGACACAGGACAGAAGCAGCCGAATGAATTCTGAGGTGTTCAGAGACATCCTGTCTGCTCAAATCCAACTAAGTGCAGTCAAATTGATTGGGCGGCATTTCATGATACAGATGGACAATGAGCCAAAACATACAGTCAAAGCAACCCAGGAGTTTATTAAAGCAAAGAAGTGGAAAATTCTTGAATGGCCAAGTCAGTCACCTGATCTTAACGCAACTGAGCAGGCATTTCACTTGTTGAAGACTAAACTTCAGACAGAAAGGCCCACAAACAAACAGCAACTGAAAGCCGCTGCAGTAAAGGCCTGGCAGAGCATTAAAAAGGAGGAAACCCAACATCTGGTGATGTCCATGAGTTCAAGACTTCAGGCTGTCATTGCCAGCAAAGGGTTTTCAACCAAGTATTAGAAATGAACATTTTATTTCCAGTTATTTCATTTGTCCAATTACTTTTGAGCCCCTGAAATGAAGGGATTGTGTTCAAAAAACGCTTTAGTTGCCTCACATTTTTATGCAATCGTTTTGTTCACCCCACTGAATTAAAGCTGAAAGTCTGCACTTCAACTGCATTGGAGTTGTTTGATTTAAAATTCATTGTGGTAATGTACAGAACCAAAATTAGAAAAAAGTGGTCTCTGTCCAAATATTTATGGACCTAACTATATTGTTGGTGCCCATTTATGTTTAATCAGTTTCTCCCTTGTTCGTTGTGTGTTTTAGCAAATCTATATTTTAATGTGCATCTGTATTTAGTAATTAATCAGTTTTTTAACTGAGAATTGCCAGCAGCATTCTGCGCCTGCACCCAGTGAAGAGTTGTATATGAAAACAAGTGGGGTTGTGTTGTGTTGTAAATTGGTTGGTACAAAATCCAGCAGCCAGATGAGGTCCCTAAGACAGGTTGAAAACGCCTCATATAAAAATAACAAGAATACACTTTATTTATATAGCAGCTTTCTCATGCTCAAATACACTATATAACATTAAGACAGATATGAGAGATACCATATGTGATTGTGGAAGAACATCCAACTTGAGGCAGCTCAGTCTGTGAAGCAAGTCTGGCCACATTTGTTCACGTAACGTAACTCCGAGGTCCAGCAACCTTTGATGTTAATGTACCGCAAAGATGGAAGATTCAGCTATTAGTTTTTAGGATCAGAAGATGAGACGTATTTAGATGGAAACCATTAAGATGAAAGCTCAATACAAGCTCTTATACATTTTTACATTTTCCTCACTTTAAGTTCCTAATGAAAGAAGACGTATTATGTCCAAATCTTAATGAAGAATTTCATCCCAAAGGTTTATCAACAGAAGAAATGAGTACACGGGCAGTCCTAGCACCGAGGAACCATGAAGTCAAACAAATTAATGCAAAACTTGTCGATCGGTTACACGACAAATTGGTTAAATGCGTATCAATAGACTCAGCTGAAACAGTTGGTGGTGATGGTGCGGAAGATGAAAACAACAACTTACAATATCACAAGGAACATCTACAACCGTTAACACCATCCAGTCTTCCACCCGCCGAATTACTGTTCACAGAAGGATGTATCGTGATGTTATTGCTTAATTTATGTCTGAGTGATGGGCGTTGCAATAGGACAGGATTACAGTAATCCCTCACTACTTCGTGGTTCACTTTTCGCGGATTTTATATGTAAGCATATCTAAATACATAACGCGGATTTTTCGCTGCTTCGCGGGTTTCTGCGGACAATGGGTCTTTTTACTTGCTTCCTCAGTTGGTTTGCCCAGTTGATTTCATACAAGAGATGCTATTGGTGGATGGCTGAGAAGCTACCCAATCAGAGCACGCAGTTAAGTTCCTGTGTGCTGCTGATTGGCTCAGCGACGGAGTGTTGCATTAACCAGGAAGTCTCATCTCACTCATTCATCATTAACGTGCTACTGCTTCAGGGGCCGTGTCCAAGCACCCACAGAAGATGCAAATGATTGCAGAAAAGGTAAAAGTTTTGGATATGCTGAAGGAAGGGAACAGCTACACCGCTGCAGGACACCATTACGGCATCAATGAGTCCACGATTCTTTTTATTTAAAAAGGAGGAAAAGCATATAAGATCTACGGCCGCAGTGTCCTTTAACCAGGGTGCAAAACGAGTTGCAAGTGGACGTGATAAGGCAGTAGTCTGGATGGAATCTGCTTTAGGAATCTTTGCAGCAAGGTCGACGACGTCATAACCGCCTACAAGCTGCTACGTGTACTTCGCTATACAGTAAGTGTAAACTTATCTACCGATTTCATATTGCTTAGCAGTTGTCCCTGTTATTAATAGAGTAAAGGGTGGGTTGTAAACAATACAGGGAGGGTATAAAAACGTCCAAATACACGTTAAATAATTAAATAAATATGGTGTCCCTACTTCGCGGAAATTCAGTTATCGCGGTCGGCCTTGGAACCTATCTCCCGCGATAAGTGAGGGATTACTGTAGTTGTATTCAAAATTGGTCAAACAATTCTGACATGTAAAATTTTAAGAGGTGACAAGAAAGGTAATGTAGTACATCTTCTGTGGATAACATTAGTCACCAAAGGAGATCGTGATATGCCATTCGTATTAAAACGTTTACAGTTTCCCGTTAGAATAGCTTTTGCAAAGACAATTAATAAATCATAGGGACAAACATTCAAAAAAGTCGATTAATTTATTAGAGAGAAAGAAGCGATATTCATTCACAGCCAGTTATATGTTGTGTTGTCACAATGTCAGTCCAAACACGGAATCAAACTTCAATGTAAAATCGACAAAAAGTTAATTCCAAATATTGTTTTTACTTAAGTTTTACGGTAAAAGTGTACGTTTAAAAAGTATTTGCATGTTAACTTCAAAGCCAAACAGAACGAAAACGTATAATGCAACGAAAACCTCTAACGCAACATGAAACATAATTTTCTTTCAATTTATTACGTTTTACTATTTTTTACTATGGTTAATTACTCTGTTTGTAAAATAGTTAGTTCTACAGTATTATGCATATGTAACAATTCCCATGAAAGTAACAATGTGTTTAAGTTGTCCATCCGCTTCCACATACGTGAGCGGCAGATCCACAAAGTGACTAGCGCATGGCGCCCTGTTGGTGAACAAAGCGAGTAGTAAAGAAAAATCAGAAAATAAAACATAAAAGGTTTGTTTTGTTAGAATTACAACCATAATCTCGGACATCAAGACTGAATTTTTATCCTGTGACGCTAGTGACGTCACACTTCACGGTGACAAGCTTGTAAAGAATCCCTCAAGATGGCGATGCTTGTGACAAACCCCAAATGGCGATTGATACGTTACAAATACATTTTCATATTTATAATAGCATAGGCTAAACAGAAAGCGGTGTTCGAAATGGATTTTGCAAGGAAAGAAATCCCATAATGAGTCTAAATAAAATTATTAAGTAGCACAACACAAGAGCCGAATAAAATGTAAATCAAGAAGTGTCACACAACAGGTTTATTTAACAAAGACGCACCCTGGAAGCTTGGAAACAAACTCACCTGTTATTGATATTTACAAATTTTCATTGCTACGGTCTCTTTGTCTGTCACGTTTGTTACTCATAATCTACTGGGGCTTGAACCTCGATCTTGGTCTTACTCAAAAGCTTCTGACCTGATATGTTTAAGAAATAATAAAAAATAAAATAGGTAGTGGCAAACTGGTGGCCAAAAACACTTAGGGTGTTTACGGCAAAGTGAATGAAAAACCACGAATAATAACAATAACCACAAACGAATAGCCACCATAATAGCAGAAAATAAAGAAGAGCAGCAACATCTGCTGAGCGTCAAACAAATTGCAAAGGTAATGCAGTGACAGAGAATAAAAAAGAATAAGAAGACAAGATGCTGAAAGCCAATGGCAAGCAAGATGTAATCCTGAACATGGAGCAGTGGAGCAGCAGACAAACACGGCATGCAAGACAAAGTCCAAGATACACAATCCAAGAACGCCCACCATGGGCAGAAATGTATGGCAACCATTGAGAAGATCGTCAAACTGTCAGAACGTCCCACACTATGAAAGCATCGCTTTTGCATTCTCACACTGGTGTTTCTTTGAAGAGCACCACTTAGCAAAGTCACGTCAAGCTGGATGTCAAAAACACGTCGACAAAATAGAGAAGTTCTGCTTGTTGAAGATGAGCCACCAGAGGTAATGAAATACACTGCAAAAACTACCTGTTCAGGAAATGTAACAATTCTCAGTAGCTTCCTATCTTTAGGTTGGTTTTTAATTGCACTTTATTTTAGGACTGCAGCTCCATGTGTTTTACTAGTGGGACATGAAGTCTAATTGAACTGATCAAAGTGTGACATTTCTGTTCTGTCTGAGGGTCTGCACACAGGACATGATGTGAAGAGGCGAGGGCCGAAGTAGAAATCCAACCCATGACATTCACAAAAGGAGATTCAGGGTTTGTGAAGGCCCCCTGACCAATGGACCTCTTTATTATTTTAATAAACTAAGTTGTTATTCTCTCACCTCAGCTAAGAGTGAAGTGTGTTTCCTGTACGTTGTGCTTAATAAGTAAATTATAAAAATGAGAAGGATAGACAGAAATAGGAAAGGTGGCACATACTGTACTTTATAAAAGAAATAAAATGTGCAATTTAACAGATGTGAAATGATTTATATGATAGATAGATAGATAGATAGATAGATAGATAGATAGATAGATAGATAGATAGATAGATAGATAGATGTGAAAGGCACTATATAATAGATAGATAGATAGATAGATAGATAGATAGATAGATAGATAGATAGATAGATAGATAGATAGATAGATAGATAGATAGATGTGAAAGGCACTATATAGCATAGATAGATAGATAGATAGATAGAAAAATAGATAGATAGATAGATAGATAGATAGATAGATAGATAGATAGATAGATAGATAGATAGATAGATAGATAGATAGATAGATAGATGTGAAAGGCACTATATAATAGATAGATAGATAGATAGATAGATAGATAGATAGATAGATAGATAGATAGATAGATAGATAGATAGATAGATAGATAGATAGATGTGAAAGGCACTATATAGCATAGATAGATAGATAGATAGATAGAAAAGATAGATAGATAGATAGATAGATAGATAGATAGATAGATAGATAGATAGATAGATAGATAGATAGATGTGAAAGGCACTATATAATAGATAGATAGATAGATAGATAGATAGATAGATAGATAGATAGATAGATAGATAGATAGATAGATAGATAGATAGATATGAAAGGCACTATATAATAGATAGATAATTTGTTACTTGGCATAACCGGCTCCCTCTCGTACTCTTTTCCAAACTCCCTGATTTACTCTCCTTGAGTGTAAAACACAATTAATTATACAACCGAGTGCTCAGCCCGACAACGCAATTCATTTTGAACATTTAGACCTACTTGCCGTTTCTACTTTTTGCAACTTATTCCATCCATCCATCCATCATCCAGCCCACTATATCCTAACTACAGGGTCACGGGGTCTGCTGGAGCCAATCCCAGCCAACACAGGGAGCAAAGCAGGAAACAAACCCCGGGCAGGGTGCCAACCCACCGCAGGAAACACACACACACACACACCAAGCACACTATAGGGACAATTTAGAATCGCCAATGCACCTAACCTGCATGTCTTTGGACTGAAGGAGGAAACCCACGCAGACATGGGGAGAACATGCAAACTCCATACAGGGAGGACCCAAAGGAAGCAAACCCTTCTCTCCTAACTGTGAGGTAGCAGCGCTACCCACTGCGCCACCGTGCTGCCCGCAAGTTATTCCCTTTCCAAAAATAGACACTGAGAGTAGAGCAATCTTTAGAAACCACACAGAAAGTAAAAAGTTCCAATTTCTTAAGTACAGAGAGAGGGAAGGTGGGTGAGGACATTAGATAGATAGATAGATAGATAGATAGATAGATAGATAGATAGATAGATAGATAGATAGATAGATAGAAATGAGAGGCACAACATAACACAATGATAGGAAAGCTGCTCCGTACTCTACTATATGAAATAAAAGGCACAATATTACAGATCGATTGGTGTAGAAGGCATGATGTAATAAAATAGGAGACGCTCGGTATAAAACAGCCATATTCTTAATAAAACGATCTGTTTTATAGCGCCTTTCCAGTCTATGTATCTATTTAAGTATCGATGCCCTTAGCTTCCAGTTTTATTCATTCCATGTCCCCCTTGTCAGTTTACACGTCTTACAGCGGCGGTCTACCGTTTGAGCTCCTTGCCGGTTTGACGTCTCTCTTGACCACATAAGCCCCCTCACGGTGACCCTTTACACTTCTGTGCCCACCTGCCAGCTCGCCTCGCCAGGCGCTACACAATGAAGCTTTCAGACTCACCCAGCTCGTCCATGTCGCTCCTCTGTGTGTTGCGCTTGTCGGCTGCGCTTTCAGAGCCGCTTAGCTCAGCGTGTCGCCGTTTCCTGTGCTAATGTGCAGTGCAAACCTCCCGCCGGCGCTTCTGCCCTAATTCAGTGCGCAGAGTTGCCGTGACATTCGCGGTTGCAGCACCACAGCGAGAGGACATCGGCCGGCAGGTAGAGATGTGCGTACGTGAAAGTCGTGAAGCTAAGCAGATGGTGTCCGTCTAGTGAGAGTTCCACTCACAGAATGTGAAAATGACGCGCCCGGCCACGAGGCGCTTTTAAAGATCGAGATAAGTCGAGAAGAGCAAAACTGAGATACGTGAACGAAAGAAGTTCTTCCTGCCATTTAACAAAGATTTTGTCAGAGAATAACTTAGGCGTGTTTTAAAAGTGCTTTTCTGTTCTGATTTCAGAAATCCATCCATCCATTTTCCAACCCGCTGAATCCGAACACAGGGTCACGGGGGTCTGCTGGAGCCAATCCCAGCCAACACAGGGCGCAAGGCAGGAAACAATCCCGGGCAGGGTGCCAACCTACTGCAGGACACACACAAACACCAAACACACACCAAGCACACACTAGGGCCAATTTAGAATCGCCAATCCACCTAACCAGCATGTCTTTGGACTGTGGGAGGAAACCCACGCAGACACAGGGAGAACATGCAAACTCCACGCAGGGAGGTCCCGGGAAGCAAACCCAGGTCCCCAGGTCTCCCAACTGCGAGGAAGCAGCGCTACCCACTGTGCCACCGTGCCGCCCGCTATTTATTTCAGAGAGTGTCCCCCCCAGCTAAAGGAAAAAGCAGCTCACAAACTGAAGAAACAAAGGCCTCCCAACATTCACACCGTCACTCCGCATCAAAGTGTGACTTTTGGTTTCATCCCACGCCTCAAACCCATGAATGTCATAATAACCGAAGGCTCTCTATTGCACAGGTGTCGAACTGCGGTCCTCGAGGGCCGCAGTGGCTGCATGTTTTCATTCTAACCATCTTCTTCATTAGTGAGCCATTTTTACTGCTAATTAACTTCTTTTGTTATAGTTTTAATTAACTTGACTCAGGCCCCTTAATTGTTTCTTTTTCCTTAATTAGTAGCCAAACAATAATGAGACATCAAACAAGCCACCATATGACAGAAAAAACAGAAAAATCAACAGATTTGGAAATGTCTGCTGTGGCAGAATGAGAGCAGCAACAAGCCAAGGAATTAAATAACGGGCTTAATTAACAGCAAGAATCAACTTCTCATTAAGAGACTGTTTGGAGTGAAATTGGTTGGAGTTTGAAATCCCAGTTTAGCTGGTCATCTGTTGGCTCGTTTCATGTCTCATTTCTGTTTGGCTGCCATTTAGTGAAGAAACAAATCAATTCAGAGCACTGAATCCTTAAAAACAGGGCTATTGAAATGAAGGGAAAAGGAGTTAATTAGCAGTGAAAGCTACTCACTGATTAGGAAAAGGGTGAGAATGAAAACCTGTAGCCACTGCAGCCCTCCAGGCCTGGAGTTCGACACCCCTGCCTATTGGTTCAGTGTGTGTGTGTATGTATGAGTGAGTGTGTGTGTGAGAGAGACCACGTCTGACACTCCCAATCCAGAGCTCGTTTGTGATGCCTGGGATTCACTCAGCTGTACTGGAAAATGTATGAAGAGAAACTAGACAAAGTACCAAGAGCTCTTCGGGTACACAGGAACTCCCCATGCCATGCAGTGGCTTCTACTTGCATCCTCACCTTCCATGATCTTGGACTTGAGTAATTGCTTGGGTTTCTTGCTGCTGGCGCTGCTGGTCTCAGACAGACCATACTTTTTTTTTTTTTAATCTTATGGCCTCTCTTCACGATGGATTTGCACTCATGCAGAGCTTGGTTGTGTTTGAGCAGCAGTCGTAGTAGCATCATCATCATCATCATTATTATTATTCATTTGTCCAAGGTGACTTACAAAGCAAGTCGTTATCCACACAAGAATGATTAGAAGCTGTAAGCATCAAAAGCAACAGAGAACAAGGATAAAAAAAACACAGCAAGAGTGAACCGTACTACTATTATACAGTCAAACATGCAACTAAACTAAAGCAGTCATGGAGTCAGTCAGATTGTTACGAAGGGTTAACAGCGGGTTTAGTTTCAACTCTGCCTTTAATTTCTGTCACGGCACGTAAAACCGCGAGGCATCACACAGACCCGCTCCTCTTCTGTCTGTGAGGTTCCAAACACGCGCGCTCCTTCCTCCTCATCGTTACAGTCCATGCATTGCACTACCAGGTGAGCGTTCATTGGTTCATTGGGTTGTCAGCTGACCTGTGTACACAGCCCGCCCCTCCGACTAACAAACCAATCAGACGAGTTTCACTGTATTGTAGCCAGTCGCAGACTACTTGTTCGCAGTCACTGGGTGCGTCACATTAGACAGGAGTGACAGAACAGAACTGTTCAGAAAGGCCCAGACGGGTAGAGCCATTACTATTTCATATATTGTGTTTTCTGTAATGAAATGCCCTTCCTAACTCTTAACTGATATTCTTTTTTAAAAATTCCGTTTTCTGAAAAGCACACAGAGCGATAGCTTCACAAATAAATCAACATAGATCGTCTTGCTGTTCGGTGTCTCTGGGTTTTCGATGGCCAGCAGGAATGCGCTGCTACCCAGCTGCATGGCTGTCTTCGCACGTCAGGTGACGGTGGCCATGCGATGCAATCTGGTTTGTACCTCTTGTCATCGTTAGTGGCGCTCATCCCAGGGGAATATTGCTGTAGGCCCACGGTTTTCAAACTTTTTTAAACAAGTACCACTCCGTGAGGACCAGTAAACTGAAGTACCACTGTCAATGAATCGTTAATTTACGCCCGTGTTATTTTGAAGAAAAAGTCACTATAATCACTATAATGACTATAATTATGACGTTAAAGTGATATTAAACTAATAATGGGTGCGCGCGCTAATAAAAGCCGGCTTGGAGTCTCCCACGCATTTACAGTTGTATACTTATACTATTTATGATTATATGCAACATATTGGCATTCTAGCAACATCGATTCGTGGAAAATAAAGGACAACACGAGTACCACTTGGCATGACTTGAAGTACCACCAATGGTACGCGTACCACAGTTTGAAAACCGTGGCTGTAGGCGCATCAGCAACACAAACCTATCCAGAGCCACGGTCAGGTGGGGACTGATCAGCTGACGCTGGTACCTCACATTCGCTTTTTATGATCTCCATCTGCAGATCACTTGAATCAGAAATAGAGTCCGACAAGTCGCAGTCCGATTTGCCAATAATACACAAAACATCATCCACGGCGTATTTTGCTTTCATTTCGCTTTGGCCTCTTCACTGATGCCGACGCCATTCGAGAGGTTGTTTGCTCTTCGCTACTCATACACATGCAGGAGATCAAGGTGAGATCGACGAAGCTAACTTTCCTTCTAGCAAAGAGAGTCAAACTAAAACATAACAGTGCGTTTTGTCTCCATTTACTGCTGATTACCGTCTTCTACCCCTATAATAATAATAATAATTCTTTGCATTTATATAGTGCTTTTCTCACTACTCAAAGCGCTCAGCAATTACAGGTTAAGGGTCTTGCTCAACAAAAGTCAACATCTGCCCTGAAAGAGTTAAAGATTCCGTCAGAACTCGGACCACATCAGGTTCTGCCAAGAAGACTCCAACAGAAACTTGACAGAGATGAACCCTAGCAAAGAGAGTCAAACTAAAAATCCGCCACACACTCGACCCTCTGCAGTTCGCATACCAGGAGAAGGTGGGAGCGGAGGATGCCATCATCTATATGCTACACCGATCCCTCTCCCACTTGGACAGAGGCAGTGGTGCTGTAAGAATTATGTTTCTGGACTTCTCTAGCACTTTCAACACCATCCAACTTCTGCTCCTTAGGGACAAGCTGACAGAGATGGGAGTAGATTCATACCTGGTAACATGGATCGTGGACTGTCTTACAGGCAGACCTCAGTATGTGCGTCTCGGGATATGCAGGTCTGACATTGTGGTCAGCAACACAGGAGCGCCACAGGGGACTGTACTTTCTCCGGTCCTGTTCAGCCTATATACATCGGACTTCCAACACAACTTGGAGTTCTGCCACATGCAAAAGTTCGCTGATGACACTGCTATCGCGGGCTGCATCAGGAGTGGGCAGAAGGAGGAGTACAGGAACCTAATCAAGGACTTTGTTAAATGGTGCGACTCAAACCACCTACAACTGAACACCAGCAAAACCAAGGAGCTGGTGGTGGATTTTAGGAGGACCAGGCCCCTCATGGACCCCGTGATCATCAGAGGTGACTGTGTGCAGAGGGTGCAGACCTATAAATACCTGGGAGTGCAGCTGGATGATAAATTGGACTGGACTACCAATACTGATGCTCTGTGCAAGAGAGGACAGAGCCAACTATACTTCCTTAGGAGGCTGGCGTCCTTCAACATCTGCAATAAGATGCTGCAGATGTTCTATCAGACGGTTGTGGCGAGCGCCCTCTTCTACGTGGTGGTGTGCTGGGGAAGCAGCATAAAGAAGAGGGACGCCTCACGCCTGGACAAACTGGTGAGGAAGTCAGGCTCTGTTGTAGGCACGGAGCTGGACAGTTTGACATCTGTGGCAGAGCAACGGGTGCTGAGCAGACTCCTGTCAATCATGGAGAATCCACTGCATCCACTAAACAGGATCATCTCCAGACAGAGGAGCAGCTTCAGCGACAGACTGCTGTCACCGTCCTGCTCCACTGACAGACTGAGGAGATCGTTCCTCCCCCAAACTATGCGACTCTTCAATTCCACTGGGGGGGTAAATGTTAACATTATACAAAGTTATTGTCTGTATACCTGCATTGTTATCACTCTTTAATTTAATATTGTTCTTTATCAGTATGCTGCTGCTGGAGTATGTGACTTTCCCCTTGGGATTAATAAAGTATCTATCTATCTATCTATCTATCTATCTATCTATCTATCTATCTATCTATCTATCTATCTATCTATCTATCTATCTATCTAAAACATCTTGTCGTAGTTTACAGCTGATTATCGTCTTCTACCCCTGAATGTCGACAGAAATCGATGTCAGCCCTGAAGGAGTTACATGGAGTGGACTGGGGGACTTTTTGGGGACAGGGTCTGCTTTGGAGAGCCACAACGGATCAATGGCCTGCAAGTTTATTGAAGCACAAGATGGTGGCACAAATCCTAACAGGCCAATGCCGCCTCTCCAATCAGGCAGTGATGAATCTCACATCTGTGAGATCCTATCATATTGTCTAGGAATCCATATATACAGCTTTAACATTTATTATTTATAAAAATATACAGACATATATACATATACACGTATCAATCAAAGCAGTCACTGTTATGTGTGAGACAGAGAGAGGGAGAGGGCACCATCAGCCCAGGGGCTCTCGCACGGCGTCCTCCATGCCATCTGGGTGTGCCGCCGTCATCGTCTCTCCCGGGAAGGAACACGAAGGCTCCGGGTGGCTCTTGCTCTTGTGGGCAGCGACGTTATCACGCTTCTCAAACTTTTTGCCACAGAGCTCACACGCAAACTGGTAGCCCGCTTCGGCATCATGCTTTCGCATGTGCCAGTTCAAGGAGGCCTTCTGCCGGCAGGTGAAACCACACACCTCACACCTGTGGGGAAGAAGGACAGAGAAGGATTGGGTGAGTGGGCACAGACCGCCTTCTACAAATATGGATGACGGAAATCCTCGTGGTGCTCGAGATGAGCTTGGGTCTCTGGTGGGCAATGTGCTTTAGTGGGCAACGGCAGGCCTAGAAAGCAAATGGCTGCCAGTTCAATTCCTGTCTGCAACTCACACTCCAGTCATTTAACCCGCTTGTGTTCCAAATGTAAAAATGTGTGCAACCAGTTGCATTATTAATTTTTATTTATGGCACTATTATAGAAAAACTCTCAGCCACCAAGACCAGGACGCGGAACAGGACCCGTAAAGGCATCTTACGTCCACCTCTCATCTCACTTCATCCGCCCTTCAAAGTGGCATCAGTTTTTCATAACCACAAAAAGGCGCATTGCTGTCACCGTCACCATACTTAACAATGGATTCCTTCACTAGCTGTGCACTTTATTATCTTGTTGACTTGAATTTTAAATGGGTACATTCGCCATTGTTGCCCAACGGTCTGCATACAATAACCCACAATGTCAAAGTGAACACTTGCTTTCAGAAAATTTTGTAAAAAATCAAAAACTGAAGTCTCTAGAAGTTTTCAGACCCTTTACTGTGACCCTCCAAATTGTACTCAGGTGCATTCTGTTTGCTTTTAATTCTCCTCGAGATGTTTCTAGAACCTGATTGGAGCCCACATCTTTCAAACTGAATTGCTTGGACGCCGTTTAGAAATGCGCACACTTGTGTATAGAAGGTCCCACAATTAACACAGCATGAAGTAATGAAGTTCAAGGGACTCTCTGTAGACCTCCACAATCAAATCAGGGCAGGGTTATAAAACCATTTTCTAAAGCTTTTGAGTGATCCCATCAGCACAGTGGCCTCATGAGAGAGAAGACACTTGGGACCACCAGGACTCTTCCTAGAGTTGGCCATCTGGTCTAGCGGAGTAACTGGGCAAGAAGAACCTTGGTCATGGAAGTGACCGAGAAACCAATGGTCACACTAATAGAGCTTCAGAAGGTCCCTGCTAAGATGGCAGAACCTGTTGGAAGGATGACCATCTCAGTAGACATCCATCAATTAGGGGGAAGACACTCTTCAGTAGCCAAGATGGAGTCTGCCAAAGAGTATTTAAAGGACTCTGAATGCAGGACGTAAAAGGTTCTTGGGTCTGATAAGACAAAAACTGGACAGAACTCCAAGCACTATGTTGGACAGAGAGCGGGCACTGCCCGTCACCTGTCTAATACTATCCCTACAGTGAAGTGTCGTGGTCGCAGCATCATGCTATGAGGGTGTTTCTCATTGGCAGGAACAGGGAAACTGGTCAGAAAGGATGAACGAAGCAGTCGTTGAAGAAAACCTTCCAGTGGGGCATACACAACTTCAAACTGGGCAGACAGTTCACCTTTCAGCATGACAATGACCCACAGCACACTGCCAAGGCAATGCTGGAGTGAGTGGCTTTACGACAAGTCTTGGAGATGAACCTTGAGTGGCCCAGCCGAAACCCAAAACTTAACACAAAGAACGTCTGTGGGGAGACCTGAAGGTGGCAGTTCATCCAAGTGGGAAGTGTCTGATGCCCCTTGCCCCACCTTTTGACACAGATTGGTCATTTAATTACTTTTAGTTTTGACAATTGTAAAGTGTGGCCTTGAATCGAAATGCAAAATGCACGGAGCTGTCGCTAAGCGAAATGCAATATGTCTGCTTTCCTTTCAGCTATGATATGCTATCTGTGAACATGAATTCAAATCCAATGCGCTTTTGTATTGCATTTCAAACTGACATGAGAATTGTGTGCCATAGTGAAAAGCAATACTTGGGATCAACAGTACAGAGTAATGGGGATTATGGAAGAGAGGTGAAAAAGAGAGTGCAGGCATGGTGGAATGGGTGGAGAAGAGTGACAGGAGTGATTTGTGACAGACGGGTATCAGCAAGAGTGAAAGGGAAGGTCTACAGGACTGTAGTGAGACCAGCTATGTTATATGGGCTGGAGACGGTGGCACTGACCAGAAAGCAGGAGACAGAGCTGGAGGTGGCAGAGTTAAAGATGCTAGGATGTGCATTGAGTGTGACGAGGATGAACAGGATAAGACATGAGGACATTAGAGGGTCAGCTCAAGTTGGATGGTTGGGTGACAAAGTCAGAGAGGCGAGATTGCATTAGATAGATAGCCGAATAAAGAAGAAGAAGTGACAAGCAATCAATCATTTGGTAAATATGTTTTTAAGTATGACATGATAAAAGTAGCTAGATAGATAGATAGATAGATAGATAGATAGATAGATAGATAGATAGATAGATAGATAGATAGATAGATAGATAGATAGATAGGAAAGGCACTATATAATAGATAGATAGATAGATAGATAGATAGATAGATAGATAGATAGATAGATAGATAGATAGATAGATAGATAGATAGATAGATAGGAAAGGCACTATATAATAGATAGATAGATAGATAGATAGATAGATAGATAGATAGATAGATAGATAGATAGATAGATAGATAGATAGATAGATAGATAGATAGATAGATTGCGGTGGGTTGGCACCCTGCCCAGGATTGTTTCCTGCCTTGTGCCCTGTGTTGGCTGGGATTGGCTCCAGCGGACCCCCGTGACCCTGTGTTCGGATTCAGCGGGTTGGAAAATGGATAGATAGATAGATAGATAGATAGATAGATAGATAGATAGATAGATAGATAGATAGATAGATAGATAGATAGATACTTTATTAATCCCGAGGGAATTTTAAGAATTTAATATGCACATATTTTAACCAAAGCAGTCATTGCCATCTGTGAGAGAAAGTTGTTGCTTGCCGTCAAAAGGCACAAATGGAAATCACTGTGATTCAGAGTTTTCTAATAATATGTGAAAACTTTCAAGGGGGGTGAATACTTTTTATAGGCACAGTACGAGTTGTTATCTTGTAACAGGTCAAGCATGTTATCTAAACTTGCAAGAAGAATTAAAAACCACCATTAAAGCTGCAGGAGACAGAAAGAGACCATGAAACTCGAGAAGAAACCATAGTCATCTTCACTCTTTTATACAAGTGCCATGTACAAGATCAACAGAAGGCAGAAAGGAGGAGTCAATGTATGCAGTCTTGTCAATGAGAGAATTTCAAAGAAAAATACGAACTTTTGCATTTCGCCCTGAGCTAAATTTCAGAATATCCAGCACACGTTGACTTGCTGTTATGAGTGGCACTGGAGCTCAGACTCTGGAAGAGCATCACGTGCTTCACTGCGTTTGCTGTTGTGAACACTGATTTGTTGTTTTCAGCAGCCGTGTGTTTGTAAGTTAGACCAGAGTGTGTGTGTATATATGGTGCCCTCCATGATGTTTATGAGACACATTTTTCCTTGATATCCTTCTCTGCTCCACAGTTTAAAATTACAATTCAGACATCACGATTTAAGGGGATTTGCATACATTTTGGTCACACAAACAGTTTTTCTACAGGGTCCCCCTATTTCAGGGCACCATAATGTTTGGGCCAATTGGCATCTCAGGTGTTTGTGATTCCTCAGGTGGGTTTCAGGGCCTCATAAGATACCTCAGCTTGCTCCTACCCTTCGGAGTCTGTAGTTGCCATCATTCAACATGAGGCAAGTGTTGTGAGGCCTCAGCTCTAAAGGCGGACTCTGATGGCCCAAACAATAAACTTGAGATGTTGAATTACAGAGGCTCTCCTACTTTGATATCTCACAGACATTTCTTAAAACTTACTGCAATGGCTTCTCTCCTGTATGGATTCTTCGATGAATTATCAAATTGCTGCTTGTCCGGAAAGCTCGGGCACAGAATTCACAAATATAATCACGTTTGTCTGTTAGGAAAAAAAAGAGAATAGCAGTAAAGTGAAGAGTCAAGAAAAGCTCCAGTGCAATACATTACAAATTGCAGATTTATCATCTAACAAAGAATTAAGTTGAGCAGGTTCAAAAATGGATGAATGGACGTTAGACACGTACGAGGGACTACTAACTGACCGCAGGCTAATTCTAAAAGCGTAAAGGTTGAGGCGAGGATAAGTACAAAATGAACAATGACAAAAGTTAAATCTGGCAATCCCACAAACAAGCCAGATATGACAGTGATGAATATAAATAAAAATCTAATGACATTTACATAGCGCTTTTCTAACCAACTCAAAGCTCTTTACGTAGATAGTGGGGAGCCACTTCAACCACCATCAATGTGCAGCATCCTCCTAGACAATGCAACAGCAGCCATTCTTGCACCAGTACACTCACCGCACATTAGCTATCAGGTGATGAAGGAATGAGAGAGATCGCTAGCCAATGAGAGACAGGGGATGATTAGGGGGGCTCAGGCTGTGAGGTTCAAGTTAGGCAGGACATCTCAAAGGATGCCCAGTAATCTTTAATGACCACAGAGAGTCAAGGCATCATTTTTACAACACAGTGTCCCCATCACTGCTCTGGGGCATTGGGAAAAGTCACAAAGACCACAGGGTCAGCGCCCCCTACTGGCCTCGCCAACACCTCTTCCAGCAACAACCCAAGCTATTTCTAAATGGTCTCCCATCCAAGTACTGGCCAGCCCCAAACATCCCTGTGGAAAGGGATGGATGAGCACAGAAAAAAAATACACTAAAACATCACACCTACTGCTCTTCTGGGCCTATCTAGACACAGGTTGCCCATCCTAAAATATCACAGAAGCATCGCTCCACTTCCTGTGTTTGTTTGCTCTCACTGTAAATTATGGCTTCTCTTTCTTTCATATCAGTGAAGTGTTTTCCTATCTCGTTTCCACTACCTTCTGGCCGGGAGGTAGCTTTAAAACAAACCTGCAGCCTCACGTTTTTCTGCAATGAGCATCAAATGAAAACTCTCTTTAGCTGTTCCCAGTGTCCCCGTAACCATTAAGGCATTAGATGGGTCCTCTGCTGTCTGCCCACTCAGACAGATAGCACGGTCTCATATATTCCTATCTGGGACTGTGTGCCCACTTCAGGCCAGGAAGTATCAATACTTCAGGCATTCGCTCTCTGGTTTTGCTCTTTCTCTCTCTCTCTCTCCATCCTTACCAGCTTCTGGATTGCCTGTCGCCTGGCACCCTGGAACTACCACACACATCCACCCCAGCTGCCACTTTCTCTTCTATATGTAAGTGCCCTCGACTATTTCCCCTTTAGGATACCTACATCACCATACCACCCCTTAGTGGCTGCTGTGCTACCATCTGCTGGACCATGGACCACTAATTCTTCCAGTGTGGCTCTATCTCTTTGTGTCCTGGAGGCTTTCTAATGAGAACTTGCCCTGTTTAATGCCATCCTGGTGGTGGCCACAGCCCCTCCTCCAAGCCCACACATCACTGCCACAGAGCTACAGTAGCCACAAGTTTCCATTGTAACAGATCAGATGCTCTTTCTTTCATTGCACTGTTGTGAAATTAGACACCTTCTTGCACTACTTCTGATTTCAGTCTGCCAGCTCAACTCGAAACAGATGTACGGCATTTCTGAGTCTTTTTAAAGCACACTGGCACTTCAGTTCCATCTACAGGTGCTGGTCGTAAAATTAGAATATCACGACAAAGTTGATTTATTTCAGTAATTCCATTCAAAAAGTGAAACTTGTATATTAGATTTATTCATTACACACAGACTGATGTATTTCAAATGTTTATTTCTTTTAATGTTGATGATTATAACTGACAACTAATGAAAGTCCCAAATTCAGTATCTCGGAAAATTAGAACATCAATTAAGACCAATGCAAAAAAAGGATTTTTAGAAATGTTGGCCAACTGAAAGGTATGAACATGAAAAGTATGAGCAGGTACAGCACTCAATATTTAGTTGGGGCTCCTTTGGCCTGGATTACTGCAGCAATGCGGAGTGGCATGGAGTCGATCAGTCTGTGGCACTACTCAGGTGTTATGAGAGCCCATGTTGCTCTGATAGTGGCCTTCAGCTCTTCTGAATTGTTGGGTCTGGCATATTGCATCTTCCTCTTTACAATACCCCATAGATTTTCTATGGAGTTAAGGTCAGGCGAGTTTGCTGACCAATCAAGAACAGGGATACCATGGTCCTTAAACCAGGTACTGGTAGCTTTGGCACTGTGTGCAGGTGCCAGGTCCTGTTGGAAAATGAAATCTGCATCTCCATAAAGTTCGTCAGCAGCAGGAAGCATGAAGTGCTCTAAAACTTCCTGAAAACCTCAGAAAACACAATGGACCAACACCAGCAGATGACATGGCACCCCAAACCATCACTGACTGTGGAAACTTTACACTGGACCTCACGCAACGTGGATTCTGTGCCTATCCTCTCTTCCTCCAGACTCTGGGACCTTGATTTCCAAAGGAAATGCAAAATTTACTTTCATCAGAGAACATAACTTTGGACCACTCAGCAGCAGTCCAAAGGCGAGACGCTTCTGACGCTGTCTCTTGTTCAAGAGTGGCTTGACACAAGGAATGCGACAGCTGAAACCCATGTCTTGCATACGTCTGTGCCTGGTGGTTCTTGAAGCACTGACTCCAGCTGCAGTCCACTCTTTCTGAATCTCCCCCACATTTTTGAATGGGTTTTGTTTCACAATCCTCTCCAGGGTGCGCTTATCCCTATTGCTTGTACACTTTTTTCTACCACATCTTGTCCTTCCCTTCGCCTCTCTATTAATGTGCTTGGACACAGAGCTCTGTGGACAGCCAGCCTCTTTAGCAATGACCTTTTGTGTCTTGCCCTCCTTGTGCAAGGTGTCAATGGTCGTCTTTGGACAACTGTCACGTCAGCAGTCTTCCCCATGATTGTGTAGCCTACAGAACTCGACTGAGAGACCATTTAAAGGCTTTTGCAGGTGTTTGGAGTTAATTAGCTGATTAGAGTGTGGCACCAGGTGTCTTCAATATTGAACCTTTTCACAATATTCTAATTTTCCGAGATACTGAATTTGGGACTTTCATTAGTTGTCAGTTATAATCATCAACATTAAAAGAAATAAACATCTGAAATACATCAGTATGTGTGTAATGAATGAATCTAATATACAAGTTTCACTTTTTGAATGGAATTACTGAAACAAATCAACTTTGTCATGATATTCTAATTTTATGACCAGCACCTGTATTAATGTTACACTTTGATGTACCGCTCAATAAGAAAGACTGGTCACCTGCACGATGCTGTTCGCCTCAACTGACTACCATTTAAATGCAACTCAGAGGAGAGAATAAAGCTAAGGATGGACCGGGAATTCCCCTGGGATGGGGGCAGAGGTTCCTAGTCCAGCGTTCTAAGCCACCAGTGCCAAAAATGTCATTAACATGAAGTCATATGTTTGAAGCCAAAGAGAGACAAGAGACACCCACCACTGTGCAACTTCTCATGTTCTTTCAGATGCTTCTTGAAGTTAAATGATTTGCCACAGGATGCATGTGAACAGGTAAACGTCTTCTGTTGGAAATGCTGGTACTTCATATGATGCTGTTAGGAGGAAAAAGAAAGGGTGCTGTCAGTAAGAACGCTCGACGTACAGGATAAGATGAAATCGGGTTCATCAAACTAGCACAGTGACGACAGAACAGCATTATGGCTCCAGTCTGTGTAGCTATAAACATGAGAGACCCTTTCTACAGAATAATTATATGTAAAACATTGTAGCAACTGTGGCCAACAGGGGGCGCTGCACCTCCCCAAACACCGGACACAAAACGCTCAGATACAAGTTGACAAACACAAGGCTTTTATTTATCTTATAGGAAGAGTTTCCCACAGTGCACAGTCCTAGTAACCAATATACAGACTCTCTGGTGCCTGGCTAGGCACATGTAATAAGTGTACAAGTTTAATATGCCACTGTGATCTGTGCAAATACATTTTATAAATCTGTCTTTTTCTACTCACATGCACAGATGACACAGAGCCAGATTTAGCACATACAGTCATATGAAAAAGTTTGGGAGCCCCTCTCAGCCTGCATAATAATTGACACTCCTTTCAACAAAAAAAAATAACAGTGGTTTGTCTTTCATTTCCTAGGAACATCTGAGTACTGCGGTGTTTTCCGAACAAAGATTTTTAGTGACACAGTATTTAGTTGTATGAAATGAAATCAAATGTGAAAAAGTGGCTGTGCACAAATGTGGGTCCCCTTGCAATTTTGCTGATTTGAATGCCTGTCACTGCTCAATGCTGATTACTTGTAACACCAAATTGGTTGGATGAGCTCGCTAAGCCTTGAACTTCATAGACAGATGTGTCCAGTCATGAGATATAAAGGTATTTAAGGTGGTCAATTACAAGTTGTGCTTCCCTTTGACTCTCCTCTGAAGAGTGACACCATGGGATCCTCAAAGCAACTCTCCAAAGATCTGAGAACAAAGACTGTTCAGTCTCATGGTTTAGTAAAAGGCTACAAAAAGCCATCTCAGAGGTTTAAACTGCCAGTTTCAACTGTAAGGAATGGAATCAGGAAATGGAAGGCCACAGGCACAGTTGCTGTTAAACCCAGCAGGTCTGGCAGGCCAAGAAAAATACAGGAGCGGCATATGCGCAGGATTGTGAGAATGGTTACAGACAACCCACAGATCACCTCCAAAGACCTGCAAGAACATCTTGCTGCAGATGGTGTATCTGTACATCGTTCTACAATTTTATGAGTGGCAAAATCTGCAGTTTGGTACATCCTGAGAAAGAAAGCAAGCACTGGTGAACTCAGCAACGCAAAAAAGACCTGGACGTCCACGGAAGACAACAGTGGTGGATGATCGCAGAATCATTTCCATGGTGAAGAGAAACCCCTTCACAACAGCCAACCAAGTGAACAACACTCTCCAGGGGGTAGGCGTATCGATATCCAAGTCTACCATAAAGAGAAGACTGCATGAAAGTAAATACAGAGGGTGCACTACAAGGTGCAAGCCACTCATAAGCCTCAAGAATAGAAAGGCTAGATTGGACTTTGCTAAAGAACATCTAAAAAAGCCAACACAGTTCTGGAAAAACATTCTTTGGACAGATGAAACCAAGATCAACCTCTACCAGAATGATGGCAAGAGAAAAGTATGGAGAAGGCGTGGAACAGCTCATTATCCAAAGCATAGCACATCATCTGTAAATCACGGTGGAGGGAGGCAGTGTGATGGCTTCGGCGTGCATGGCTGCCAGTGGCACTGGGACACTAGTGTTTATTGATGATGTGACACAGGACAGAAGCAGCCGAATGAATTCTGAGGTGTTCAGAGACATCCTGTCTGCTCAAATCCAACTAAGTGCAGTCAAATTGATTGGGCGGCGTTTCATGATACAGATGGACAATGACCCAAAACATACAGCCAAAGCAACCCAGGAGTTTATTAAAGCAAAGAAGTGGAAACTTCTTGAATGGCCAAGTCAGTCACCTGATCTTAACCCAACTGAGCAGGCAGTTCACTTGTTGAAGACTAAACTTCAGACAGAAAGGCCCACAAACAAACAGCAACTGAAAGCCGCTGCAGTAAAGGCCTGGCAGAGCATTAAAAAGGAGGAAACCCAACATCTGGTGATGTCCAGGAGTTCAAGACTTCAGGCTGTCATTGCCAGCAAAGGGTTTTCAACCAAGTATTAGAAATGAACATTTGATTTCCAGTTATTTAATTTGTCCAATTACTTTTGAGCCCCTGAAATGAAGGGATTGTGTTAAAAAAATGCTTTAGTTGCCTCACATTTTTATGCAATCGTTTTGTTCACCCCACTGAATTAAAGCTGAAAGTCTGCACTTCAACTGCATCGGAGTTGTTTCATTTAAAATTCATTGTGGTAATGTACAGAACTAAAATGAGAAAAAAGTGTTCTCTGTCCAAATATTTATGGACCTAACTGTATGCGAGGGTGAGTCAAAAATGATCCACACTCCGGCTGTAGAATTTATTTTAATCAACTTTCAAGAAAGACAAAAACATCATTGTTTTGACTTAATCTCCCTGCTTTTCAATACACTTTGTCCATCTGTCAACAAGCTGCGAGCCATGGATACACCTCTGTCTTCATTATACGTGAATCTTCGTCCTCGTAGGACTTCTTTCGGGGGACCAAACATGTGATAGTCCAATGGGGCGAGATCAGGCCTATAGGGAGGATGCTGTAACAACTCAAAACGAAGTTTTTGCTGAGTGTCAATAGTGTTGGCAGCGGTGTGCGGACATGCTTTGTCATGCAAGAACACAATGCCCTTGGATAACAGTCCTTTGAGCTTTAGGCTTTAGCTCTTCAGTGAGCGCCAGGCACACCATCAGACCACAAAAAAACGAACCACCACATGTTGATCTTCTTTTGTGTAAATCACAAGTGGAGCAGCCATTTTTTCTCGCACCGGTGTTACAAATGATCTGACGTAACCTGCACAACAGAGATTAGGGAGACAGGGACCTCGTATGGAAAGAAAGCGCTGATAAGACGGTGTTGCCAATACACGTTTTAATATAACCGGAGTGTGGATCATTTTCGACTCACCCTCGTATATTTAACTGGCTTTAAAATGCTGCTTTCCCTCCCAATATATAAAGTAGTATTAATCACTTATACATACAGTACATATCCAAGAAGAAGAAGCCCATGGAGCAGCCCAATCATCATCCAGTTCTTCAGCAAGGGATACTGATGACTGTGCCCCCAGTTCGGTGAAGTGCAAGGCTTCTAGCTTCTAGATGGTTCCTCTCAATTAGGGATGCACCGATACCACTTTTTTGGAAAACGAGTACGAGTACGAGTACTTGCATTTCAGTACTCGCTGATACCGAGTACTTAATAAAAACATGATTAGGTATACCCCATGTCTGGAGCATTTCCTCAAACACATGCGCTATAGCCTGGCTGGTGTGCGAGCCGCGGAATTGTTTCGCATGTAATATGGCTCGTTGCGGCGTGAAACTCTCATCTATCCACTGGGAGGTTAGGCTAATTAGCGACATGGGGCTAACACTGCTTGTCCAAATATCCGTGGTGAAACTAAACGCAGAGGAGGCTTGCAGTAGGCTGTGGATATGTTTTTTCACAGAGTCGTGTAGTTTAGGCAGCTCCGTGTCAGTCATGTAGCGGCTTGGGACATCATATCTGGGCTCCAGAACATGGAGGAGACGCAGGAATCCCACATTTTCTACCTCCGAGAGTGGCTGGTCACTCAATGCAATGTACTCGATAATTGCCTGTGTTATTTTCACAGCACGTGGATTGTCTCTGGACATTTTCTCTCGTCTTGCAAGAGTTTGCTGCAGCGTGGGTTGTGTTGGTTTAGAAGCTTGGGTAAACTCTTTGTACTCGTTGTCGTGTTGGGATTTTAGGTGCTTGATTAAATTACTTGTGTTAAATGCGCTACCTTTTGAGCCTCCTCTGGACAATTTCGCTGAGCACAATTTGCAGTCCGCCTTTGTTTTGTCGTCTTCATTCACTTTGAAATAGTTCCACATGGCTGACATGTCTCGCCTCGCCTTCTTCCCGCTCTGAGCTGCAGCCGGGGCTTGGCACTCGGTGCCTGTGATTAACCCCTTACACGCCGCTCAAACATAGACATTTCTCAGACCGTGGTATCGGTCCCCGGTATCGGGGGACTTTTAACGAGTACGAGTACTTTAGAAAATGTGGTATCGAGGCCGATACCAGATACTGGTATCGGTATCGGTGCATCCCTACTCTCCATTATAAATGGTCACACATTTTGCATATTCAGTGAGCTTTTTATGAAACTTCCCACATACGGGTATCTACCACCTGAGCTATGTGCTCATTTAAGACCCAAATAGCACCTGCTCTGATCATTTATTCATCATTCATTCCAAGAGCTAAACGTAAAAGAAGTGGTGAGGCGACCTTCTTCTGTTATGCTCCTAAAATCTGGAATAGCTTACTCATTGAAATTCGCCAGGCTAATACGGTGGAGCACTTAACAAAACTGCTAAAAACCATTACTTTAATCTGGCTTTTCTCATAGCTTCATTTTAGTGTAACCCTGATATTATACGGTATATGTTACGGCCAAAACCTGAAGTTCTGCCAGTTCCCAAATTGGCCGGCCATTTGGCAGAGAGGTGTGGCCAAAGTCCGAATTACTAGAAATGACCAGTGTATATGCTACTTTGGCCGGCCATTTCGCAAAGTGGCGAGAAATCCCTGGCCAAAATTCGATGTGTTGATGTAAGACTGTCCACTCAAGGTGCAAAGATGCTTAAAAATTTCAGAAGCAGATTCAGAAGTGAGTTTTCCATTCTGCATGACAAACTGCTCACACTGGAATCCGTAGGCACAGAAGAAAAATCACTAGGAACCGTCGCGTTTTCCCAATCATCGACCGGCGGCCAAGGCTACACTCGATGCAATTGCACTACTAAGTGCACAACAAATCGCTGCTCATCCTTTTTCTTCCGACTTTTGCCAATCGCTCCATGCTACTTCGCAAACTGGCTGGCCAAATCCCGAAATCAAGGAAAGATCAGACATTGGCTGGTCAATTTACAGTGACATTGGCCATTTCCCGATTTGGCCGGACACATCCCACTTTGGCCGATTTCGGGTTTTGGCCGTAATGTCATTTTTTCATGGCTCCACAATCCGTACTAACCCCTCCTTTCTCTGCTGTTCTTTTTCCGGTTTTCTGTGGTGGTGATCTGCGCCACTACCACCTGATCAGGGCACCATGCAGTCCCAACATTGATGGATGGAAGGCCAGAGGTCCACATGACCATCATCATCTAATTCTTCCACGTGAAGCCTGAAAATCATGAGGACTGATTGAGATCATTGATGTTAGGTAGAAAGCCCAGTGGAGACTGGGTGGTCTTGTGGCCCCTGCAGATTTTGTTTTTTTTTCTCCAGCCCCTGGAGTTTTTTTTTTGTTTTATTTTTTTGTTTTTTTTTTCTGTCCTCCTGGCCATCGGTCCTTACTTAATTCTCTGTTAATTAGTATTGCCTAAATCCTATTTTTATATTTTTCTTTTTTCTATCTTCATCTTGTAAAGCACTTTGAGCTCCATCATTCATATGAAAATGTGCTATAGAAATAGATGTTGTTGTTGTTCACGGCTTCTGCCTGGAAGTGATGGGTCAGGCCTGCTTTAATCAACCAAACTCCTTGCCTGAAAGACCCGCCTTACGTCAGCCCCACATAAGCTAAACACTCAGGCTCACAAACCACAATTTTCAAACAGTTATTTTTCATTTCTGGTTACAGACCCTTAAGTTGTCACTCCAATTTTATCAGAAGTGGCAGGGGATTCTGGGAGAATTACTATGGCAACAACCAACACAAAAGTCCTAAAAATGCTTCCCATAGGAAAACAAAAATGGTGTGGTAGCACAAATTTATTTATTGTTTGTTACTGATACATTGTTTTTGTATTCATTAATAGTTCCGTTTTCTCCTATCTTCTAATGATGGCTATTTTCATTAAACCGCCTTTGCTAATCCTAAACTGGTCTGCAGTGGGGTCTGTTCTGGATGTGCAGTCTACTCTTATGCGAACCCTCACTGAACAATCAGCTGCTCCTCTTTCTAAATCAGAATCAGAAACTTGTCTTAATCCTGAGGGAAATTATTTATGTACACATAGACAAAGGCACACATATAAAAAATAAAATGTAAAATGACAATATAAATAGAATATGAATATCAAAATAAAGTACAATAAATCATCATTCGCTTAGCTGTACAGGTAAATGGTAATGAAATACAATAAATACTGTGTATGTGAGTATCTTATAGAGTCCCTAGTATACCAGACAGTAATAGCATACTGAGCTTGAAGTATTTCACATAATGATATTGCACATTAATTGAAAATATTGCACATTCTGAGAACAAAAGTTTATTCAGGTGAGAAGAACAGACAGGTTATTATACTGGGATATCCATTACAGAAAAAGGAAACAGCTTACAGTGTGGGTGATTGACAGGAAGAGAAGGCGGGGGGGGGGGGGGGAAGGAGGAAGGATTTCCTGTGCCGTTCAGTAGGGCACTTCATGCTAGTCGGCCTACTGCTGTCTCTGTCTGAACGCAACACAGTGAAATGGGCGATTAGCATTTTCAGTCTACACATCATTCTCTGACCTGCCTTGGTTTTCAAGATGTCCAGTTTCCCTCCTACCACGCAGCCAGCTTTCTGAGTTAGTCTGCTTAATGTCTGCTACTTTCATGTTGCCCTCCCCCAGCATGCCAAAGCAAAAAAAAAATAGCATTGGTAACCACACGCTCATAAAACATCCACAGCAGAGTGTGGCAGACCCTCAAAGATCTGAGTGTTCGTAGGAAATACGGCCGACTTTGACCCTTCTTATACAGTATATGGCCAGTGAGTTCCTGGACCAGTCTTGCTTGCTGTTCATATGCACCCCCAGATACTTGGATTCCTGAATGATCTCCACATCCACACCCCTAATGGGCAGGGAAGTAACTGAAGATTGTGACCTTCTTAAATCTACCAGCAGTTCTTTAGTTTTACTGGTGTTGGCCGGCAGCTGATTCAGCTCACACCAGTCAACAAAACGGTCCACTACGTTCCTGTATTCCATCTTGTCACCATGCCTGATTCTTCCCATTCTTGTACAGTCATCAGATAATTTCTGCAGATGGCAGCCCTCAGTACTGTGGCTAAAATCTGTGGTGTACAAATGCACTCTCAAAAACACTTTCTCTGAAATGTCTTATCTCAAAGACACAGCCTGTTAATTTTAGACCGGAACTGACAAAAGGTATAAGACACTATGTGGGCAATAAACTGAAAAGTTATTTTTTTTAGATGTAAAATGGCCAAATATCCATTTTAAAACTGGCTGAATCCGATTCAGGCTGCTGATCCCAGCTGCCTCAGGCACAAAACAGGACAGTCAACCCTGGATGAAGTGAGATCTAAAAATGTACTGTAGGTTACTGCACTGCTGCACAGTGGTGTGATTTTTAGCACTGAACCAAAGTCAGATCCTGATCTGGGCATTTTCTGAGTGACAGCTCAGCTTTACGGACTCTGACTGAATTCCAAAATTGGATAATAGTTGTGCAGAGCTTTGCAGATTCTTCCCATATCCAAGTGGATGTCCACCTTCTCTGCTAAATAGTGACTATTAGATTAATTGACAATCTTGGCTCAGCATAAGCAGGCAGGTGTAATCATTTATGAGAGATACTACATACCAAAGGACTAAAACAAAATTAATTTTATTTTAAGAAATTTACCAGGAAATGGACAAGAGCTGTTAGGGGACATTCAAAAATGAAAGAAAGAAAAATAAAAGAAAACAATGTAATCAAGATAGAAGTAAAAGACAGGGATGTCCACCTTCTCTGCTAAATAGTGACTATTAGATTAAATGACAATCTTGGCTCAGCATAAGCAGGCAGGTGTAATCATTTATGAGAGACACTACATGCCAAAGGACTAAAACGAAATTAATTTTATTTTAAGAACTTTACCAGGAAATGGAAAAGAGCTGTTAAGAGACATTCAAAAATGAAAGAAAGAAAAATAAAAGAAAACAATGTAATCAAGATAGAAGTAAAAGACAAACATTTAGTCAAAGCTAAGGCTGTAACCACACTACTATGCTTCCATTCAAAAAATGCAAATATTAGTCTTATGTTTCCACAAAACCCCAACATTTTTAACCCTGAATAATGGAGACCTTTCTAAATGCTCTCCAGAGCCGCATGTTTTCTGAAAACGCCAGCTTGATATTGCAGGGAACATTTCGCCTGAAGAAGGGGCCTGAGTTGCCTCGAAAGCTTGCATATTGTAATCTTTTTAGTTAGCCAATAAAAGGTGTCATTTTGCTTGACTTCTCATTACACCCATAATGGCTAACACGGTACAACACCCTAGTATGTGGATGGGTGAAAACGCAGACTCCTATCACGCTCTGATTTGTTCATACTTATGATCCCTGATTGGATCGTGCTTAATTATTCCTCATTCTCTGATTGGTCATTCTTCATAGAAGGATACCGTATTCCAACATTGCAAACACCGAAGACTTGTTTTCCATGGTGCATGTTGTGCTGCTTACCTGTATGCATCTAAGTTGTGTTCTGCGCAGTTTGAGTGCTGCATGCATGTGCAAAAGGCAACAGTTTTGCCATCAATCCCATGGCCCATGGGGTCATTAACCTTTCAAGGATTTTTCCACCGATGTAGATGAACATCTAAATCATATCGTGAAAAGGCTTGTCACAGAGTGTTTTAATGGGTTAATGTATTAAACATTTTCAGCAGTATAACTGCACTTCCTGAAGGTGCTGACAAGCAGCTCAGATATGATTGCTCGTGTTAATTACAGGACAAGTAGCACGTAATTAACATGTACCACCGTTAAAAGTGGGCAGGACAAGTGTTTTGGTGGGTGAGGGTTTCGAGTGAACCGGTCAATCGAGAGGAGGACAGTTGGTGGGCATTATTGAGCTGTGTAAGGAAGCAGAATTGGCTGCTGTGAGGAGTTCCAGGAGGCAGCAGGCTTCAAATCTGCTGATTGGCCAAGAGAGAGAGAGAGACGGCAGGTGGAGAAAAGTGGAGAGTTGCAGCAGGAACAATATGGGGGACAGTGTCCAAAGCATTGTGGCATCGGAGGTAAATGAGGTCCTCGTCAGGAGAGGAGACATGACAAGGGAGCAAACAGCTAATACTGGCTGGACTGGTTGCTGGATTATCTGCGGGTACCGAAGGAGGTGGCAGACTGGGAATTGCCAAGGAATCCACAGGTCAGAAATTGTTCCAGTGTATTGACAGAGGGAAAGGGAGCACAACATAGAATGAGTATTTCGTTTTTAAAAGCATTTATTTATTTTACTTAATAAAAAATATCTAAAAACACAAATTTATTTATTGCACTCCTGAAGACATTGGTTTTATGGTCACAATTTTTAAAGAAGAGTTATTTATTGAAGGACTGATTGCACTGACACTTTAATTCTTTATTTTGTAATAAAATTTAGAAATATTTTGGCACAGAAAGTCTTCTCTGTGTCCTAACAGGTAGTAGTGCCCATGGCTGTGGGCACTGGGGCATCACATGTTATCATTTTAGTGTGGGTGGAAATACTTTTGTAAATGATGTGAAGACCCTAGTGTGGCTGGAGATCATTTTAGATTAAAAAACTCATTAAATCTTAGTAGTGTGAACACAACCTAAGAAGATCATGACGGGTAAAGGGCATACCAAGCATAAACAATATGGCTGCCACCATGCAAAATGGTGGAAAATGCGCAAAACAGGATTGTGAATGGCATCTAGGTTACAGCCTATTCGTTTGCTACAGGTCATTAGCTACTGTCCTTGTATGTGTGAGCACTCGAAATTTAGTCTGACACCTTATTCTGAGTTAACTTCTGCTTTGCTCTTGCTGCTCACGGGTATAAAATTGTATAAAATTGGATGGCTGAATGATTATTCTTCAAAATCACAGATCAGGAAAATCAATCTATAAAATTTCAAATCGTATATTAGAAGGTATAGCCACACAGCCATTGTGACTGAAAGGGAAACAGAGATGTGACAGGTCAGAAAAGAGGCGGGGTCTAAACTAGGAAGTGAAAAAACAGGCCAGAATGAACCAATCAGAAACAAGATTGAAAGTGACAGAGGTTAGAGACTAATCTTTGACCCAGTATGACATTTCTATATGTGAGCATTCACAACTTTCTATATATGAGCACAAATAGCATTCACATATTAAAAAATAATAAGAATTAGAACATTAGAACACTCTGGACGAGAACAGGCCATTCAGCCCAACAAAGCTCACCAGGCCTATCCACTTATTTCTTCCAAAAAAACATCGTCGAGTTTTGAAAGACCCTAAAGTCTTACTGTCTACCACACTACTTGGTAGCTTATTCCAAGTTTCTATCGTTCTTTGTGTAAAGAAAAACTTCCTAATGTTTACCCTTAACAAGTTTCCAACTGTGTCCCCGTGTTCTTGATAAACTCATTTTAAAATAACAGTCTCGATCCACTGGACTAATTCCCTTCATAATTTTAAACACTTCAATCATGTCACCTCTTAATCTTCTTTTGCTTAAACTGTAAAGGCTCAGCTCTTTTAATCTTTCCTCATAATTCATCCCCTGTAGCCCTGGAATGAGCCTAGTCGCTCTTCTCTGGACCTTTTCTAGCGCTGCTATGTCCTTTTTGTAGCCTGGAGACCAAAACTGCACACAGTACTCAAGATGAGGCCTCACCAGCGTGTTATAAAGCTCGAGCAGAACCTCCTGTGACTTGTACTCCACACATCAAGGCGCTATATAACCTGACATTCTGTTAGCCTTCTTAATGGCTTCTGAACACTGTCGGGAAGTCAATAGTTTAGAGTCCACTATGACTCCTAAATCCATATCATAAGGTGTACTCTCGATTTTCCGACCGCCCATTGTGTATTCAAATCTAACATTTTTACTTCCTATGTGTAATACTTTAAATTTACTGACATTAAATTTCATCTGCCCAAGCCTGTATGCTATCCAAGTCCTTCTGTGATGATATAACGGATTCCAAATTATCTGCTAATCCACCTATCTTGGTATCATCTGCAAACTTAACCAGCTTGTTACTTATATTCCTATCTAAATTATTTATATATATTAAAAATAGCAGCGGCCCTAGCACTGACCCCTGTGGAACACCACTCTTAACATCGGCCAATTCTGATGAGGTTCTTCGCACCATCACCCTCTGCTTCCTTTGTCTGAGCCAATTCTGCACCCATCTACAAACATCACCCTGAGCTTTAGATTCGTCAAAATTTTCACTCTCCGGTTTTCAACGGATCTCAACATTATAGGGTCCTCTGATACAGAAAACATTGATATCTTGATGATGGCTGTGTGTCTGTGTGTGTCACAGTTTCTTGAGGACGGTTTACAGCAGTGGTTCCCAACCTTTTTCTGGCCATGCCCTACCTAGGCCTCTCTAAAATCATGATGTCCCCCACTGTAACATTTACCTTATTCTTATTATTACCTATTCAAAAAGTGAACTCCTACTCACGTGGAGGAAGCCCATAATGTCATTAATTTGGTCTAAACAAGCTTCCAAAGAACATGGAAACAAAAGAGGGAAAGGATAGTTGAAGTATTGACAAAGAAATCACAAAGAAATTGTTAAAAAATATATATATATATATAATAAGTAATATGAAAATACAGCAAATACAGTTTTGAAAACATAATAAGAGATATGATATTCATAAATACAGTAATCCCTCCTCCATCGCGGGGGTTGCGTTCCAGAGCCACCCGCGAAATAAGAAAATCCGCGAAGTAGAAACTATATGTTCATATGGTTATTTTTAGATATTTTAAGCCCTTATAAACTCTCCCACACTATTATAAACATTTCACGCACAATTATACAGCAAAACCCCTTTGTATTCTCTTAGATATTAGGTAAGATTCGTTGAAATTATGTATGTAAACACAGTTTACATACAGTAAAACCTAAATATTATTTTAAAGATATCAAGCGTCTCCGATATCACATATGTTACAGCCATTACGACAGACAGGCCACCAGCAATAAATACGTACACTGCAAGAAAAATTGTATACAGTGACACTAAACTATGTACATGTAATAAGTACTGTACATAAATAATTAATTATGGTTTCTCACCAACAATGACACGACGACTTGTCCGATAACAATGAGTTTAATTTTACTGCACTACAAAGGATAGCGTTACAGCCTCTTCAGGCGACTGTTTAGCACCGCCGTTGTTCTTCTTCCATCACTCTTCAATCCAAATCCCTAAAGCAGATTCCATCCAGACTACTGCCTTATCATGTCCACTTGCAACTCGTTTTGCGCCCTGGTAAAAGGACACTGCAGCCGTAGATCTTATATGCTTTTCCTCCTTTTTAAATAAAAAGAATCGTAGACTCATTGATGCTGTAATGGTGTCCTGCAGCGGTGTAGCTGTTTCCTTCCTTCAACATATCCAAAACTTTTACCTTTTCTGCAATCATTTGCATCTTCTGTTGGCGCTTGGACACGGCCCCTGAAGCAGTAGCAGTAACGTGCGTTAATGCTGAATGAGTGAGATAAGACTTCCTGGTTAATGCAGCACTCCGTCGCTGAGCCAATCAGCAGCACACAGGAACTTAACCGCGTGCTCTGATTGGGTAGCTTCTCAGCCATCCGCCAATAGCGTCCCTTGTTTGAATTCAAATGCGTCCCTTGTTTGAATTCAAATGGGCAAATCAACTGAGGAAGCACACGTACTGTAGACCACAGACATCCGCGAAGCAGTGAAAAATCCGCGATATATATTCACATATGCTTACATTTAAAATCCGCGATGGAGTGAAGCCGCGAAAGACGAAGCGCGATATAGCGAGGGATCACTGTATAAAATAACTTTCTGTAACATTTTGATCATTCTGTATGTTTGTTATATTGCAAAATTTTATAATCGTTGTTACAATTCATATTATTTTAAAGGTAAAAACAATTTCTAAGTGGAAAAACCCAAGCCAGTTGTAAAATCATAAATTAAAGGGTTCTTCACCATCCCTTCTATCTTCTTCTTTAATAAAATCCCTGTGTGTGTCCGTGTGTGTGTGTGTCTTCTGGTGAATTGCGCATGCGCGGGGCATGGTGCGATGCTTCAAAGGCCGCCTGACGCGTCACACAAGACAGAGAGGGCGGGACCTATAAAATATTGCGCGGCCGATCCAATCGGATTTCGGTAAATGAGGTAACACCTAAAACATAAGGCACAAAAAATCCAATTGGGTACTGAGACGCGGAGACCAGCTTCCCCAAAGAGGTGGGATTAGTGTTTGTTGCTGTGCAAGTGTTCACTCTGAGGATGTCAGATTTGCGATTAAAAAGCTTGGCCCGGTAAAGTGTAAAGTGTTTTCCGAAATATACAAATTTTCATGATATTACAATAGGATGACTTTTAAAAGTAGATTTATTTTCGCGCACATAAAATCCATTGCTAGGGAAACGCCATACATACAATAATCAGCTGCACGCCAGCACAGATTAAAATACTTGCTGGAGAGATGCATTACTGTGAGAGAAAATTAAAGGCACACAATAAAGTGACACATATTACAGCCACATACAAGCCAGTATTACTGTAACAGAAAATAGACGGTCCTTTGCCATTTAATATAGACTGTTCCTACTAATATTTATGCACTACTATTCTAGCGCCCGTTATTGTAACGGGCTTAATGTCTAGTGTTTATATAAATAGATAAATGTCTCTGTAAAAAATAAAAATAAAAATTATTTATTTTTTTCTATCATTTTTAACAGTGAATTTCTGTTTTATCATTTTATAAATTGTTTAATGTACCTAAATTCTCGAATTGCCCCCCTAAAAAATCAAGTTGCCCCCCAGTGGGGCATGCACCCCACGTTGGGAATCGGCGGTCTAGAGCTAAAACGGCTGTACGGAAAAATACCAAACTCAAAACTTAAATTTCAACAATAATTTTGCAATTAATTATGAATTCTTCTCATCAATTGCTATCGTAATGACCTATTTTATGATCAGAAAGATCAGCTTCAGAGCGGTTAATAATTAATGAAATGTTACAGAATAATTCAGGTAACTTGGTTCTGAGGGCACAAAGCCTACTGATGCTCACATCCGTATTTTTGCCTATCAATCTACACCTCAATAACTCCTAATGACAAAGGGAGGACATATTTTACGAAAGGTTTGCAGATTCATTAAAAATCAAAAACTGAAATCTCTCATTCACGTAATGATTCAGACCCTTAATTCAGTACTTTTTTGAAGCCCCTCTGGCCGTGATCATAGATTTGAATCTTCTTTGAGTACTTCTTGCAAGTCTTTTGACTTCAGCAGTAAAATTACAATCAGTAAACACAACACATTCTGTCCATTTGCATTATCATTCTTGGCTGGTATGAAAAGGCTTGTTGTGAGCGGTCGCTCTGAAGGCATCATTTACAAATAAAGCCTGACCAAAAAGAAAATGTGTTTGAATCACAACCAGACAAATAAGTGAAGCCTCCCTGTCTAGATGTGTGAATTAGGAGCAGAAGTACTCACGTTTAAATACTGCCTTGTCGAGAAGAGCTTGCCGCAGCTGTCAAACTCGCAGAGGAGGATTTCTTTTGGAGTCGCTTTTCTGTAAAAACAGGAGGCGATGGCTCAAGCACTTGAATAGCAAGGTGAGCACAGATAAGAGCAAAGAGACAACAGCAATGAGAGGGCACCACCAGCATACTAACCGGATCCTTCTGGGCCCAATCTGCACAAGATCGTCATCTGGTTTGTTCCCCCTCTTCCTACAAATTAAAACATACGTGTTATTATTAACATTTTTGGCAAACATCTTTATCCTATTTGACTTACAACATTTGAGATACAATTGGTTGCACTTCTTTGTTATTTTTCCAATTGGAGCACAGGCAGGTGAAGTGACTTACTCATGGTCATACAGTGGTGTCAGCAGTGGGATTTAAATCTACAAAGCCTTAACCACTATGCTTTACGTATATATTAGAAAGACACAAGCAGGAGGAGAGATTTTTATTTTCTTTTTTAAAACATCCTCACCTGCTTTTCAGACTCTCCTGTCCAAGCTCTGACTCACCACTCTGTGGCTCACTCGCACTGGTGTGAAGCGGCTGTCTGGTGTCCGAATCTGGAAGGCTAATGGAACAGAGAGATGAGGAAAAACCTGTATGAGGAGGATAATGTAATTAGAGCAATAAATAAAGTGGTGATGAAACTGGACAACTAGAGAAAGCGTGAGTAGCAGGCCAGTTGTCTCTGGCGGTGGCGATAACCCAAACTCAGATGCGCATCCTCTCTAAGATGGAGGCAGCAGCAGGGCTCGGATATGAACTGCACTAAAGGAGAACTCCAGCAGTCCAAAGGTCAAGAAAGAAAGAAAGAAAGAAAGAAAGAAAGAAAGAAAGAAAGAAAGAAAGAAAGAAAGAAAGAAAGAAAGAAAGAAAGAAAGAAAGAAAGAAAGAAAGAAAGAAAGAAAGAAAGAAAGAAAGAGCTAGTGTAGCTAGTGTCACCTATGTGCATCTGAAGATCATCATCCAAATTCTTCCCAGGTATGTACAGTTAGGTCCATAAATATTTGGACAGAGACAACTTTTTTCTAATTTTGGTTCTGTACATGACCACAATGAATTTTAAATGAAACAACTCCGATGCAGTTGAAGTGTAGACTTTCAGCTTTAATTCAGTGGGGTGAACAAAACGATTGCATAAAAATGTGAGGCAACTAAAGGATTTTTGAACACAATCCCTTCATTTCAGGGGCTCAAAAGTAATTGGACAATTGACTCAAAGGCTATTTCATGGGCAGGTGTGGTCAAGTCCGTCCTTATGTCATTATCAATTAAGCAGATAAGAGGCCTGGAGTTTATTTGAGGTGTGGTGCTTGCATGTGGAAGATTTTGCTGTGAACAGACAACATGCTGTCAAAGGAGCTCTCCATGCAGGTGAAAGAAGCCATCCTTAAGCTGCGAAAACAGAAAAAACCCATCGGAGAAATTGCTACAATATTACGAGTGGCAAAATCTACAGTTTGGTACATCCTGAGAAAGAAAGCAAGCACTGGTGAACTCAGCAACGCAAAAAGACCTGGACGTCCATGGAAGACAACAGTGGTGGATGATCGCAGAATCATTTCAATGGTGAAGAGAAACCCCTTCACAACAGCCAACCAAGTGAATAACACGCTCCAGGGGGTAGGCGGGCGTATCGACATCCAAGTCTACCATGAAGAGAAGACTGCATGAAAGTAAATACAGAGTGTGCACTGCAAGGTGCAAGTCACTCATAAGCCTCAAGAATAGAAAGGCTAGATTGCACTTTGCTAAAGAACATCTAAAAAAGCCAACACAGTTCTGGAAAAACATTCTTTGGACAGATGAAACCAAGATCAACCTCTACCAGAATGATGGCAAGAAAAAAGTATGGAGAAGGTGTGGAACAGCTCATTATCCAAAGCATACCACATCATCTGTAAAACACGGTGGAGGCAGTGTGATGGCTTGGGCGTGCATGGCTGCCAGTGGCACTGGGACACAAGTGTTTATTGATGATGTGACACAGGACAGAAGCAGCCGAATGAATTCTGAGGTGTTCAGAGACATCCTGTCTGCTCAAATCCAGCTAAATGCAGTCAAATCGATTGGGCGGCGTTTCATGATACAGATGGACAATGACCCAAAACATACAGCCAAAGCAACCCAGGAGTTTATTAAAGCAAAGAAGTGGAAAATTCTTGAATGGCCAAGTCAGTCACCTGATCTTAACCCAACTGAGCAGGCATTTCACTTGTTGAAGACTAAACTTCAGACAGAAAGGCCCACAAACAAACAGAAACTGAAAGCCGCTGCAGTAAAGGCCTGGCAGAGCATTAAAAAGGAGGAAACCCAACATCTGGTGATGTCCAGGAGTTCAAGACTTCAGGCTGTCATTGCCAGCAAAGGGTTTTCAACCAAGTATTAGAAATGAACATTTGATTTCCAGTTATTTAATTTGTCCAATTACTTTTGAGCCCCTGAAATGAAGGGATTGTGTTAAATGCTTTAGTTGCCTCACATTTTTATGCAATCGTTTTGTTCACCCACTGAATTAAAGCTGAAAGTCTGCACTTCAACTGCATCGGAGTTGTTTGATTTAAAATTCATTGTGGTAATGTACAGAACCAAAATTAGAAAAAAGTTGTCTCTGTCCAAATATTTATGGACCTAACTGTAATACCACATCAGGTTGTGAGGGGGAGCTGCCACTAACAGCCTTGTCAAGTTCTTCCTTCAAAGTCTAGAGAAAACTCCTGGTGAGGGAAATTAAAAAATTCCCTTAAAAGTGAATGCAACCTGAATGGAGGTATCTTTTAACCAGGGAGATGATTGAAGCCATTTTGCTATGTGAGGCGATTCTGTTGTTTTTACGCCATTGTGTGTCTGTTTGGTAGAACTGCTAGAAAACAGGGAGGGCTGTGCTGGCACCTCAAACTGCTTTTGACTCATCAACTCTTCTTCTCTTGACCACGATAGATAGATAGATAGATAGATAGATAGATAGATAGATAGATAGATAGATAGATAGATAGATAGATAGATAGATAGATAGATAGATAGATAGATAGATAGATAGATAGATAGATAGATAGATAGATAGATAGATAGATAGATAGATAGATAGATAGATAGATAGAATTACAGAACACTACATTATTCCATTACAGGATTGTAAAAGAAAAGAATCGAGCCTCAGCTGCACGACACCACACTGTTACAAAGCACACTAATATTATGTTGGTCCACTTGATCTTCCCAACTCATTTTCTGCATGTAGAAACTGGAGCAGAGCGCCTGACCTCCTTAAAGGGACAGCATAGCACCCACTGTCCCAGGCTATGACCCACCCACTATTGGCCTGTATTTTCTTACCATCTCCCCAGCCTTCCATGGCCTAACTTTTTATAAGAAGAGTCAGACTACCCTGGCAACTTCTAAGTAGGCTGCCACCTGATGACCAGGTGAACTCTTACCAATTTCATTCCCAGCCTTCCTCCCTGGTGCCACTATCTGTAGTCTATTTGTGCCATCCAATGCATATACAATGAATTCCATCCCCTGGTGGTATTACTCCGTGTGAATTAGCAAAACTAACCAATGATATCCAACTGCATAGCCGCAGCGTTACACATCATCACAGTTTTTGACCACAGTAAGATTAGGATAACTTAAGGTTAGGGGTTTATGTTGTTAGCATGCAGTACAGACACGAGGTAACGTCACTTAAACCGTGAAACTGCTGTTCATTGTACTCAGTGACTTCCACCAAGAGACTTCAGTGACATGTAGCTCTGCGGCTCTGCAGTTGGGTGCTTCTCATGACAACAAGCACCGTCAATGCAACTGCATGCATCCTTCTCTATCTGAAGGCATTGCTGGGTTGTAAATACAGTATTTAAACAATGTGTTAAAAAATACAACACAGAAATGTTTGTCTGTATTATTAGCCTTTTCTTCTGATTATGACTGAAATGAAGATCACTTTATACTTCAGGAGTTATTCAAACAGGAACTTAGAGTTCAAAAACCTTTTTCTCACAACTGTGTAATTATATAATAAGATATCCACCTACTCCCTAAAGCCACTAATTCCATGACAGCATTACATTCAGAGTATGAACAAGCTGATGTCAGGTGCCAGGTGATCACAGGACACACTCGTGTGCCCACCAACACTCACTGTGACCAGAACAATGTAGAGTCATGGGAGGAAAAATGACAGAAAGAAGAGAAAGCAACAGTGAACACAGAAGGCCATGCAAAACTGTACACACGTTGTAACCAAATTTGGATTTGAACCCAACTCTTCAGAAAAATGCTGTTGTTGGCTCATTCAATGAAACAAAGAAGTGCATCAGTTGGAGAACCTACTGATAAAGAAAGTTCAAGTGCTCTTACCGCCATTCACCTGCTGCAGCCTCCTGAAAATGCTCCTCTTGTGTATTTCCTATTAAAAAAAATACAGAAAGTGACCGTTTCAATAAACCTGCCATTGCTGTGTCCCAAATATTATGGTCACCGGAAATGAGGACACCAAGTATAAAACGTGTGGTGTGACCACAATGTATACAAATCCCCTTAAAGGAAAGTCTGCAATGTGCACTTTAATCACAATTTCTGAATTGTTTGATTTGTAATTTTAAAATGTGGAGCAGAGGGGGATATCAAGGAAAAAAATGTGTCTTTACATCAAACATGGAGGGCACGGAATACCCAATGTGTCCGGAATCAGTGGCAGATTTAGAGGTCAGACCTGCCAGTACTGTGGAAGACCCCCGTGTGTCTTAAAGAAGTGAGCAGAGCGGCAGCTTTCTATCTATTAATCTATCTATGTATCATATAGTGCCTTTCACATCTATCTATCTATCTATCTATCTATCTATCTATCTATCTATCTATCTATCTATCTATCTATCTATCTATCTATCTATCTATCTATCTATCTATCTATCTATCAGACTCAGAAGTCCACCAAGACAGTATCATGACCTTTCTTGTCAACTCAATGATGATGTTTTGGATTTGTGCCACAATAAACTCAATAAATGGGGGAAAAGCCACAAGCCATATCAGCACTCTACCAAAGCCCGGCTCCACAGAGTAAACCTCACAGCTGACAACAAGGCCCAAAACTCTAACGGCAGGCTTCTGGCCTGCACAGGCCCAAAAATGGGGCTTAGACATTCAAACATCTATGTACAGTATGTTATGACTTGCTGTCAATAAATAAATGCTATACTATACTAAACTATAAATATTTGTTATTGTGTTACAAGTGGACATTGGCATTCGCCTCCGATTTATTATCACAGTCACCTCTGCCACCTCACGTGCATGTCTGTGTACAGATGTCATACCCACGTAAAAACATACAAGTTAACATCAATTCAACTCAATTCTCTGCAAAGAAATTTCGCCAATGTTTGTGTTGAACACTACATTAATAATAAATAATTCATAGTAATTTCGTACTGTGCCATCTCCGTCTCTATGGTTTACCAATTGAGCATCATATAAATGTTGAAATTTTTGTGTTTTTCAAGGCACGTGTTATATTGTTCAGATGTTTTTGTTGTTTAATCTTTGCAGTACAGCATGTTTTTTAATGTTTAAACCCTGATTTTGTTGGAAGTACCAATACAATAAATATTGTGTTTAATTTTATCAACCCTTTACAGTTTTATTCGTGTGAGTGGTAGTGCACTGCTTTGCCTGGGGCCCTACAATGCTGTTAAGACAGCCCTGAACTCACACTGGATATTGCAGTCACTTAAAAGTAAAACGGCATGTCAGGGGGTTTAGAATTTAAAATTACCAGTTAAAATTGTTGCTACTAACAAAAAATAAGTAATAACCCCTGGAACCCCTGAATTCCTACATTTTAATGCTGCTAGTTTTGGTTCGCCACACTGAATTTCGAAAATATAAATAAATAAATAAACCAGCTTCATAATTTGTGACCCAGAAAACCCCCAGGAACCAATGTTGATCAAAATCGGCTAATAATGAAACAGTGCCTACATTTTTCATGTGGAAAAATTTTGATCTGCAATAATGAATTTCGAAAAAAAATTCTATGACCCAGTAAACACACAGGTACCAATTTTGGTTGAAATTAGTTAATAAAGAAAAAGTTACCACATTTTTCATGAGTCAAGGTGATTAAATCGGGGAGGAGGTGGGGTGTCCAGGTTTCATGGTAGCTGATCTTGTCTGTATAGTCCTACAGAGTAACTATGTAAAATGTGGTCCAGATTTTGGTCAAAGGGTTTATGATTGAATAGGGAATACAGTGGACCCTTGACTTACGAACTCAATTCGTTCGCGAGGGCTGGTTGTAACTCAAGTTGGTTGTAAGTCAAGACTATTTTTCCCATAAGAAATAATGGAAATACCCATAATGCGTTCCGAACCTCCCACAGCAACACTTACTTAACCTTTTCATAATAAAAAAGGGTTGTATAATGTGCATAATTTACCAAAACACCAATAATGTTTCTAATGTACTAACCAAAAAGTTATAAAAAGTGCCTAGCCTACCAGAAACAACAATTTCATACTGTACTCACCATTTAAGTTGACATCTTTGGCTTGCAGGAAGGAAGGAGGAGGAGAATGAAATGGAAGGTGGTTATTGTTTGGAAGGAGTTTCCTTATACAAGTCTTTTCTTTGTAAAATTGTCGAGATGGTGGATTTCGACATGCTGTACATATTAGCGAGATCGGTCACACAAACACCACTCTCATATTTCCACACAATTTCCTTCTTCGTTTCGATTGTGATCGCTTTCTTTACCTTTGTTACCTTCGCTTCCTTCCTTAGCAATTATCGAAATAAATTATATAAATCACTGCACTGACCGAAATTACGTCCACAAACACATGTATCTGGGCTCTGACTGACACTTACAAACACTCTCAGCTGTTTGTTTACAATCGCACAAGCGAATACACGTGACCGCATTCAGGTCGTAATGCAAGACGTTGGTCGTAATTCAAAAGAAAAATTTTGGTCGTAAAGCAAGTTGTTCGCATGTCAGACCGGTCGTATATCAAGGGTTGACTGTATACAGTCAGACATTCTAATAGATATACAGATTTACATTTAGTAAAAGTCTGAGTCGGTGTTGACACTTTTGTACTGACTGTGACTCCGACTCCAGTAAACTGATAATTGCTTCCGACTCACACAAACACAAAACAGCTTTACTTCAGACAATGGAGTTACCTTTCTTAGTGAAACCGTTTCCCAAAGCACTACTACATAACTTCTTACCTGCTCTCTCCAGAACAGGAGTGTCTTGTTCTATCCTGGTATCATCCCCAGCCACCACATCCGCCATCTTTCCTAAAAAGGCCCCACCATTGACTCCGACTCCAGTAAACTGATAATTGCTTCCGACTCCACAGCCCTGCCATACGATTACTCTCGGGCTCCACATAAAGGAGACAGTGCAGATAACAAAAAACACTGCCTATATTCTTAACCCCCTTAGCATTGGACCTGCACATTACTCAGACTGTAAATACAAGCACTAAAAGTGTTAGTCCCAAGTGTCACTCAGGCAACGGCATAGTCGTGTCTCACGTAAGAGAAAACACCATCAAAAACCATGACTAGAAACCCAAAGGGCCAAGCACAAATATTTATAAAATAAAGTTTGATTTCCACAAAGCTCCAAAGAGCTCAAAGGAGATGCCTAAAGAGGCAAGACATACACAGGAAAACAAACTCCCAATACAGAATCCAAAGGTGGTGGATTATCAAATAACGCAGTCCCAAAAACGAAATCCAGAGGTGATGTCAAATACAGAGCAAGGGTTTTAAAAATCCAGAAAAATCAAAAGCCATAACAAAAAGCACAGATACTCACAAAAAACCCTCAAGTCCTTAGCATGTTCAATGAACCACCAGGAACTATGGGAGGCTTTCCCTTAAATCAGATGGAGGGCCGTTCCCAGTGTTAATTGGCAGGTGGCTCCACACCTTGGGGAGCCACCCACAAAACACATGGGACATAACAAAGGTCAGTCTCCTTTACCAACCCATACACAGAAAAACAGATACAATAAATAAAATAAACATTAATATGAATAAATGTTATAAAATTAAACAAAACTAACAAGGGACACAACTTTGAATATCAGCCAGGGGGAAAACGCTTGCTGAACTATGACCCCTGGAGGGCTTCATTTACCAAAAACGTTGGCTTCCTTGTCATTTGCTCTGTGTGTGTGGGTGACTCGAGTGCACCAAACACACAACATCTTTACTTCAGACAATGGAGTTACCTTTCTTAGTGAAATCATTTCCCAAAGCAGTACCACATAGCTTCTTACCTGCTCTCTCCAGAACAGGAGTGTCTCGTTCCATTCTGGTATCATCCCCAGCCACCACATCCTCCATCTTTCCTAAAAAGGTCCCGCCATCGGGATTCTCTGGCTCTTCTCCCACAGAAGTCATTGAGTCCTCATCTTCAACTGGGTCGTTCTCCCCTTCTGTATTTGTTGCCCAGTCATCCTCAGTTCTGCTTTTAGGAAGACAGTTGGTGGTCTCAAGGCAGCGTCCCGTCACCAGTGTATTTTTGGGGACTTCTCCAATGTTTTCAGAATAATCCCGACTCACTTCCTCCACTGCCGTGCATCCAGATGACAGGTTCTTACCATCTTCGACCAGTTCTATGGTTGGCTCTATAGGTTGTTTCATATTCTGAATTTTGCTGACCTTCATGTCTTCCTTTTGAGGGTAACTGAGTAGAGACATTCTTTTTCTTCTTCTCAGCCCAGCAGCAGATGACCGCTGGGGTCTTGATTTGTTAAACCCAGCAGTACTGTTTGAACCCTTCACATTCTCACAAGGCCTGCATATCCTGCTGCTATCTTCTTTCACAGGAGCAGCTGGCTTAAAAGACCGACCAGCATCACTTGCGTCCTCCTTTTCTTCACTCCTTTCCTCTCTCTCTGTGTTTGTGCTCCACAGAAACGTGTGGCCTCCCAGACATTCCCAGAACATCAGGGAGTTTGAGGTGTAGCTGGGATCCACAGGCTGTAGCCACCCCATACTTGTTATCTTTCTACCATCTTTGGCCAAAGATTCGGTAGGCAAGTTAAATGCAGAAATTTTAGCGCTGCCTTTGGAAGTGTTCTGATCTTCTGAGGTGGGCCGCTGAAGTTCATTGGCACTTTCAGTTAGAGGGTTGGCCAGTTGACTTTCAGCAGGGTAGTTTTTAGAAACAGACCTGAGTTTTGGTATAAATTGGCATTCCCCACTGTGGTTGTGCAGCCATACCACTAGGCGGCACAACGAGTCCTTCGATGTAAAGAAGACATTGGAATTTTCTGCTTGGCTGATGCGGGCTGTAAGTGAAAAAGCAGAGCAATGAATATTAATGGAAGTACCCAGAATCTTTGTGCTTGTGACAATGCAACGTTTCTACTACTGCCGAATTAGGAAATAAAAGACAAAAAAAAAGGCTTACCTGTGCAGGATAGACAACCCTTATTCGCATAACTGTGGGAAAGAGAAGAAAACATGTCAGGAATGAGCATAGAGACACTGCAATCGTGTGCGTTATGAAGGTAGAACAATAAGCACGTCATCATCTCTAATGAGCTCTCAAGCTAACTTCACTTTTATACATCCCAGTATGGAAATAAGGAGCCTTCTAACTAATGTCCAATCAGCTCAGTTTGGCACAGGTGGACTCCAATCACATTCTAGAAACATCTCAAGGAGAATTAAGGCAAACAGGAGGTACCTGAGCACAATCTGGAGTGCCACAGCAAAGGCTCCAGATACTTCATTGGATGAGAGATTTTAGTGTTGGATTTGTAATAAATTTGCAAACCTTTCTGAAAACATGTTTCAACTTTGTCATTATGGGTTACTGAATGTAGATCGATGGGAAAAAGTGGCAAATTTATCACAAATATTTAACACAATAAAGTGTGCAGAAAGTGAAGGAGTCTGAAGAATTTCGGAATCCGCTGTACCGATCACAACAAGTGTTGGGTAGACAATGAATATGTAAATAAAGTGTCCCATTCCCAGCCAATCATCCTGATGATCACAATGGATTAGTTGTTATGAATTATATTGTAATACAAGAAGAAATGAGTCAAGGTAAGATAAGCAAACATCCGAACTGTAATGGCATCTGAGGAAAAAGGCAGACGTAATTCTAAATAAAGACCGGGAGATGAAATAGTCACAAAATGAGCCAAGGTCCAAAATGGTGGGACAGACCTATCTATTGTCAAATCCAAATCACTAAACAAAGTCGTAGCCAAAATTTCATTGCACCAAGAAGACTGAATAACTAATACAGGTCCTTCCAAAGTTTGAGGTGTCTATCTGCAATCTTGAATAACCAGGAAGTGCGTGACACTGACATTTAAATCCTCACTATGGTGACATCACCATAGCTAACCCTAACCCTAACCCTAACCTGTAGTTGTCCTGTATAGCAATGTGGCTAGCAACAGTACACAACTAAGCCCAAAATGCCGGCAACCACAACAAACATTACGGTGTCACGATAAGACATGTGAGGGGTGCTCTTTGCAGTTTAACAATCTCTGGTGTATTACTGGTGTATCATAAAAACATCACTCAGGGACGTGGCCAAAGTTGTATGGTGATTAGATCATGAATATTTTTTTAAAAAGGTGTTTTTACACCATATATGGTTAGAGACAGGCGTAGGATTGGCTAAAAGCGCATGCACGAGTGCATACAGTAGTTTTAACTTGATTTGAGATTATACAAGAACTTGGCATGGCACGTGGCACACGTATGGCTTTATACATTATTTTTTGCTTTGCGCCCTTCCCCACCGTAACCTATCGTCTATACGGGGGGAGCAAAAGCTTTAGATTCATCAAAAATTTTGATCTTCGGTTTTTGATGGATCTCGACATTTTAGGGTCCCCCGATACCGAAAAAAATCGATATCTCGATGATGGGTGTGTGTGTTTGTTTTTGTCACAGTTTCTTTTGGACGGTCTAGAGCTAAAACAGCTGTACGGAAAAATACCAAACTTGAAACTTAATCCTGTTATGAGATGATGATGTGCTGATTAGTTTTTGAGCCAAATTGTACAAGAGAAAGAGATGCTCTAGAGGAACCCTCAAATACCGTAATTCTGCAATTAATTATGAATTCTTCTCGTCAATTACTATTGTAATGACCTTTTTTGTGACCAGAAAGATCAGCATCAGAGAGGTAAATAATTACTGACATGTCATAGAATGGTTTGGGTAACTTGGTTCCGAGGGCACAAAGCCTACTAACACTCACGTATAAAGTTTGTTTTTTTTTTTTGCACGTACACTGGTTCTTCCTTTCAAACATAAGCAACATTTTAGTATAGAATCTAAGCAAGGCCTTATACATGATGCCCCAGGTTTGTTTATCATCAAATTATTCATGAGGACATTAACACACAATTTTAATCAAATCACTGGAGCAAAGACCTTGCACTACACAAACAGAAGTCCTTAGCAGATTCCTGCAGTCCTTGCAGGTTGGTGGCATCACTGCCCTCCCTTCGATGAGATCTTTAATATTTTTAATCACCATTAAGTCACTACATTTCCTGCGCCTTACCTTTGCAGGAGGAAGTGTGCAAAGTCGGAGTGCAGACCAAAACCCAGCCGCTCCTTCACCTCACACCAGCTCTCCAGGTGTGTCCCAATGCGGATCCGGGACTTGCTGCGCCGGGCGTCGAGCTCCCTTCGCTTCTGTTTGCGCAGTTCTTCCCCTGTGGGCTGTGCAGACGACATGGAAAACGCTGAAGCGAAGAGAGGAAACAAAAGAGAAGTGTGATGGATTATCTTCATCCTTCAATCACACTACTCAAATTAGAAGTGACGAAGAATGGAGAGCAATTATACATTTATAGGGTTGCTAAGGGTGTGCCCCCCTGGCCACCTCTGGCAGCCAAGTCCTCTGTCGATAGCTCGCTTTGCTCGCTATTGGTGGACAGTGAAATTTTTTATTAAATGAAAAAAATAAATAAATAAATAACTCCTTTAACAGTATTTCACACAAGGAGGACCCGGGAGGCAAAAATCACAATCTCTTTAATGCAAGACAGCCGCACCACCATTGTATTATCTGCGTGGCTTGTCGACTGCTAACATACAACTCTACCAATACTGTTCTTAGCGGAGTATATAATGTATTTTTTTATGTATTCTTGTTATAATTGGTTGTTTTGAAATGAGAGTATCATTGTTGTATTCTCTCAGTGAAGATAAAAAAATGACATAAAGATGTATAAAATATGATGTATTGAAGAAAAATGAGTGTGAAAACGTCACATGATTTACGTAATCTTTATATATTGTAGCAGTAGAGGCATGTATCCACCTCTTGAACCCTCAGGTACGATTCCAAACACCAGGTAAAAGTCCAAGACTTCTTTATTTTGCAATAATACAGTGCACCAAGCACCCTCCACTCCACACTACTCATATACTCAATAACCAATCACAATACTCTTTCCTCCGCTCCCAGACACTTAGCCACCCTACCTCCCAGCTTAGCTCAGTGTACTGGGCTTTCCCAGAGTCCTTTATACTCCCTGACCCAGAGGTGTTCCTGCACAACAGTCCACAAGTCCTTATTCCTTCCGGGTCAGGGTAAACAGTCCTTATCTTCACCCTGGAAGCACGTAGTTTCTTCCTGTCCCAGGATTATGACGCACTTCCAGGTTATAGGGCATATATGAGTCCACGGGCCTCCCGACAGCGACTCCCAGTGGTCCCCAAGGTATACAGCAAGGCTGTGTATAAAAACTACATAGTCTATGAGGCCCTGCTGGAATTCGGGGCATGTCCATGCTGTCGGGAGAGCTCCTCCTGGCGGCCTGGGGGTGAAGGCCAGAATATGAAGCCGGCAATCCATCACTATATATATATATATATATATATATATATATATATATATATACTAGCCATCACCCGCGGCTCCACCCTCGGAGTAGTGAAACAGGACAGTGAGGAGGGCCCCACCCAGGTCTCTACTCCTGACGTCACTCTTTCCCACTCCCCTCTGCCCTCAGCCTCTGTCTCAGAGTAGTGCGAATATATCACTTCTACAAGCGAACTGTGATTCTCAGAGCGATGAGAGAAGTTGCAAAATCAACCAGAAAGCAAATTATAGAAAAAAACCCGATCTAAATGTGTTAAGTAGTTCTCTCATTCGCTAAGTGGAGTTAAGGTTATGCCCTGAGGCAGACGCGTGAGTGAGGAGGGCCCCGTAACCCCGGATTCGCGTTAATAAATTGGTACCGTAAGCGAACTATGATACTTAGCGCGATCAGAAAGTCGCAAAATCAACAGAATGTTCAAGCAAATTATAGAAAAAAACTCGATCTAAATGTGTTAAGTAGTTCTCTCGTTCGCTAACTAAGCAGAGTTAAGGTTAGGCCCCGAGGCAGACGCGTGAGTGTGGATGGTCCTGCATCCCGATGAGTCTCTCTCGGATTCGCGCTAATAAATTGGTACTGCGAGCGAACTATGATACATAGCATAATGAGAAAAGTCACAAAATCATCCAGAATATTCAAGCAAATTATAGAAAAAAACCTGATCTATATTCGTTAAGTAGTTCTGTCTTGAAAAGCGGACAGACATACAAACAGGTCTAAAAACGCTTGGATCACGAAATTTTTAGAACCGTTTCTTATCGAGCACCTATGGGCCAAAGGGTAACCAACATTCCAAATTTCAAGTCCCAAGTCCTCATGGTTCGGGAGATTTCGTGATGAGTGAGTCAGTGGTATTTGGCTTTTATAGATATACTGTAAATATATATATAGAGAGAGAGAGAAAGAGAGTAGATTTCCATCACATGTAACCCTAATCCTTGTGGCTCTTCTCTTCAAACCTAAACCTCCTGGGTCAGGCATAAAAGAAGCTACATGAATGAGTCAGAGCTGGGAAGGAGGAGACGACACTCATTGAGGAGGACGTGTCCAGGAGGTGTGTGTGTGTGTGTGTGTGTGAGGAGCCGCAGAGGGGCAATAAAAAGGAAGAAAGGCATGCACTCTCTCTCTCTCGCCATCTTGTCATGAAGAGAAGACCACCCCTCTTTCTTTCACCATTTCTCCATGAAGAAGATGACTTCTTCCCGGCAGCCATATTGAGACAGGCAGGCAGATGATGAGCTGACCAGAAGAATCGAATGTCACTACAAGCTATTGCACCACCTGAAACTACATGTCTAGCATTGTCAGGTTGTACTGGTTTGTTACCGACACACATTGTATTCTGCTCCCTTATAACTGTTATCAATAAAACATCATTAATTAACACTTCAAATCTCTCTGCTGTCTGTTCTTTTACTCTGTCTAATTGTCGGAGGTCATAGATGTGGAAGGGAAGGGGGAGGAAGTACTGAACTGCGGTATGGGACAAGAATGGCAAGTATGTGGGACGTCAGACATTTTGTTAAGGTCCTATTAATAAAGGCCATAAAGAGGAGAACAGGACTCAATCAGGACAAAACACCGTCAATGCACAAACAAAAAAAGGAAACCACATATCCACCAACATGCGTCTCGGCGAACACCTGGGTATGAATCAGGCCTTAGGCTCAGAAGCTGGATGAGTGGAACTTTGACTTGAGCCGTGGTCACACGGGGGTCTCGTTAGCCTCCGTGTTATATACCGTGAATGCCATAATGGACGGACTGGAATCCCGATGGAAATGGACGATAATTGAAGGATGTGATTGGACACACAGCCCATCAGGATTGGTTGTTGGTATCTTTCCCGGCTGGGAGGCCATAATGGAAGGACAGAGGGAGAGGATGCTTCCCGGTGCCATATATACACAGGGTGGCAGCATCCCTCTGGTGAAACTCCTATTTGTACACCTGCAGGGTGTCCTCATATCCAGCCCTGTTGGGGTACTCGGGACAGCTACAGGGGACCACTATCGCTCCTCTGGGGGGCTTCCACCCTGGCCTGGAAGTGCTTCCAACATGCAGCAAAAATAATCCCGGGTCTGGCATAAAAGAAGTGAGTGAGTTAGAGCAGCAGGTGACACTCATGGTGGAACAAGATGGAAGATGACCAGTTGTGCATTACTATTGGGCTGGCATGACTGAAATCTTTGTACATTAAACTACGTTTTATTGAACTTAAAATTGTGTTTGGTTGAGTTGAGTCTGACGTTTGGGTCTCTGGGGCGCCCCCTAGTGGCCACAACACGCTTTGTTTCTTAATTCAGAGTCAGCCCTGAAGAAGCAACAAGCAAACTCGAATCACGTCAGACGATGCTGAGGGGGGTCTTGTGTTTCAGGGCCGATCTCAGACACTACTGTACTTTTTGAATGAATTTATGGTCTATAGTACACAATTCTTTTGGATGTGTCAGACAACTACAGTCGATTATAGATATTTTACTTCTAGTTTTAATATATTTTCTGCATCCAACGTGCTTTTTAAATTAAATCCATTCACAGAAAAGTTCTGGATTGCCAATGTTTGTATTAGTGCGAACATTAGATTTAACCTGCTAAAGCATTTCAAGGCTTTTTGATACTTTTTAACAGAGTGCGTTAATACCAATTATTACATTTGTTTCAGACTTTACCGTAAGGTTAACGGTAACAAAACAAAGGAAGATATGATAATGAAAGGTAGTGGTCATAAAAACAAAATGTTGCACATTACCTCTTCTGAAATATCTCCTTTGGCACAATCATCGCCAATTGAATGCGATGTTGTTACACCAAATATCAGCCTTATGGTTGACAATTGGCGACCTATATTTAGACAACCGATCCTATTTATAGGAGATGCAATGTGTACATTTTTGAAGCCATTTCGAGCAACAGGTCTGCAGGTGGAGGTGATTGAGGTTCATTTTATGGCACAATTTAATAGATTTTTTGAAAAGATGGTGCCACAAGTCCAGATTCAATAAGTAATCTTTTGTATTGGGACAATAGAGATTTGACGTTTAGAGGAAATTGAGTATAAAGTAGTCCAACAATTTGGTAAACTGGTTAGAAATTCTTTTCCAGCGTCCTATATATCATCTATATATATATATATAAAATCCCTATGTGCGTCCAGGTGTCCATGTGTGGGTGTCTTCTGATGAAGTGCGCATGTGCGGGGCACGGTGCTATGCGCGATATTACTGTCAGAGAAAGTTAGAGGCGTTTTACGGAAATACAAACCAGTATTACTACTGCGAGAGGAAATTAAAGGTACACAATACAGTGACGCATATTACAGCCACATACAAGCCAGTATTACTTTCAGAGGAGATTAAAGGCATATTACCGACGTGCATGCCTGTATTACCGCCAGAGAAAATTAAAGGTATATTATGGACGTACAAGCCAGCGGACGTACAAGACAGTATCCTTCAATAAGGGCGCACACAAAAAGGCGAGCCTCAAAAGGGTGCAGTGAATAAAGGCGCGCGTAAATAAAGATGTGCACCTTTGTTGCTCTTCACATATTCCAGAGCCATTTGAACTAAATTATCTACGAACGCCTTTATTCGCCGCGCTCAATTGAGGTCACCCTTTTGAAGCTCGCCTTTTTGTGCGCGCCCTTATTGAATAGAGCCGTACAAGACAGTATCACTGTCACAGCAAATTAAAGACACACAATACACGGCGGCAGCCCACGAAGAACGGTCAGCTCAGCAAGTAAACAACAAAAGAAAGGCTGAAAGAAAGAAAAATACGACCAACAAAAAGAATGAGGTCAAAGTCCCTTGCCATTTAATATAGACTGTTCCTACTAATGTTTATGCACTACTGTTCTAGCGCCCGTTATTGTAACGGGCTAAATGACTAGTTTTATATAATGGCTAAGTTTAGAACATTTGAAATGGATAAGGTAAAAATAAAACTTTTTGATTTTATGAATAGAGCAATGTTAGATCGGATGCAATGTTCTATAATGGATCCGTTGGATGATTTAAGATCAAACTCTAGTCGACTGGATCCTCCTCAGGCCTTAAAAAACGTGATACAACTTATAGATCATTCGGGGGTGAGGCTGAATTGCACACCGATTTAAGATAGATGGTCTTCCCCTCGCTCAAATTCTAACCTTAACCTTAATAAATAAAGGCCCTGATGTTAAGTCAGCGGAATTGGGCAGATTGTAACCTTTTATGCCTAATCTTAAAATTATTTTGAATCCCTAATGTTAATATAATTTTAAAAAAAAAACCTAATGTAAGCAGGGATAGGGCATGTTTTAACCCTAATTATATTCCTTTTACATATATAATAGTTAATAATGGATTGTGTAATTTGCATCTTACAGTGTACTTATCATACAGTGTAATTATTTTGGATAGCTCTTCATAAAATAATTGAAAATAAAAATTTGATAACTAATATTTTAATAATGGGGTGTGTGAACCCCAGTATTACCAGTCTAGGCTGGTATCCGCTACCCTGACCCGACCCTATTCTTAAATTTTAGTTAGTGTCACTTTTGTATGTTCTCCCTTGGCCCCATTCTAATCAGATTTTTTAGTGTTTTTAGCCCTAATCTTAAAGTCTTAATTCTAAGAGCCTAATCTTAAAATGGTGTATTAGGGCCCTAATCATAAACCACACTTTTGAATCTGTTAGAGATGGTCTACTCCTTCCCCAACTCCATTGAAAGGGCAGCTACTGTTACAGTAAATCTTAAGATACTTACTATGGCAGCCCTAATGTTAAAGTTTCCCTTTCCTTGCTTTTAAATATAAATTTTAACCCTAATTTTGAATAGTTTTTAGTCCCTCAGGTTAAATATTAGTACCCTGTAGGACTTCAGATATGGACTAATTTTATTATTTATTTATTTATTTGTTTTTAGAAATACCTTTTAAACAATAGTTTAATCCCTTTTTTAATTATTCCTTTGTAAAATCAGTTTTAAAGGTTTTTTAAGGTGTACGATAGGTGTATTATTAGGTCTAGTTTAAGGGGTGGGTATTTTAACAAAGAATAAAACCTGCTTTTAGACCTATTTATTTATCCTATTGTATAAACTTATTTATAGGTTTAGTAGAAGGATAATTTTAGGGGGGAGTGTTTATTGAATATGGGGGGTGGTTTTAATAGTCGTGACATGTTTCTAATTAAAACTGTTTTTACAGTGTGCCAAAGTCTTTGTCTTGCAGGACAATCCTCCTCCACTAACCCTAATGTCACCTTATTCAGTTCTGGATTGACAGACGTCCATCCATCCATCCATTATCCAACCTGCTAAATCGTAACTACAGGGTTACGGGGGTCTGCTGGAGCCAATCCCAGCCAACACAGGGCACAAGGCAGGAAACAAACCCCGGGCAGGGTGCCAACCCACCTCAGGGCTTGACAGACAAATCCATGGAAATTAATAACCCCACGAAAGACCCTGCCAATAAGTGAGGGCCAAGATGGTGGGCACCACTTGATAGTTTCTATTACTCCGCTACTTGCTTGACAGGATAATGGTGGTCACTTTTTTTGCATCTTGCATAATTAAATTGTGACAAAAGCAAATCAGACCCTCGTGGTCAGTGAAAAAAAAAAACAATCTGAAAGAGCCCAAGACCAGTCATTGACCTCAAAGTGCCAGTGGACACATCCAGTTACTGACCAGAACAGATCCTAGTGCCAATAAACAGACTGGCAGGGTTTAATAAATCAGTAGGCACAGGGCTCAGTGCCAGGAACTGACCAGAAGCAGACCCCAGAGATGATAACCATAGTGATCCCAATTCCAGGGATAATAGATAAATAGATAGATACTTTATTAATCCCAAGGGGGAAATTCACAAAAATAACTCAAGGTCAGTAGTGGACCACATGTGTGGAACTCGGTGCCACTACTTGACCACAAAAGTAGTGTCCCTTACTAACTAAGAAGCAGATCCTAATGTTCGGAGTGGGGGTCCAGAGGTCTGCAGCCTGACTCTGTTGACACACAGTTGTTCTCGGTTGATAAGATCACCAGAGCTCCCACTTTCAGTGATGTGGTCCAGTGGTCAGGCTGTCACGTGCACAAGTGTACATTCAAATTCTTAACATCTGCTTATGTCATTTGGAAGGGCTATGGAGTTAAGTAAGTAGCAGACAGGAGCCTCCATTTCTTACACTGGAGTAATTTAGAGAAACTGGAAGGCAGTAAGTGCTTAGCTGATTGCGGTGGTGGTCTCCTATTCGCAAAATCTCTCAAGACGATCGTGAGTAGATCTAATCGGCCGCTTTTTGTCCATAATGTCTACCAAATTTCGCTGAGGGTAAAACTGCGGTGGACACTCTCCATGTCTTTGTGACCAGATAGGCTTGTATTTAAATATGCGGGCACTATTTAGTGACTCAAGGCGTAAAGGAGTCATCGCAGCTGTCCTGTCAAACAGCAATGGAATAACAAGACCATCACCCCACCCCACCCCTCCTTCCCATGCGCACCTCGAGTGCTGCCCCGGACTTGGCCCACAAAGCTGCCCTCGCACAATGCCAGCCTCGCCCGAGGGCCTTTGCGCGATTCTTAATTTCCACGGATTGTCCGTTGATTCTGTGCTTCCTTTTTGAAAAAGGCAGCTTTACTTCAACAGAAACGTCTGTAGAAATGTTGTAGTCTTTATTAATGCATTCTGCTATATACATCGAAAAAAACATGAAATATTTCTAACAAGTTACATCAAGTGAGAGCAGTAATGTTCACAAGTAAAACCGAACTTTTCTGCGCACAGATTTTATTTAAAAGCGCAGTGGACCCCACAATACACATCCGCTGTCGAGACATTGCCCTTTTAATTATGGAGACGTGCCGGCCTACTCACCTCAAATACGTTGTTTTCAGGCGTAATCCGTATCCTCCTTCCTTTTGGTTAAAGAAAATGATAAATCGAACTAATGGATGCGTGCTCTTAGATTTTATAACTTTATTATTGACTTAATTCGTTTCGTCTCAGTAACAGGCCAAAGCGGCACAAAGACTTATTGGGTAATGTAGTTTTCGGGTGTTCCCAGAATGCATCTCGCTAACGGAAGTCGGGGACTGCTTCTGTTAAACGGCGTGGATTTCTGCCATCTTTAGTAGGTAGAGACGATAACTTCTCACTACAAAACGCGAGTGAACACACACACACACACACACGAACCAAGATAGCATCGCTGGTTTGACGGAAGACCCTGAGTCCTAGAGGGCAGCGTTTGTGAAAAGTGCTGTTCCTTATAAAGTGGACGGAACTGCCAAAGAGAAAATGGGAAAGGCATAGGATGAAAAATAACAGCCTCGTATATATGTAAGTGCTATACAATAACAAGAAATATAGAAAATCATATTTTAGATAGATAGATAGATAGATAGATAGATAGATAGATAGATAGATAGATAGATACTTTATTAATCCCAAGGGGAAATGTACATAGATAGATAGATAATCTATCCATCCATCCATTTTCCAACCCGCTGAATCCGAACACGGGCGGCACGGTGGCGCAGTGGGTAGCGCTGCTGCCTCGCAGTTGGGAGACCTGGGGACCTGGGTTTGCTTCCCGGGTCCTCCCTGTGTGGAGTTTGCATGTTCTCCCCGTGTCTGCATGGGTTTCCTCCGGGCGCTCCGGTTTCCTCCCACAGTCCAAAGACATGCAGGTTAGGTGGATTGGCGATTCTAAATTGGCCCTAGTGTGTGCTTGGTGTGTGGGTGTGTTTGTGTGTGTCCTGCGGTGGGTTGGCACCCTGCCCAGGATTGGTTCCTGCCTTGTGCCCTGTGTTGGCTGGGATTGGCTCCAGCAGACCCCCGTGACCCTGTGTTCGGATTCAGCGGGTTGGAAAATGGATGGATGGATGGATGAATCCGAACACAGGGTCACGGGGGTCTGCTGGAGCCAATCCCAGCCAACACAGGGCACAAGGCAGGAACCAATCCTGGGCAGGGTGCCAACTAGATAATCTATCTATCTATTATATAGTGCCTTTCACTCAGTCTATTATATAGTACTATCTATTATATAGTGCCTTTCACTCTGTCTATTATATAGTACCATCTATCTATCTATTTATCTATTTAGTATCTATCTACTATCTATATAATAGATGTGAAAGGCACTATATAATAGTGAATAGCAGTATATATTATAGTGAAATGTGCTATATAAGACAGATACACTATATAAATAGACAGACAGACTATAGCCAGACAGAAGTGCACTATCTAGTATATAATATTGCACCTTCAATTTCGTTGCTCCTTTGTAAAAGTGACAATGACAATAAAGATCTATCTATCTAGTATATAATATATGCATTATAGAATGGTGTAGATTTCAAACGACTGTTAATTTGTCCAGGATAGGCTGACCCATCAAATTCAGCCCAAGAGCCGATGACTGTTTGCTGCTAAAAGAAGTCTCCAAGAACCCCAACATTTTATCGCAGTATCTGCAGGTAATTCTTGTGGAATTTGACGTCAAGGTTCTTGCATCTACAGTTCAGAACAGATTGTACAGTTTTGACCAGCATGCGAGGTGTGCCAGGACTGGCCCATTCAAAACCCTGATTTAAATCTCATTGACATGTTATCGGGTTTATTTGAAACAGGTATGACATACAAGAAATCTCACAAAGATCTTGCATCTGAAGAAATTTTGCATGGACGACTGGTCAAACAGTTCCCTGAGCTGATAACCAAGACTGATGGGAAGTTATGCAAGATGTCATTTCTTCTAAAGGGGGCCAATGCTAGCTCCTGAGGCCAAAGGTGGACTCTTCTCTTCTCCATTACATCTGTGGGTTTTTGCTGAATAAATGATTGAAAAGGCAGATGTTACTTGAGTTTTTATTCTGGTATGTCACCTTTTTCTGCAGGCACTGTCTGCATATTTTCCTGTTCAAATACGTTTTAAAAAAGTCAACATTCTCCTTGGGTGTGCATACTTTTTCAAATGACCGATGATAGACAGAATTTTATTTGTCCCAAGAAAGAAATTTAGCTTTTTGCAGGAGCTCAGTAAATACAACAAACTAACAACCTCCCTCAAATACCCCCCAGAACTACAAAAAAAGAAGAAAACTTCTGACCTGCTAAAGAGAACAAGAACAGTCAAAGTCCATCCACTCATCCATTATCCAACCCGCTATATCGTAACTACAGGGTCACAGGGGTCTGCTGGAGCCAATCCCAGCCAACACCGGGCACAAGAAAGGAAACAAACCCTGGGCAGGGCACCAGCCCACTGCAGGGCACACACACACCCGGGACAATTTAGGATCACCAATGCACTTAACCTGCATGTCTTTGGACTGTGGGAGGAAACCCATGCAGACATGGAGAGAACATGCAAACTCCACGCAGGGAGGACCCGGGAAGCGAACCCTGGTCTCCTTACTGCGAGACAGGAGCGCTACCACTGCACCACCGTACCGCCCGCAGTCAAAGTCAAAATGAGGAATTATACAAGTAAACGTGTTCCTGGTCGCGTTTCTTCACACACTCCTATTGAAAACCTCATTAGCTGACAGTTGTTGGAGATTGGAGAGTGTGGACAGCAAGATATTTTATTGATTGACTGACCATAAAGTTACTGGAGGATGGATGCCTGTTAGGCACTGCATTAGTAGACACCATCAGAACGTGAGAGGAGTGATTTTCATCTGATGGGAACAACAACTGTTGCCTGCTTCAGATGCACCATCATGGAGACTGGACACTTAAGATTTTTTCGGAGGGTGATTATTTAAGAAAGCCAACGTCACCTCAGACAAGGAGTTCACTTTAGTCTTTAGCTCTTTCTCGTGAACAAGAACCTTTTCCTGGCACAACACAGCTGTTACGATTTTCTTCCTTTTCCTGACATCAAAGTCAGGAAATTTTGTGAATTTCCCCTTGGGATTAATAAAGTATCTATCTATCTATCTATCTATCTATCGTCAAGTCTGTTACCTTAGCTTCACATTCCTGGGAGTCATGCCATCTGACAACTTATCGATCCGCAAACGTTTACAGAATTGTATTCACAGTCTGTGTTTTTAGTTGGTGGTCCAGCAACTAGCCTCAAGGCTGCACAACAGACGATAAGGAGATGTGGACACCATGAGAATTTGGAAGATTTTAGAGCGATCTCCCAGAACACACCTCTGTGGTCTTAGCCATTATCCTCAATATACTGAATCTCTGTAATTATACTAGTGTTTTGTTACTGTACATTGTATAATTGAGTTTCCTAGGTAATAAATTGTTAATTACTGTAATCCAGGTCTGATTTTTGTCTCTGCTATCACAAGTATTACTGCTGTACACCTTTTTTCCCCCCCAGTGAGCACGGCCTGAATATTCATAATTGGCGAGTACACATTAAACAGTCAGGTTTTGAATTACATGTAACATACGATAAGTTAAGTTTTTATTTTGAAACACACGGTAAGGAATGCCGCTTGGTCTCTGAGGCTGCATGTGTAATATTATTTATGTAACACACGCTACAATAGCTACTTATGCCCTGAGGTTTCAGTTTCAAGCACACACTAGTTACAGAGCTTAAGCTCTAAAGCTACAGGTAAGAAGCGACTGTCAGCCATTCTCATATTTTTTTCTAACGCTTGAGTAAAAGGCATAGGACAGCCCAGTCGGGGGACTCAGAGAGCATACGGAAAATATTTTCTGGTTTGATTAGGCAAAAACCAAAGACTTCGGTCAGAGCTCTAAGAAATATGTCTGACAAAGACCAGGCCCTGCACGTCATCTGCCTAACAACATCCCTATGGTGAAGCCTGGTGGTGGGACCATTATGTTATTGAGGTGCTTCTCAGTGATAGAGACAGGACGACGGGTCGGAACTGAGGGGGTGATAAACGTACCCAAATACACAGACGTCACAACCTCAGACCGAGGTGATGTTTCTCTGTCCGGCACAACAGCAACCCAAAGCATGCAGCCAAGACAAGTCTCTCTGCACGTTCTTGAGTGGCACCAGACTTAAACCCCTGTGGACAGACCTGAAGATGGCAGTTTACAGACGCTTCCCATCCAATCTACCGGAGCCTGAGAGGGTCAGCCTGGAAGAATGGGGGTAAACTGCCCAAATCCAGGTGTGCAAAAGTTATAGAGACTTACCCACGAGGACTCAAAGCTGGAACTGCTGCTAAAGGGGCGTCTACAAGGTAATGAACTAAGAGTCTGAATGCTTACATGAATGAGAGATTTCAGCTTTTGATTTTTAATAAATTTGCAACCTTTTCGAAAACATTAGGGGTTATTGATGGACACAAATTGAAAATGTCTCCATTTACAATTCAATCTACAACACAATCAAGTGTGCAGGAAGTGAAGGGGCCTGAAAACATTCTGAATGAGCAGTACAGATTCAACACACAAACCTCTGTGTCCTTTTAACTGTAAATCTCAATTTTTGTTAACAGATAGGACTTTTACACTTTGCCATCTACTGCAGGCTCTGCAAGTGGACTTTAAGAATAAAGAACAGGGGAGAGTCCCAAGGCTTTGAAAAACATCTTGTATCACCCGAGTCCTTAAGTTATCACATCCTAGTGAGATGAATGACTTCCGGCCTGTTGTTCTGACGTCACGTGATGAAGACGATGGAGCAGCTTCTGCTTCACCACCTGAGGCCACAGGTCCGCCACGCACTCGACCCTCTGCAGTTCGCATACCAGGAGAAGGTGGGAGCGGAGGATGCCATCATCTATATGCTACACCAATCCCTCTCCCACTTGGACAGAGGCAGTGGTGCTGTAAGAATTATGTTTCTGGACTTCTCTAGCACCTTCAACACCATCCAACCTCTGCTCCTTAGGGACAAGCTGACAGAGATGGGAGTAGATTCATACCTGGTGGCATGGATCGTGGACTATCTTACAGACAGACCTCAGTATGTGCGTCTCGGGAACTGCAGGTCTGACATTGTGGTCAGCAACACAGGAGCGCCGCAGGGGACTATACTTTCTCCGGTCCTGTTCAGCCTATATACATCGGACTTCCAATACAACTCAGAGTCCTGCCACATGCAAAAGTTCGCTGACGACACTGCTATCGTGGGCTGCATCAGGAGTGGGCAGGAGGAGGAGTATAGGAACCTAATCAAGGACTTTGTTAAGTGGTGCGACTCAAACCACCTACACTTGAACACCAGCAAATCCAAGGAGCTGGTGGTGGATTTTAGGAGGACCAGGCCCCTCACGGACCCCCGTGATTATCAGAGGTGACTGTGTGCAGAGGGTGCAGACCTATAAACACCTGGGAGTGCAGCTGGATGATAAATTGGACTGGACTGCCAATACTGATGCTCTGTGTAAGAAAGGACAGAGACGATTATACTTCCTTAGAAGGCTGGCGTCCTTCAACATCTGCAATAAGATGCTGCAGATGTTCTACCAGACGGTTGTGGCGAGCGCCATCTTCTACGCGATGGTGTACTGGGGAGGCAGCATAAAGAAGAGGGACACCTCATGCCAGGACAAACTGGTGAGGAAGGCAGGCTCTATTGTAGGCATGGAGCTGGACAGTTTGACATCTGTGGCGGAGCGACAGGCGCTGAGCAGACTCCTGTCAATCATGGAGAATCCACTGCATCCATTGAACAGGATCATCTCCAGACAGAGGAGCAGCTTCAGCGACAGACTGCTGTTACTGTCCTGCTCCACTGACAGACTGAGGAGATCGTTCCTCCCCCAAACTATGCGACTCTTCAATTCCACCGGGGGGGGTAAACGTTAACATTATACAAAGTTACTGTCTGTCTGTATACCTGCACTGTTATCACTCTTTAATTTAATATTGTTTTTTATCAGTATGTTGCTGCTGGAGTATGTGAATTTCCTCTTGGGATTAATAAAGTATCTATCTATCTATCTATCTATCTATCTATCTATCTATCTATCTATCTAAACGAAAATGAGCAGCAGCAGTATAATCCTGTCTTCAGGTGGGAGATTTCTGAAGAAGGCGTGAAACTAAACAGTTTGTGGTCGTGTTTGTTGAGCCTTACACCTACCGGCAGAGACCTGTGTTATTCTTAATCATAAAACGACATGGAATAAGCTACCATGACCTGCTGAAATTTGTAACACATTTAATTATATTACAACACCACACAAAAGCAAAACAGAATTTGCAGTTTTTAGGCTTACAAAACAGAAGTTTAGATTTACAGCCCCGCAGTAGAATGAATCCGAGGGAAGCGGAGATCCTGTTTCATGCCTACATCAAGCTCTGGCCTGGTTTTGCACCTGCTGCTGAAAGCTCTGAATTCGGCTTTCTAGCTCTGGTCGAAAGTGTCGGATGAGACCCTACGGGAAGGAAAAGATTTCAGTTTAGCAAATTAAATCCTTAATAGTCACAAACATTTAAACACATAGGACTGCTGAATGTAAAAAATACACAGTCATAGTCCTGCCATTTTATAATGGTAGTCACAGGGCATGGGATGCAACGGGAAAACAAAAGCATACTCAAAAACATGATTTCGGGGGCAGGTTAAGGAGGAGATGAAGTGTATTAAGAATATCGCTACAGAAATAAAATATAATAAAATGGCAAAAACATTTTACTCTTATTTGTCAGATAGTTTCACTAGACAAGAGCTCAGCAACATATGAGTGGCTACTTATTATATTCAGGACATATTAAATACTCTTGTAGATTACTGAGAGCAATGTGTTACAAAGACTTGAACGACTAAACACACCTTGAGGACAACATTTAAGCACTGCTAATTTAACAGGAGAGGTTATTAAATAAACTTAGTAAAGATGAGTTAACAAGGAGTCAGCAAGGCCTTAAGACGCTGGAGTTTGCACCATGGTGAACTGGTTAAATCTGATATTGCAGCTTCAGAGTCCAGGGTACAAATCCTCGGCCTAGGCACTCTGTGTGGGATTTCTTCCAACACCCTAAAAATGTGCATGTTACGTTAACGGGCAGATCTGAACTGGTCCAATGTGAACCCTGCCATAGATTGGTTACCTGTCTAGGGTTGTTTTCTGTCTTGTACCTTCAGTTCTGCCCATATGGAGTTGCACCCCTGCAACTTTACATGATGCTGCCCTTATCTGTTGCTCCTCTGGACACTCAGCACATCAAAAGTGCATACTGCTGGTAAAACGTGTATCCATTGACGGTGCCGATTTTCTTCTTACTTTTACTGCCCTACCCTTGTATTATATTAAAGTGTCTGCAGTAGTGGTGAATGTATATATTATGAAGATGCAAAAACAGCACAGAAGAAAAATCTACAGAAGAGCTTTTATATTATCTCGTATAATAATTATGACTGTGATGGACGGCCGGCAGCTCAGCCCGGTCGGGATGCCCCTGGAATAGAAGGATGGGGGAAGGCAGCGACTTGCCGACACTGCTTCTCCCAAAACACTAGATGGCAGCTTCCATGGAGTGCAGTGGTACCCTGGCACGATGGGACATGGAGTTCGGATACACAGCCCTGCTAGATGCTGTGGGTGCCACCAGGAGGAGCAGTCAAAAGACAAAGGGATTTCGGTTTTCAATATAGTACTCCCAAGTCATGGGGACGGAAGGACAGAAGTACTTCCGGGCTGAACAAAAATGTGATCCTCCATCTGTCCCGGAAGTGTTGACAAGTCATGTGAACAGAAGAGGAGAAGCACTTCTGGGTGAAGGACTATATAAAGGACTGGTGGAGACACAGAAAGCGAGCCAGAGTTGGGTGGGAGTGTGACAGAGCTGATGGGAGGAGAGGAGGAGACTTATTGTATGTTTATTACTGTTTTTGTATGATGGCGAAGGTGCTTCAAGGCATCACTATTTGAATAGAAGGAATACAAAATCCTTTTGATGCTTTTACCTGGTGTCTTGAGCATTTGTCCATCGGGTTTGAGGAGCAACAGAGCCCTCTAGTGTCACATGACGAAGGAGTCACCCAGCACATACACAGATTATGAGAGAAAATGACAGATGTACTTCTCCGTTCTAGCACACGGCTTAGATCCATTAACACAATCATCATAAAATTCAGGGACCGGTTTTTACCCAAAGGTCACCTGTCAACTGCAGCAAGTGTTTCATGGCCACAATGTCTGGTGGTGTGTTCACTGTCTGTTGTTGGTATCGTAACACATTCACTTGTCAGTGGGAGACATGTAAATATGAATGGGTACATATGACAATAAATCTGTTCTTCACTGAGGATACAGAGGAAAAGATGGCAGAGTCAAATTTGCAAAAATATTTTTTCATGGTGAAAAATGTGCACACATGGAACAAGTTGTCTAGCGTTAGTGCTGAAAGTAGCACAGTGCAGTCCTTCAAGTACAGACTCAGGTTTATCAGATATATAAAAAGGAATATATATATGATATGTTGGCACTTTTTTTGACAAAAAGTATACACTTTAACCATAACCATGTTATCAAATGTAGCATTGAGAAAAACATTAACATAAAATCAAAATGCAGTAACAGAAGTACAATAGTCCGGTATGTATGGGGTATGACTGGAAATCAGAAAAGGTAGTTTGTAAAAAAATCGCAGTGATAATCTCCCTATTTTGAATCATTGTCTAATGGAACATTTATTCATGTTAATTTATATTCTATCAATTCACAGAAAAATTGAATTCGCTATATGGAATATCTCTCTATTATATAAAAAAATCTTAGGACGAGACGAGACTTTTTCAGAGAGATAATTTCAAGTCCTGTAAGATGAGACTTTGTGCCAAGAGATGAATTGAAAACCTAACAGGTCCAAGCAGGGACGGAAATTAAAAGACAAAGAGTAAAAGACAAAGTAGAACGTCGTAAAGAGGTTCAAAAACGTTGGCGCGATACACATGCAGAGCAGGTTAGAGATTATGAAAGTACTAAAATTCAAAAGTCTCAAAAAACTGATAGTAAAGATCACATTAGCGCTAACAAATGGAAATTATTACTTGGTGAAATAACGGAACAGCGAAAAGAGAACAAATATATGAACATAGGTGATATGACAGAAGTACAGTATGTAGATAATGTTTGGCTTTAAGTTTAAGTCGGAGACTTGTAGATCTTTAATTTTTGTTGTCATCAGGGAAAAGTAGTGTTTCTTCCCAATGAAGAGGCGTATCTGCGTGAATTCAAAAATTTGTCATTTGATGAAAGTGAAATCCAAAAAACACTACAGGCAAAATATCTGAATCTATAATAATCTGTTCGTGTTCGCATCGTTCAGTGCTCAAAATGTAGATTTACACGATTCAGGACCATACGCTATAAGAATTTGTGGTCCCGACACAATTAAAGCTACGACAAGTTTAATTTCAAAGAAACCACAATTTGGTCAGGTTTATATTTATGATCATGGAGAAGCGATGTAACATAGAATCAAAAGAGTTAAACAATCAGATGTATTAGAAATTCAACAGCCAATAATGGATACAAATCCATACGTTCAAAAGTATCACACTTTACACGAAATTTATCTGAAAAACATGGACAAAGAAGTTTTCTTGGATTTCTATATGAATCTGAAAGATCACGCTCACATATATAATAAACCAAAATGTGACGAATTGTCAGCGATAATAGTTTCGAAAGACGGAGATAACAAAGACAGAATTGATATTCGTGTTTATCCAAAAGCACAGCACGATTTGTCGCAAGTGGCAGATCCGGGAAATGTCGAGCGTGTAGGGCCCACACAGGGGTTGGCAAGTGAAGCGAGCAGGGGGCAGAGCCCCATAGTTTTGTTGAAAGAATCTTTTTTTCCCCTCATTCAGATGGACTATACATATTTCCTTTTCAAAGTCAAATTTTTGAGGCCACTTTCATGCACATTACCTGAACTGGCCAAGCTGCTCCATCTCCCAGAGCACAAATGGTATGGCCTTCAATCTGCTTACTGATTTCCCAGATCATATCAATCTCTGCAACTCGGGCATCACCACGTACAAAGCGCCACATCATTTTGTTCATCCAATCAACGCCTGATGATGAAAGCAAGAAACAATCAGAAAGTAAGAATTGCTTCATGTATCTTAGCATCTTTTCTCAGATATACGGGGGAAAAAATGGCAAATGAGCTGCAGCTAGTTAAAAATTATGCAAGAATGTTAACCGAAAAAATGAACACATAAGCACATCTCTCCACTCTTAGCATAGTTACACTGGTTACATGTGTCCTTTAGAATTGACTTTAAAATGTCAGTTCTAAAGGACACATGCAACTATGCTCCGGGACGAGAGGGGGAGCTGTCAGTAACAGTATCGTCTCTTTTCTCATCCACAGTACAGAGAAGACACGCAATGCATGCAACTGACCCCACATTTTTGGCTGGAGTCCTATAAAAAACAGACGTCCCTGGAAGGAGGCGCCTCATTTTCACCTGAGCTTGCCACACAATGGAGGTCCCCCAAGACAGACTCCACTCTACTGAGCTGTATTGAATTAAGAAGCCAATCCAAGGCAATGACTTCCTATTATTTGAGCTCTTCTGCATCACTGTATAGCTGCTTTCATTTGCTAATGAAAATGTGCTGTATAAATAAATGTGTTGCAAAGCAATACAGTCATTATAACACAAGTAGCTAATTGTGAACAATCACTACATTACTACATTTCAGGAAGAAAGAAAAGTGATCAATAACAACAGTATCATTCCACTATATATCAGTCTATTTGATTCAGGATTGCAGTTAAAACACCACTGCTTACAAAAGTGTATGTTTTGTACAAGTAACTTTTGAATTCCCCACAGTCCAAATAACATCTAAATTTGAGCCGTTAATGTCTACATTATTTAGATAAAATCCAGAATGAATACCTTGCATGAAGTGTGCTCCAACTGTTCATGACTAATCGATATTTTTTAGAGGTATTTTATTTCAGTATAAGTCACAGAGTCAAAAACACCACATTAACAGTGTTGCAGAAAACCAAAAAATAAATTCAAGCCACAGATTGCATTTTCCGGTTGCATACATTATAACTGTTTTATTTCAGAGGAAAACATTTAAAGCCTCGATGAACATTTGACTATTGGATTTTATTTTCAGAGTGTCATAATTTAGTAAATAAGCTTTTTCAAATACACCCCAAATTATAAAGAAGAAGCAAGCTGCAGTGAATACAGCATATTTTTTCACTCAAAGATGGGCAGTGTATTTTTCCATGTCCACCCTTTTGCACTTCAAAATAAACTTTTAGTATGATTGTTTACTATAACTCAGCCAAACGGAACAAGTGCTGCTGGTTTGCTGTGACTGGCATTCATGATGATAAACGACTACACCTATGGCCTGGACTTAATGTGTAATCCTCTGCACTCTTGTCACTGGGCACAATTACAATAAATTGCTTTGACTTCATTATCGGTGCATACCAATGCAATGGCTGATTTAGTGCACCTCTCTACTCATCAGGCTAAGCCATTACTTTATAATTCTGTGTAAAGCAGGACTGTTATGGAATGAGAGTTAAGAGTCTTCAGTTTCAATAGTGTGGTCATTTGACATATACTGGTGGCTAATGGAGGCTGGGAGAATGTCAAACTGCTACTAGGTTACAATTCTTGTTTTGTTTCAGTAAATATTCCCCACACAGAAATGGTGTATGGCCAAACAAAAAAAAAAACAAAGTGAAAGGTTCAAATAGCATATAATGTTTATTTTTACCTTCCCTACAGGGTGTGCACTGTCCACAGCTCTCATGTTTGTAGAATTCAATGAGGCGAGCAATTGCTTTCACAATATCTGTCTGTGAAAGATACCAAAAAGTGATTAGGTTACAGACACAACATATCAGCTCATAGCTCCACTTTCAGTATAAAATGAAAAGGGATGAAGGGAAAGATCCTACACCCAGCAGCAGACCTCCACAGCCCTGCTCCATTGACGGACCAATCAAATTGCACACATCTGATAATGTTTAACTGGCATTGCAATACACGTCAGTTTATTAATTTTGTTAATTAGTTCCTACTTGGTTTTTGATGTATTTGAACAAACCAGTATCCTTAACTGTGATAGTTCTGTATTTAATTAATCTATTCATGCATTTTGTCTTGAGAGTTTTTGTGGTGCTCTGCGCTTTGTGAGGAGAGCTGTGAAAGAACAAAAGTAGTGTGACTGTTGTATTGTATTTCGGAGGTGGCCATGACAGACAGATTGGCCATATAGCTCTGTGAAGAGGATTACTTGTGCTTTGGTTTATGTGTTGTATTTACCCCCATTTTTTGATACCTACTGCACGCCCAACCTACCTGAAAGGGGCTCTCTCTCTCTCTCTGTCTGAATTGACTTTCCCAAAATTTCTTCCCCTATATATTTTTGGTCATCTTAAGGAGTCAAGACTGGGGGGCTGTCAAAAAACAGGGTCTGTTAAAGCCCATTGCGGTATTCCTTGTGTAATTTTTGGGGTACACAAGAAAATAAATTGTTGTTGATCAGTCACCCAACCATTTGCTTTTTTCTGAACACTCAAGTGTCTCAAGTTTAGTTTTCATAAAACATCCTTAACACTATGGTTAACATTAGGGTTTTCTGACTCTGGAGTACTGGTGATTATTGATTAGGCATGTCTGATAGCAAAACCAAAAATATTATATACCAGTAACAGCGCACTATTGAGTTGAGCATTCCTAGTTTTCATCCTCTCTCTCTGTACGTTTACTGTTCGTTTGCTCAGAGGTTGATGCGCTTGCTGCTTCCTGAGCAGCTCTTCTTTTCTCCACCCTAGCGGCCCGCTTCTTCTTTTCTTTTCTCCATTTATTAAATATTCTCCATCCAATTATAGTGTCACATGGTGCCAGTCAGTAACCGGGCATACATAATTAAATGTACAAGGCCAATGTAGGCCTGTTTAACATAAAAACATTAATGATCCAAAAGAAAAATCACACAAACAAGAAAAAAAAAAAAAAAAAGAAATACAATACGAAGAGAGTACGCAAAACTCTACATTCACTGCGACTAGGCTAGGAATCGGTCTTGCGCCACTATGCCATTCAATTTCACATAAACGTTTAAGTGATTTCTGATTACAGGTTTGCCCAAATTAAAGGTACTCTTACTAGCAGCTAGTAATGACTATATTTTATTTGAATCAACATTTTAAAATTTCATCAATGCTGCTTTATTAAAAAGTATATATTTACCGATTTGTCCATAACAATGAGAGCTGCAGTTCCCAATCCGGTCTGAGCTTGGATAAGTGCATCAAAGTCCATCATGACATCTTCGCATACAGACTTTGGAATGAGTGGGGTAGAAGAACCTCCAGGAATCACAGCCAAAAGGTTATCCCAGCCACCAATCACACCACCTGGGAAGGCAAAACATACGAGAAAGTCACAGAGATTTGAGTTTTCAAACAACCATTTCTACAAGTACAAAAAGCAATGGGCTATCATGTTAGAGTAGTGACCTCTGAGCGGCACTGGGCCATGAAGTGCCATCTACTACGTTGCCAAGCAGCTTACATAATCTCTCTATATAAAATCCAACGTCTGTCTGCTTTCCACGAGAGAAGTACTTAACGGATTTAGATCGAGTTTTCTTCTATACTTTGCTTGAACATTCCGGTTGATTCTGCAACCTCTCTCATGACAGTAAGTATCACAGTTCACTTGCGGTACCGATTTATTTGCGTGAATCCGAGACAGGCGCAGTGGGCCAAGGCCCTCCGCACTCATGCGCCAGCCTCGGGGCATATCTTCCACTTAGCTAGCGAACGAGAGAACTACTTAACGGATTTAGATCGGGTTTTTTTTCTATAATTTGCTTGAACATTCCGGTTGATTTTGCGACTTCTGTCATCGTGCGAAGTATCATAGTTTGCTCGCGGTACTGATATATTTGCGCAAATCCGAGAGAGAGAGACGCAGCCCTCCTCATTCACGCTCCAGCCTCAGGGCATACCTTACCTAGCGCTTAGCTAGCAAACGAGAGAACTACTTAATGGATTTAAATCTGTTATTTTTCTACAATTTCCTTGAACATTCCCGTTAATTTGGTGACTTCTCTCACTGTACAAAGAATCATAGTTCACTTGCAGGAGCGATATATTCGCACTAATCCAAGACAGAGGCTATGGGCTGAGGGGAGGGGGAAGCATGACATCAGGAGTAGGGAGCCGGACAGGGCCCTCCTCACTCACACGCCTGCCTCCGTTCGAGTCGGTCTACCTCTGCATTTTGGAGTGTATCTTGCCTCCACTTAGTTAGCAATACCCGTTTGTTTTTTGATCTTTAAAGTTTGTCCCGTTTCACTACTACACGGGTTGAGCCGCGGGGGACAGCTAGTAAAGGAAAAACGGAGAAAGTATCAAGTCAACAGAAAGCAGTGTTGATGACCACTCTCAGTTAGAGATTAGCATCCTTTATTTGTATGTCAGTTTATGCTTCTTGGCCCTTACGATTTCTACTTCATTGATTGATAGCTTGCGAGTTTGTGGGTCTATTCAGTGTTAGAATTCGTGTAATAATATCAAGAAAGCAATGTAAAAGTAAAACTGCCATTGTTTTTGAATATTTACACTATTCACTGACTTTGCTAGAATTAGCCTTTGACTAGGTTTGCTTTAACAGCACTCATGGGAGAACTCTACAGCTAAAACCTTTCAGACGTCTTGAAACTTCATTTCATGCTGAAAAATAAACCCATTTTGATTTACTGTTATGTTTCTGTCACTTGCAGACCTCTTTTGGCTTTTTGTTTGTGTACCAATGTCAAAATGTATAATGGGAACTTTACCTAATTTTCAGCTTTATTACTGGGCAGCAAACATACAAGCCATAAAAACCTGGACACAAATAAATGAACACACACAGGCTTAGTCCACAATAGAAGTAAAATCCTGTAGTACTTATTTATACTCCCTGGTCTGCGCTCCAATAAATGCAAGTTATCGCAAATATACTAATAACCCAATTGTGCTTTACTCACTCAGAATATGGAGCCAACTTAGAAAGCATTTTAAGATGGAAAATCTTTTATCTGCGGCACCTCTGCAAGAGAACCACCTCTTTCAACGCTCGCAAACATATCCAGTTTTTAATATCTGGAAAAGTTTTGGGATTAAAATGCTCAGAGATCTTTATATAGACAACATATTTGCATCTTTTGAACAATTACATTCAAAATTCAACCTCCCAGCTACACATTTCTTTCACTATCTTCAAATTAGAAATTTTGTTAAACAGAAACTGCCCGATTTTCCCCACCTCGCACCCTCCACAATGCTGGAAAAAATACTGCTCAATTTCTAGGAATTAAACAGCATTTCCACATTATATAAAATCCTATTAGAGTCCCTACCTTTCAAAGATCCAAGAGGACATTGGGAAGAAGAACTCTTAATCAATATATCAGAAAAGGAGTGGAAGGTAGCAAAGCAGAGAATTCACTCGAGCTCCATATGCGCAAAGCATAGAATTATTCAACTAAAAATCATATATCGAGCTCATCTGTCTCGCTTAAAACTGTCCAAAATGTTTCCAGGGCAAGATCCAACCTGCGAACGCTGCAACCAAGTCCCAGCCTCACTGGGTCACATGTTCTGGGCCTGCACCAAACTAACATCATTTTGGACCAAAATTTTTAAGTGCCTTTCAGACAGCCTTGGGGTCACAATCCCTCCTAACCCATTAACAGCTGTGTTCGGTGTTCTTCCAGATGGACTTAAAGTGGAGAAGGACAAGCAAACGGTGATTGCATTCACTACACTCTTGGCACGCAGACTTATTTTGTTAAATTGGAAGAATCCCAATTCTCCTCTGATAAGTCAGTGGGAAACCGATGTTTTATATTATTTGAAATTGGAAAAAATCAAATTCTCAGTTAGAGGATCTGTACAAAATTTTTTCAAAACCTGGCAGGATCTAATCAATATTATTTTAGAATAAGAGAAATAACTATTACCGCATTTAATTCCCTTCTCCATCTCTTATTTACCTATATATTTATTTCTCCCTTTCTTTTATTTATTGTTGCCTTATTAAAAAGCCCTAAGTAATTCTCATTTGGCTAAGCTCTCCCTCTCAGGGGTGGGGTTTAATTTGTCTTCAATTTTGTTTGGTTATAAATTGATCTACTTGTATGGAATGATTACAATACAAATTAATAAACAACAAAAAAAAATGTATACTGGGAAAAATAAAACATCCATCAATATGTAACACACAATTAGTATAAATGTAGTTGACATTTTGGCTTTGTTTATATTTCACTACACAGGGATTTCAAAATGACCACCAAAAACTATTCTAGGGTTTAAATACAAATAAAAGGAACACACACACTGTGACAGAAAAGTTACCCCTTGAAACACTGGACCAATGTGCATTAGAGACTGGTATGAGAAAGTACCAAGCCTGGTACACAAATAATCTGCTTTGCTTCTCTCTCATGGCTGTTAATAAAGGGTTGCTCATCAAGTTCAGCATTAAAAAGAGATGCCGTTCTGTCATCGACACTTCTACTTCCACTATTCCACCCCAAGTATGCCTCCACAACACATTCAAGCAACACAATTCAATTTATTCTGCGATGTGCACACGTGTGCGTACTAGTGTTCCTCTCAAGGACCAAATTAATTGTCTTTGTGAAGTTGGGAACTCATTCTGATGTATCATGGTATGTTAAACTCAAATATGCAACAGCAATGATGATGGTTCCACAGAAGTGTTTAACAATATTGGAAGGAATCCACGAATCTCAAAGCAACACCACGGGAGAACTGATAAGTCAATCTTAAAACGTCTAGAAGATTTGACAAGCAATACCAATGGCAGCGAGCTCATCTGTGGGTCTTCACTCATGACATCCTCCACAGACCTTTCGCAGCACCCAATAGCATCTGGTATGTTTTTTACACTTTAGTCACCAGCATTGCAGTGAATGGACACTGGCCAACACTCAATTCTTCTAGGGATAGTCAACCAGCTGACTGGCACACAGAGTTTATGGAAACAGCAAAACAATTTAACAAATGACCTCAAATGGTAGATATAACCCGAGCAGTTCCTGTCAGACACAATCATATATGACTGCCGGTCACATCTGCTGATTTGATAAGAAAAAGTTTAATAGTATAGAGAGGACTCTCTTTCGTGTAAGCTGCCTTATGCCATTTTTTAACAGGATTAGGTCTAACCATACACAGCTTCTGTCTCCTATTAAGACATATGATGCCAGCACCCTTCCCAATTTCCTGAAGGACACATTTAGAATGTTTTAGGAAATAAACAGCAGACTGATTCATGCCCTCCATAGACCAATGCATCTTTGGTACAGCAGTTGTACTGTGATTGGTTGAATGTGTTGCAAGCCACTTCTATGTTTCCAGTAAATATAGCCCTATCAAATGCCAAACATTAAAGTTTCAACCAATAACAATAACTCATATTCATATCCCTATTCCAAACCAAAACATCTATAGTTTGGATATGCGATTATTTATTAAACACGTGTCAGCTGTTCTATACACAAGCGTCAATAAAAACCAGTGCACTTCTTTCGGGTGCAATAATAAGTTTTGTGAAAGAATGCGTTTCATTTACAAGTAAGATCCCTGAAATATAACCTTACCCGCATGTCTCTCTATCAGCTCTTTAAGTGGTACTGACATCTCTTCTTCCACTGTACACGGGTTAACAACATGTCCAGAAATATTGAAAAGTTTAGTGCCAGAATTCCTTTCTCTGCCAAATCCGGCAAACCAGGTGCCACCTCGGCGACAAATTGAGGGTGATACAGAAACGGTCTCCACATTGGCAACAGTAGTTGGGCAACCAAAAACTCCTGTTGAAAAGACAAGATTTTATTATAGGACATTTATGCACAATGCTCACTCGAGGAATGTAGCACTTGTTTTTGTGGTTCTTATTTTTTTTTCCATTTGACTGCTTAGTTTTGTGATTCATCCATCAAATTTACTTATAAAATAAATTCCTTTTGAAGAACAGCATAGCAACAAATAAAAAAAAAAAAGGTTGACATCTTTTATCTGACAAAACAAGTACTTACAGTGGTGTGAAAAACTATTTGCCCCCTTCCTGATTTCTTATTCTTTTGCATGTTTGTCACACAAAATGTTTCTGATCATCAAACACATTTAACCATTAGTCAAATATAACACAAGTAAACACAAAATGCAGTTTTTAAATGATGGTTTTAATTATTTAGGGAGAAAAAAAATCCAAACCTACATGGCCCTGTGTGAAAAAGTAATTTCCCCCTTGTTAAAAAATAACCTAACTGTGGTGTATCACACCTGAGTTCAATTTCCGTAGCCACCCCCAGGCCTGATTACTGCCACACCTGTTTCAATCAAGAAATCACTTAAATAGGAGCTGCCTGACACAGAGAAGTAGACCAAAAGCACCTCAAAAGCTAGACATCATGCCAAAATCCAAAGAAATTCAGGAACAAATGAGAACAGCAGTAATTGAGATCTATCAGTCTGGTAAAGGTTATAAAGCCATTTCTAAAGCTTTGGGACTCCAGCGAACCACAGTGAGAGCCATTATCCACAAATGGCAAAAACATGGAACAGTGGTGAACCTTCCCAGGAGTGGCCGGCCGACCAAAATTACCCCAAGAGCGCAGAGACGACTCATCCGAGAGGTCACAAAAGACCCCAGGACAACGTCTAAAGAACTGCAGGCCTCACTTGCCTCAATTAAGGTCAGTGTTCACGACTCCACCATAAGAAAGAGACTGGGCAAAAACGGCCTGCATGGCAGATTTCCAAGACGCAAACCACTGTTAAGCAAAAAGAACATTAGGGCTCGTCTCAATTTTGCTAAGAAACATCTCAATGATTGCCAAGACTTTTGGGAAAATACCTTGTGGACTGATGAGACAAAAGTTTAACTTTTTGGAAGGCAAATGTCCCGTTACATCTGGCGTAAAAGGAACACAGCATTTCAGAAAAAGAACATCATACCAACAGTAAAATATGGTGGTGGTAGTGTGATGGTCTGGGGTTGTTTTGCTGCTTCAGGACCTGGAAGGCTTGCTGTGATAGATGGAACCATGAATTCTACTGTCTAACAAAAAATCCTGAAGGAGAATGTCCGGCCATCTGTTCGTCAACTCAAGCTGAAGCGATCTTGGGTGCTGCAACAGGACAATGACCCAAAACACACCAGCAAATCCACCTCTGAATGGCTGAAGAAAAACAAAATGAAGACTTTGGAGTGGCCTAGTCAAAGTCCTGACCTGAATCCAATTGAGATGCTATGGCATGACCTTAAAAAGGCGGTTCATGCTAGAAAACCCTCAAATAAAGCTGAATTACAACAATTTTGCAAAGATGAGTGGGCCAAAATTCCTCCAGAGCGCTGTAAAAGACTCATTGCAAGTTATCGCAAACGTTTGATTGCAGTTATTGCTGCTAAGGGTGGCCCAACCAGTTATTAGGTTCAGGGGGCAATTACTTTTTCACACAGGGCCATGTAGGTTTGGATTTTTTTTTCTCCCTAAATAATAAAAACCACCATTTACAAACTGCATTTTGTGTTTGTGTTATATTTGACTAATGGTTAAATGTGTTTGATGATCAGAAACATTTTGTGTGACAAACATGCAAAAGAATAAGAAATCAGGAAGGGGGCAAATAGTTTTTCACACCACTGTATATATCCATGCATGCTTCCATTTCTGGAACACATAGCAAAAAAGCAAAAGGTCTCATTTTATTTATTATGAAATTAGTATACAATTTATATAAGCTTTATCATCTTACATTTTTGTCTACCCTTCCATACCATTTTATTTTTCCACTGACCTACATCAGCAGGAAATGGTGGTTTGAGTCTTGGTTTGCCTTGCTTTCCTTCAATAGACTCAATGAGTGCCGTCTCTTCACCACAGATGTACGCTCCGGCGCCACGCACCACATATACATCAAAGTCATAGCCTGACCCACAGGCATTGCGGCCTATCAGCCCAGCAGTGTACGCTTCTTTGATTGCCATCTACGACATATTTAGGAAATTCTGTAATGAGTGCTAGGTATTTAGCTAACACAAAACAAGTGAGGTGGGCAGCAGTTAAACTGAAAAAGACACACTAACCTGCAAATTTGAAGCCTCATTGTAGAACTCGCCTCGAATGTAGATGTAGGCAGCTCGTGCTCCCATCGATCGCCCAGCCACAAGGCACCCCTCCACTAACTTGTGTGGGTCGTGCCGCATTATTTCCCTGTCTTTGCAAGTGCCTGGTTCACCCTCATCTGCATTCACTACCAAGTATTTGGGTCTGAAAAAAATGTTAAAAAAAAGTAAGGAAAGCTGAAATTACACACTGACTTCTAAAGAAGTCTGAAAAAGTCATAGCCCTCCCCATAATATTATTTAAAAAAAAACAGTGCATTTAAAAATAAATGACTACATGAAAAAAAAAAAGTACCAGCAGAATTACTTTTCTTCACCACACCTTGTAAATATTTTCTAAGGCATTCACATCATTGTTCTTATTTTTACGCCTCACCTGTCACTGGGTTTGTTCATGAAACCCCATTTCATGCCTGTAGGAAAGCCAGCACCTCCTCGCCCACGCAAGCCAGAAATCTTGATCTCATTCAAGATCCAGTCTGCCCCCTTGAGCAGTATCTCCTTTGTCTTGTACCAGTCACCTCTGGCGATTGCACCCTTAAGCCTGAAAGAGATGCACATTGTACTTTGACAATGATAAAAAAAAGCCACATTCTGCTGCTGCCTTATAAAAGAAATACAAACAAACACTCATGGTATTTGCCTGTTGGGACACATGGATTAATGTGAGTGGCAACATTCACCAGCTCCATTTCTGAAGTTATGCTTAAAAGAGCAATGTACTCGTCTCTAACATCTCTCTCAAATTACACTCCAACTGTTACTGATGAAGTTTAAAAAACAAACCTGAATTAACATCGTTTTGATCTTCTCCACTCATATTTGATGTTGTGACAGTTATTTTCAAAGGCTACTCTTGCACGTCTTCTTTCAGCTGCTCCAATTTAGGGATCATCCATCTCCAATTATCCCCGTCTTTTACATCATTTTCTATCACACTGACTGCCTTATATGGGAATCAGCACCTCCAAATCCGAGACCATGGTCCTCAGCTGGAAAAGGGTGGAGTGCCCTCTCAGGGTTGGTAGCGAGATCCTGCCCCAAGTGGAGGAGTTCAAGTATCTTGGGGTCTTGTTCACGAGGGAAGAATGGAGCGTGAGATCGACAGGCGGATCGGTGCGGTATCTGCAGTAATGCGGGCTCTGCATCGGTCTGTCGTGGTGAAAAAGGAGCTGAGCCGCAACGCGAAGCTCTCAATTTACCAGTCGATCTATGTTCCTAACCTCACCTATGGTCATGAGCTATAGGTAGTGACCGAAAGAACGAGATCGCGAATACAAGCGGCTGAAATGAGTTTCCTCCGCAAGGTGTCTGGGCTTTCCCTTAAAGATAGGATGAGAAGCTCAGTCATCCGGGAGGGGCTCAGAGTAGAGCCGCTGCTCCTCCGCATCGAGAGGAGTCAGATGAGGTGGCTCGGGCATCTGATCAGGATGCCTCCTGGACGCCTCCCTGGTGAGGTGTTCCGGGCACGTCTAACCGGGAGGAGGCCCCGGGGAAGACCCAGGACATGCTGGAGGGACTATGTCTCCCGGCTGGCCTGGGAACGCCTCGGAATTCTCCTGGAAGAGCTAGAAGAAGTGGCCGGGGAGAGGGAAGTCTGGGCATCTCTGCTCAAGCTGCTACCCCTGCAACTCGACTTTGGATAAGCGGAAGAGGATGGATGGATGGATGACTGCCTTATCCTTGCACATACTACATATTTTATTTTTACGATCAGTATCAATCAATTAATAGAATAGCTACTTTCATCATAAGATATAAAAATAAAAAAACAACACTGTAATTCCCCACCATGCTAAACAAGTTTCAAAAATTGTTTGAATCAATTAATTTATGTGCGCCCCACGATTTTATTTAGTCACATATAACCACAAAAATTGTGGTTAAAGAAAAATGTATTTTTTGCTTTTTAGTGCATTTATAACTAAAGTAAATAAAATCGTTTTACTGAATTTTTTTATGTATTTTATTTTTTAATTTTTAGTTTGAGTATTTTACAAATTCTTTTTCTTTAGTCATTTTTCATGAACGGGAAGCTTCTTCATAAGTATTACATAATATACTGTATCTTCTTTGCAGAATTATTTGAATTCTAAAAAGAATTATATTTTGGTCTCTGCTTTTCTGTTCAGGCTCTTATGAGATTAGCGCTCGGTCACTCCAAAAAAAAAAATATCAATGACAGAACAGCAAGTTTACGGTAAAACTTCTTCACCGTGATCATCAAGGCTACTCCTTCACAAGAGTAAACAAGTAAAGTCGGCACGCATATCTACCCACTCCATTCACTGGAAGAGGCAAGTGGAGGCAATCTGACGCATCTCTCACTTGCATGCTCCTCTATCTCACTCTGTTCTCTCTTCATCATTGTTGTGTGTGCGTTAATTAGAATCACATAACCATTAATTACTGCAAAATTTGTTACATAACTGCATTGGTTTTGACGGATTATTGTATTGTCATCGATACTGAACACGTACGCAAAATTTGAAGGAATTCGCTTTGCCAAAAGTGGGTTTAAAAATCAGTTGCAGGATCTGACCCAGACAAACAAACAGACAGAGAAGTCAAGTTGAATAAAATCATTTTAAGAAAAAAAATCTTCTCCTGCTAAGTTAAGTAACTGTTCATTTCAAAATGGTACATTAAAACAAAACTTAAAAACACTAAGTTGTGACTGCTGGAAATGATTTCAGCTGTACTGATGTATACATTTTGCCCAGTATTATTAAGATGATCTCACCTCCAGTCATGTCGTCCGTAAAGATTAGTAAATATTCGGTCCTGATCTTTCAATGGGCCATATTTAGTCTTCTTTGGTGTTTCCTTAATAAAAACAGGGTCAAACGACACAGAATTAAAGCAGTGCTGTAAAAAATGTCTAAACGATGTAGAAGGTAAAAAAAGGTGGCGTTTTATACCTGTTGGGCAGCAGAGCTACTAAATCGAGTCACAACTGGGCTGCAGAAAGCTGAAGAGAGGTGGGACCTGCACCCACCGCTCACAAAGATTCGGCAGGTGGCATACATCACTCTACAGCTAAACAGAAGAGAACGGAAAACACCAAACATTAGAAACATCTAACATTTTGCAAAGAAAACATTTGTGTACCTCTGGATTCCTGAAGTAATTAATCCTAACAACATAGTCTGATCTTCAGCTAAGCCATAATCATCGACAAACACAAGCTGCTTAAACTGATAACACAAACAAGTGGACTGCTTCTCAGCGAAACTGAACATGTTATCGAAATATTCAGAAATGTTAGGTGAGAACTTGTCTTAAGTAACTGGTAGGACCCCTTTTAGCTACAGTACCCTCTACCATGTTTCCTGTAACCACTGATCATGCTTTCACAACAGTTACGAGGAATTTTAGAACGTTCCTCCTTCTGTTTAACTTCATTGACTCTTTTGAGGTTTCTTATAAGAACAACTCCCTTCAGGTTAGGTCACAAAATCTCCATTGGGCTGGACTCTGACTTGGCTACCCAAAAACACTAGTTGTCTTCTGTTGTCGATCTACTCCTGGGCTTTGGTAACGGGCCCGTTCTCTGTCACACCCAGCTTCTATTACACGTCAGGTGAGAGCCCACTAACCTAACAATCTCGTGTCAAATTTCTTAAAACAATTCTGAATTCGTAGTTCCTTCTATGATGGCAAGCATTCCAGACCCATAAGCAGAAAAGCCATCCCACACCATACTGCTCCTTCCACTAAGGCTTCACAACTGGCTTCTTTTCCTCCAAACATGGAGTTGCACTTTCTGCCATACAGTTCAACTTTTGTCTCATTTCCTGCAGAGGAGACTGTCCTACAACTGCTGTGGAATATTCCTTTGGTCTTTTGCAAACTTGAGATGTGCAGCAGTGTTTCTTTTGGACAGCCATGGCTTCCTCTGGAAACAAAACTCATATTCAGTGCTTTTAGTTTTAGGGCACCAAAGCTGTGGAACGATCTGCCTCCTAATATAAGAGATGTCCCCTTGGTCTAAAGCTGAAGAGTCAATACTTCAGTCTAGCATACCCTGATTAGAGCTGCTAATTAGCTCTGCTTACTGCATCTGTTTGTTAGTCATTTGTACAGAAAAGAAGTAATACAATGTGTATGATGTAGCACCCAGAATCAGAATGCTGGGTGTCCATCAAAGATAGAATTACAATGATCCATATTTCAAAAAGGACCCATAAATGGTTTAAGAGAAAGGGATGGAGTGTTCTGAAGTGGCCAGCAATGAATCCAGATCTAAATCCCTTAGTAAAACCAGTGGAAAGATCTCAAAACAGCAGTTGAGGGAAAGCACCCTTCAAATCTGAAAAACCTGGAGCAGTTGGCAAAAAATGGAGGAGGTTGGGAGTATGCACTGTTACCGCACCCACCACATGTCAGACCACCTCGATTGGGACTCAAGTGCAGCAGGTGACACCTGGAACACATAAGAGGTCCAAAATTTCAGTAGAGAGGTCAACAAAAAACTCATTCATGGTTAGAGGAAGTGACTGATTTCAGTTATTGATTCCAAATGGTGTGCAACCAAATATTAAGCCAAGGGTGCCAATAATTTTGTCCAATCCATTTCAAGAGTTCTCTGTGGAATGATATCAGATTTTACTGTTTTTTTTCTATGTGCTTTTTTTCGTATTCTTCCAATGCAAGCAAAAGAAATAAACAATATTCTGGGAGAAGTGCAGGAGTGCCAAAATTTCTGCTCATGTATACATACATGAGCATTTTATATGTGAACTTGTTGCAGCGCTTTGACCCTGCACTTAGTGAAGAGTACTGAACTGAAAATATCACTGGTCAACAAGCATTTTGCTACTGGGATTCTTTCACCTGTACTTTAACAAACTTCACTTGCTGACTCCAAATCTGAAAACCGTTTTCGCCCAGCAGCACATCCCGTTTTTTAGTTATGATGTTCCAGGTCTTGGACAACTAGGGTGACTGGACAGTAAAGGCGATGCGTTTCAGCATTTAAGAAATAAGTTTGGTCTCGAGAAAAGTTGAAGCCAAAATTAAGGAAGGTGTTTTTGTTGACCCTGAAATATGTGAACTGATGCTTGATGATAAGTTCAAAAAGAAACTGAAGCCAACTGAATCAACACCATCATTTTTGCAGGTTGTCCAGAATTTTCTTGACAAGCACAGAGAATTATACTGAAATTGTGGAGAACCTGCTGAAAGTATACAGTAATCCCTCCTCCATCGCGGGGGTTGCGTTCCAGAGCCACCCGCAAAATAAGAAAATCCGCGAAGTAAAAACCATATGTTTATATGGTTATTTTTATATTGTCATGCTTGGGTCACAGATTTGCGCAGAAATACAGGAGGTTGTAGAGAGACAGGAACATTATTCAAACACTGCAAACAAACACTTGTCTCTTTTTCAAAAGTTTAAACTGTGCTCCATGACAAGACAGAGATGACAGTTCCGTCTCACAATTAAAAGAATGCAAACATATCTTCCTCTTCAAAGGAGTGCGTGTCAGGAGCAGTGACTGTCACAGAGATAGAGAGAAAAGCAAACAAATCAATAGGGCTGTTTGGCTTTTAAGTATGCGAAGTACCACGACACAAAGCTGTTGAAGGCGGCAGCTCACACCCCCTCCGTCAGGAGCAGAGAAAGAGAGAGAGAGAGAGAGATAGAGAGAGACAGAGTTTGTTTTTCAATCATAAATCAATACGTGCCCTTCGAGCTTTTAAGTATGCGAAGCACCGTGCAGCATGTCGCTTCAGGAAGCAGCTGCACAGAAGGTAGCAACGTGAAGATAATCTCAGCATTTTTAGACGAGCGTCCGTATCGTCTAGGTGTGCGAACAGCCCCCCTGCTCACACCCCCTACGTCAGGATCAGAGAAAGTCAGCGCAAGAGAGAGAGAAAAGTAAGTTGGGTAGCTTCTCAGCCATCTGCCAATAGCGTCCCTTGTATGAAATCAACTGGGCAAACCAACTGAGGAAGCATGTACCAGAAATTAAAAGACCCATTATCCGCAGAAATCCGTGAACCAGCAAAAAATCCACGATATATATTTAAATATGCTTACATATAAAATCCGCGATGGAGTGAAGCCGCGAAAGGCGAAGCGTGATATAGCGAGGGATTACTGTATTAGCTTACGGGAGCCAGAATGTCTCTGAAGACACATTTTTTACATTCTCATCTCGACTTTTTTCCACCAAATCTAAGCGATGTCAGAGATGAGCATGGGGAAAGATTTCATCAAGAAATAAAAGGTGATGGAAAACGGATATCAGGAAAAATTCACTCCGAGCATGATGGATGACTGCTGTTGGTTCTTGCAAGGAGAGATGGATGTGCAGTACAAGCACAAAAGCGAGGGCCTCCAACATTTTTTTGGGCACACTGACCTCACTTTTATATTGAGGTAAATTGACATAAATATACTTTAACGTGTTTCTGGTATCGTCTTCTGGTTTGTTTTCAGAATATACACATCAAAACAATTTTAGTGGGACAGAGTCCAAACTCCAGATATTGTGTTGATATATTATATTGACATTCAAAAGTGTCAAAACCTGACATGCTAGCTTAATTCCGATTTCATATAAGAAATCAGTGTAAAAAACTTAATAAAGAGCTGCTCTGAAGTTCACAGAAGCAAACAAAAAATATTTTTTGTAGACCAGTGATTCAGTAAGAGTTCAAGTTCATATAATATCTCAATAACACCTATAATAATACTAATCCACCTGGAAAGGGTTACAAACGTTCAAGCAGGACTGTAATGTAGAGGGAAAAAAATAGTGAATGATTATAAAAGACAATGCCATCCTGTTGGCAAATCCTAGCATTAGTGCCCGTAAATTCCAAAGGCACTCAGGAAACATCTAACCTGCTCCGTGCGTGAATCTTTGTGATTTCCCAAACAAAACGCCTTCAGGTACTTAACACTAATCGTTCGAAAAGAGGAGTCCCAATACTGTATAACGTTTATTTTGTTGAATCGATCGAGTAAAGATTTACTTTGAAAATACCTGCCGAACTCTCCGTAACCTCTGAGAGATGAGAGATCACCTCACGTCACGTCACCTCACCCGGGTGGAGACTAAAACTCTGAAGCAGCAGCCGAATCCTTACATAAAATCTCTCAATGAGCGAGTGTGTTTCATAAGCTCTTGCTGCGGTCCTCCTCCTTCTCCTTCACGATTGCCAGCAACCTTGAAATGGGGCAGCTCGGCTCAGACTCACAGCTGTTGCCGGGGCAGAAGGCGAGCAATAGCAATACTTCATAATCGATCAGAAATTGTGTTGGTTAATTTGGCAATAATTTAAAGCAGGTACAGACATTGCCCTTTATATTACGTTAAGTTACACAACGCTAACACATGAATACAACAGCTAAGATTTAAGTGTCCACGTACAGTAACGACATATAAAGAATTACAAGAGGCAACGACCACTACAAACAAAAATAACCGCCAATGAGAAAATACATACTTAATTATTTTGAAGTCTTTAATTCATTAATGAAATAACAGTATCAAAGGGCAAAAAAAAAAAAAAAAAGGTTACACTCAACCTTCACTCACCTCACCAACCGGAAGCCGCCAGTGAATAACGGAAGTGCCATAAACAGTACAGTTTTCACTTCTACAGCGGCAAAGACCATCAATACATACAAGTGCTAGAGTGGTCATATGGGTATCGTGTCTTAAGGCGGAAAGCTGTCTAAGAGACCATATTGCACAGGTAGTATTTCAATAAAAGTCCTGTCCTCGCCCTTGATATCAGGGTTGCCAGTTCAGGGGGGAATCGCCCACATTTTGGGGGGAGAAACCAGGGCTATTATGGAGTTGGGGTTGTCGGAGGGAAATGGAAGAAAGAGTTTTTTTTTTATTATTACTTCTAAAACATGGTTCACTTTAGAATGCAAGTCCATCTGGCAAATTAATAAATATAATTGTAAACAAATAACCTTGACTTGAAAAATGCTAGATGCAAGTAATTTAATTATACCAAACACAAAGAAAAGGTGTTTTGTTATGTTTCAAATTTCCCCTTGGGATTAATAAAGTATCTATCTATCTATCTATCTATCTATCTAAGTAGTTGCTACTGTTAAGAAGGAAAGTTTAACTGCACATGAAAGCCAGAATTAATAATAATAATAATCAAAATAATTCATTGCATTTATATAGTGCTTTTCTCGCTACTCAGTATGCTTTCTACAGACAGAGCGGAACCAGTTCAACCACCACTGATAATAATAAAAATAATTCTTTGCATTTATATGTCGCTTTTCTCACTACTCAAAGCACTCCGCAATTGCAGGTTAAGGGTCTTGCTCAAGGGCCCAACAGAGAAGAGTCCCTTTTTGGCATTTACAGGATTTGAACCGGCAACCTTCCGATTGCTAGTGTAGATCCCTAGCCTCAGAGCCACCACTCTGCCTGGATGATGTGACAGCAGCCATCATTGTGCCAGTACACTCAGCACACATTAGCTATGAGGTGGTGAAGGTTGAGAGGGAAATGCAATTAAAGACAGGGGGATAACTAAGGACCAGAATGGACAAGGTCGTGATGAGCCAGGATATCATGATAAACTTTACTCTTTTTGAAAGATACCAAGAGATCTTTTATGACCACAGAGAGTCAGAACCTCATCTTTACATCTCATCTGAAAGACAGCACCACATTTTACAGCACAGTGTCCCCACCACTGAACTGGGACATTGAGAGACCCATGTAAGCACCCCCTGCTGGTCTCACCTCCTCTATAGTGGCTGCAGTTATATCAATCAGAAGAGTCGTTATATCGTAGATGTGTAATGCAAAGCAGAAAAATTAAATAACAAAAAAAAAAAAAAAAAGTCACAGGTAACCAGATAAGAGAATACAATGTGGGACTAAACTATTCTGAACAGATTGACATCAGCTCTGGAGAGGCTGAGTTGAGCTGGTTCAAAGCACTTTCACTAGCAGCTGGGTGCCCTGCAGTCTACAGTTTTTCTGCCATTTACTCAAAGATGATTTCAGTTTTCTAAGGCAACATTGATAAATAGATCCAGTGTGGAAGATCAGTCTGACTCTAGACAGACATGCAGACTCAGAAGTCCCAAAATCCATCCATCCATCCATTTTCCAACCCGCTGAATCCGAACACAGGGTCACGGGGGTCTGCTGGAGCCAATCCCAGCCAACACAGGGCACAAGGCAGGAAACAATCCTGGGCAGGGTGCCAACCCACCGCAGGACACACACAAACACACCCACACACCAAGCACACACTAGGGCCAATTTAGAATCGCCAATCCACCTGACCTGCATGTCTTTGGACTGTGGGAGGAAACCGGAGCGCCCGGAGGAAACCCACGCAGACACGGGGAGAACATGCAAACTCCACGCAGGGAGGACCCGGGAATTGAACCCAGGTCCCCAGATCTCCCAACTGCGAGGCAGCAGCGCTACCCACCTCACCACCGTGCCGCCAGTCCCAAAATCACACACGTTTATTTTGTGTCTTCACTGCACACAGCACAATGCACCAAACACCCACAATTACTCAATCCTTTACTTTTCTTTCCTTTCTTCTTTTTACTTCTGTTCTTCTGTCGCCTCTACTCCACTTCTCGCAAGCTCCGTCCTCTGCCTCCCGACTCTGGCTCCTTGAATGGAGTGAGGCGGCCCCTTTTATATTGCACCCAGATGTGCTCCAAGTGCACCCTGATTTTCCTGCAGCACGTTCTGGTGTGGCAGAAGTGCTGCATGGGCCCCCGGATTCTCGTCCGGCAGCACTTTGTGGTGTGATGGAAGTGCTGCAGTCCATGGCTCCGGGACTCTCCAGGCGCCCCCTGGTGGTGGCCATGGACCCCCACAGGGTTGAGCTTCCAAGCTTCCGTGGCCCCTATGCAATCCAGGAGGGCTGCCCTCTTGCATCCCAGGGAAGGAACTGCCCCTCTCCTGGACCTTTGCTTCTCCAGGCGTCTGTCACAACAGAAAACTTGATTTGTCCCCAGAGGGAAATTGAGCTTTTTACACAAGCTCTTTAAACAAATAAATAATAAATAGTTAAATAAATAAATACACACACTTTGATCTGAACATACACCAGAATTACTATAAAGCAATAAAATTAAAAAGAAAGAAAAGTTCTGACTTGGCTATCAGAGTGACAAATCGCTCACCGGAAGCTATTCAGTTACTATGCGCTCTTTCAAATGACACTCTTCTTCAGTATTAAGGAAGACATGGAGATAACGTCTCAGGATTGGCAAACTGGGGAGGTAGTCATCTTTTTTTAAAGGGTTGAACAAAAGGAGTGCATTCCATCCAGCAAGGCTTCATGCTGCTTCACTTTCCTGGAAAAGTTCCCGTTGGAGTAATCGAATACGGACTTTGGCCAACGGTCAAACCTCAGGTCCAAATGGAGCAAACTGGATTCCTTTCCCTGCTCTGTCTGGATCACTTTTCTCACTTTTCCAGGACTGTAATAATGTTGCCATGCTAGTCTTGTCTTGTACTAACCACATACCCAGAAGTCTGTACCAAAAAGTATGTACCAAAATTTAAGGTTCTAGTGCTGCTCTCATCATTTAATGTCATGGTCCTACTTGATTATGTTTTATATTCACTATATAAGTTCCTTTTGTGTCTTCTTTGTTTAATTCCAATGTTTCTTATACATGTTTATGTAATGTGTAGTTATTTTTGTAAGTATGTATTCATGTTCTATTATGCCCCTTGTACATTGTGGGTGGGTCTCCAAGAGGCGGGGCCACCTGTCTGTCTCTGTGTTGAACCGCCCCCCAGCCCTACAAACATGGCACACTTCGTCTCTTCTTGCTGTGGTGAGTTCTCTTGTGTCTTATGATTTACTAGGCCTGCTACCTGACAGGTGATAAAATAATTCTGTCACTTGCCCTACATGTACCTTCAGCGCCTCTCCTCTGTTTTCACTTCACCCAGCGCTCCCTTTCTCAAGCACATTCCCGTAATGCCTGCTTCTTAGATTCTGTCATTATTTTTGAGGCACCCGTCTGGTTTAATACTTGCTGTCTTTGAAGGTGACTCTCTAAGCATGGCTCATATGCCATCACTCCTCCTCGTGCATCTCACACTCGCACTTCCTCTTTCAATCACGTCACCAAAACTAAACTGACCAATCACACCAAAGCCATACCGGCCAATCAGATTACTGCTGATGGACTGGACTCACAAACATTACTGTTTTATTATTTAGTAGATTGCTTTCTGACCTCTACTTTGTTTTTGACCCCTCTTCTTCTTGGATTGGCTTTCAGACTGCCTTCAGTCATATCCATTTTGCCCTTTTGTGATCTTAAACCTTTGAAGTTTTATAGCCTTTTTGAAAACAAAAATTTTATTTTTTATCAAAACTAAGGGGCTGTGCCCCCTACTCACTTTGCTCACCCACCCCACAATCCCCACCCCCGGGGGCGCACTTCACGCTAGCCACTTCGCATCTCTGCAGCTCATGTTGTGAAGGGGGAGGGGGGCTAAGGAGATGCGGACGGATCAGCTGCTGGCTTGCTGCTAGCTACTACCAAGCTGCGTGATCTGCATTTTGTGCTGCGCGCTGATCATTTAAAAGCCTGTACAGCAGCTGTCCTTTTGTGTCACTTCCTTGTCTCACAGGACGTTAAAGTGTCTCCGAGAAATTGTTTGTAAGTAGGGCGTGACGTGCAAGTAGTGTCGCGGGACTTCAAAGTGTCTCTCCGAGATGATCACGTCTCGATCCAAGATTTTTTTATATAATAAATAGATTATTTTTCTGTCCTTTATTATACAGCCAGGGGTTTATGGTTACCCCCTCTCTGTCAGGACTTTGCTAAAGTATTTATTGGACTTATACTTTTGTGGCCAGTCTCCAAATTACAGGGCCTGCTCCCTCCAAAGCCAGCAGGTCTCCCATGGGAATTGACTGAGTCAAGTGTGCCTCTGCTGCATGCAACAGTGAAGAGTCTGGCCTGCTCCTCAGCCAGTGTGAAGGCCCAGTGGATTTCATTTGGTAAGAACTCCCATGTCATAACAGTTCAGTGCCTATTTTGGCAATAAGACTTTTGTTTACATACTTGGCATTAAGAGGGGGCGTTTTGTGCCCTATCTAGTTTGTGATTTGCATAGACAGGGTCCCAGGGATGGAGATTATCCAGGTTGGAGGCCTAAAGACATGTGAGCCATGCTTTCTCAGCATGGCTCATATGCCATCACTCCTTCTTGTGCATCTCACACTCATGCTTACTCTTTTGATTGCATCACAAAAGCCAAACTGACCAATCAGGTTGCTGCTGATGGACTGGACTCACAGACCTTAGTGTCTGTGTCTATGACCTTAGACTTTAGTGTCTGTGTCTAAAGGTTGCAGCTCAGTTGTTTTCGATGATGTAACCTCTTGGCCTCAGAAGTTTGTATCTTCAGATTTGTGGTGCTGTTAATTGATCACTGATTTTTTTTCCAAAGTCATTGTTAATAAAAGGCAACTTATTGTTGTGAACTACAGAGTTCCTAATCACATAAGATCTGAAAAATGTTCAAAATACCCACTAGATGGCGAACAAAAACATCAAACCCCAGCTAGTAATGAGAGTGCAATGTTAAGATAGATAGATAGATAGATAGATAGATAGATAGATAGATAGATAGATAGATAGATAGATAGATAGATAGATAGATAGATAGATAGATAGATAGATAGATAGATAGATAGTTTATTAATCCCAAGGGGAAATAAGTCTTTATAAATAAGATTTATTTTTCACGGTGGCGCAGTGGTAGCGCTGCTGCCTCGCAGTTAGGAGACCTGGGTTCGCTTCCTGGGTCCTCCCTGCATGGAGTTTGCATGTTCTCCCCGTGTCTGCGTGGGTTTCCTCCGGGCGCTCCGGTTTCCTCCCACAGTCCAAAGAAATGCCGGTTAGGTGGATTGGTGATTCTAAATTGGCCCTAGTGTGTGCTTGGTGTGTGAGAGTGTTTGTGTGTGTGTGTCCTGCGGTGGGTTGGCACCCTGCCCGGGATTGGTTCCTGCCTTGTGCCCTGTGTTGGCTGGGATTGGCTCCAGCAGACCCCCGTGACCCTGTGTTCAGATTCACCGGGTTGGAAAATGGATGGATGAATGTATTTTTACAAAAAATGCTCTCTAACCAAAAACAAAATATCCTGGGAACACAAAAGGTCAAGGCATTGCATGAAGCAACAAAGGCAATCCAAGGCAAACATAATACATAATCTGAAGGCAAAGTCAAAAAAGATAGCAATGGTTAAAAAAAAAATCCAGGAAATCACAAAAACAAGCATAATAACAATAATCACTAGAGGAACTCACCAACGCCACAATGAACCGCAGGGGACTGTGGATTTTCCTCAGCCTTAATAGGACTTTATAGGGCCCAGAAAACACAAGAAATTTCATAGAGACACATTGACATATAGAAACTATATAATGTAAACTGATAACATAAAAATTGAACAAAATAGACATAAATGTGACATTGGAACCCCCAGCCAGGGGAGGGAAATCTGGCTGAAACACAACACTTATAATCTTTACATATTGATAGATCTGAATTAAAATAAGAAAATGCTAATTGGCTGAAGAAAAGAGAATCATCAAGTTGGGGAAAGTTCTTAAGTGTAAAGTACCATGTCACTCACTGACCATTCACTGGACCTGGTGGTGGTAGAAGATGTCAACATGCCAAGCTGGACCAGCTAAGTCACCGTCTCCTTAGCAATAAACTTCTCAGGAATTTTCGTTTGGTCACAGGTCAACTGAGAGAGCAACCTAGGTTGGTTCTGCACTGGATCTTCTCACAGTGAATCAGGTCAATGCCCAGAAGTCACCCCAACTGCACACTCAATCACTTCAACTAAGGTGTCTCTACCTGGGTGGTGTCACATTATTACGATCCTCATCAAGCCAGAGTGAGTCCTGCACAGGAATCTTATTCCAACCACCTGTACTCACTATCTCATTCTTTTAAAATTACACACAAGTAGTAATGTTGATGAGAGTTGAGATGACCAGTAAACTGAAAGTTTTATCCAAGGCCTTATTTGCAAAGTTGCTACTACAATATAACAAATTCAGCAGTTGAGCTCTCAAGACTTACAAGTTACAGAGGTGGATCTACCATCAGGGTGTTCTGGGTGCACATCCAGGTCCCCGTGACAACAAGAGGGCTTTCCACCAATAGCCCCTCCCGCACCAAAATTATTAAGGGGGATCCCATGGTCAATGGAATGATTAAGTATCCGCAAGTCGAAATGATCAAAGAGATCCCAGGGGGCGATGTAGCAATCAAATTCTGTGCCAAAATTGTTACTGATGAATACCGTGCTGCATTAAACGATCTGGTGTTCACAAGCTACATTTGTTAGAAATTTAATCAACTCCAGGGTCCTGACATGTTAAGGTGTTAAGTCTTATAGGAAAGGCTAAAGAGGATTAAAGAGGTTGGGAGAGGAAATGCAATACGAGAAATCAAACAATTCAGACATCATGATTCAAGTGTAGATGTCGGACTTTCATTTAAAGGGATGTGAATGCATTTCAGTCACACAATACTATTTCTACACGGTTTCCCCATTTCAGGGCACCATAATGTTTGTACACAGCAATGGCAGGTCTATTAAAGCCATTGTCATATTTAGAACTTTGTCACATATCCCATAATGCAATGACTGCTTGAAGTCTGTGATAGACATCAGCAGGTGCTGAGGGTCTTCTCTGATAATGAAGCGTTTAATGTGGCCATCTTCAGCTCCTGCTTGTTTCGGAGGGGCTTGTCCCCTTAAGTTTTCTCTTCAGCATATGGAAGGCCTGATCAATTGAATTTCAATCAGGTAACTGGCTTGGTCATTCAAAAATTTTCCATTTTTTAGCTTTGATAATCTCCTGTGTTGCCTCAGCAGTGTGTTTGGCTCAATATGTTGTCATAGGATGAAATGCCATACAGTGATTTTGGAGGCACTGACTGGACTTGAGAAGATGAGATGTTTCTATACACCTCAGAATATATTGTGCCGCTGCTGTCAGCAGTAACATAATCAATGACGAGAAGTGTGCCAGGACCTGTGGTAGCCGTACATGCCCAAGTCATAACACCCCTAGCACTGCCATGTTTAACAGATGAGGTGGTCTGCTTTGGATCTCAGGTAGTTCCTTTTCATCTCCACACTTTGTCATCACTCTGATGAGGTTCATCTTTGTCTCTTCTGTCCACAAGACCTTTCCCAGAATTCTGCAGGCTCTTTGAAGTCCTTTGTTACAAACTGTTATCTGGCCATCCTTTTCTTGTGGTCTGCACCTTGCAGTTTGTCCTCTGTGTTTCTGTTCATGACGTCTTCTGCTGATAGTCGTCTCTGACACACACACATCAGCTCCCTGAAGACTGTGTATGATCTGTTGCATAGGCATTTGGGACTTTTTCTTGACCATAGTGAGGATTCTTCTGTCCTCAGCAGTGGAGATCTTCCTTGGCCTACCAGTTCCTTTGTGATTACCAAGAGGAAATGTAATACGAGAAATCAAATAATTCAGGCATCGTGATTAAAGTGCACATGTCAGACTTTCATTTAAAGGAATTTGCATTATGGGATATGAGCCCACCAGTGTGTTCTTTCTTCTTCATGATATTCCAGACAGTTGATTTCTATCATCCTAAGGTTTTACTGATGTCTCCAATGGTTTTATTCTTATTTTTCAGCCTCATAATGGCTTCTTTGACTTTCATTGTCACAGTTCTTGCCCTTATGTTGAACAATGGCAACTAGAGACTCCAAAGGGTAGAAGCAAACCGAGGTGTCTTATGAAGCCATGAAACCCGCTTGAGGAATCACAAACACCTGTGATGCCAAAGGGTCCCAAACATTATGGTGTCCTGAAAAGGGGGGGCTGAAATGTCTGTGAATCCCCTTCAATGAAAGTCTGCAATGTACACATTAATCACGATGTCTGAATTGTTTGATTTCTAATTGTAAACTGTGGAGCAGAGGGGTAAATCAAGGAAAAATGAGTCTTTGTCCCCAACATTATGGAGTGCACTTTACTTTCACTAGAGAATGAACCTTACAATCCACTCTTTGATTTTTGTATGTGTTATATGTTACACAAGCCCTTACTGCCTCCAGCTTTAAGCCATCTATCATTTGGTGGACCTCTGTAAAGCACCCGTTCATTGTTTTCCAATGTAGGGCTCTGGAGGGACCAGGTTTTATGGAAGCCATGACGCCCCAATGGACGCTGCCCAACTCTGATTTTGTTTCCGTTTTTTTTCCCATGATGGACTGGCACCACATACAGTGGTGGATCCTGCCTTGTGCTCAGTCGGGCTGGGAGAGGCTCTGACTCCAAAGTGACAATGAACAGGGATTAATTACGGCTGGATTATGTCCTTTGGCTGTCAGTTTATTCATGTGTCCCACAAAGTCACTCCAGAAAAGGCTCAGAGAAGGAGCAGGACGAATTTAGAAAGCTCATCCTTTCTAATCCTCTACTTGACATGAGAAAGGAGGGGCATTAACTGGACTGGCCTCTCCATTCCCGAGAGCAGACTCAGCACCATTGGACTGCACTCGACCGGTGAGTAAACATCTCCGTCTACCTGTTTGTTGTTCCCTGCCTGTCATCCATGATGCCCTGTCTTTGTATGCACACTCATTTGACTGTCCACTTTCCTTGTTTTCCATGTACTTATGTCTTTCCATAGCTTCGATATGTGTCTGTTGGTCTGCCTATAAGTATGACAAGAAGTAAGATGTACGCCTCACACATAATTCAAGAGTTTAGAATAACTGATGATAAACCAAAGTGTGTGAAAAGCAGTATCTTGTGTAGATGCAGTAAAAACATGAACCAGTGGGTTTGGGTGATTTCTCACTGTCGTGCACATGCCATGCAGGTTAGTCAGTGTCTGTGTCAATTATTATCTGTCAGTTATCTTTTATAAAGTGCAATGTGGGAAAGGAAGAATCGACTTGTCGACTTGACTTGATAGACTGTGGCACTGGAGAGAGGTAAGGTGTTATATGTTGTTCGGACATGTAAGCTGGCATCTCACTCTAGCCTGTCGACGTGACAATAAGCTGAACTTGAACTTCAAATGGTAAAGGGAGACAGAAAGAGATGATAAAACACTGCAGGTCCGACAGCTAATGAAAGTGTTAGTCTCATAGATGTAAGGGGCAGCGTCTAACTTGTTGCTCAGACTCTTATCATGAACTACCAGCCATGGGCTATGATTCTTCACTAGTGTTAGAAACCAGGTCAGTAACTGAGCCAAAGCTCTCTTGAATGTGCCGGCCATGCTTCTTGGACACGTAACTCTGCCAACATATGCACGCATGTGAGTGTTTCTTCATGCCAGTCTGATCTGTATACCATCCATCCATCCATCCATTTTCCAACCCGCTGAATCCGGATACAGGGTCACGGGGGTCTGCTGGAGCCAATCCCAGCCAACACAGGGCACAAGGCAGGAAACAATCCTGGGCAGGGCGCCAGCCCACCGCAGTATATAGCACTCTTCTTTATAAACTCATTATGCTGTTGTAATTTGTTTCAGTGCAAATAAGATGCTTTATCTCTTGCTAATAAACTTTGCTGATACATGATATTGGACTCTGGGATACTAAGATAAGGACAGACTGAAGCTGCTTTAGAAATGGCACTAACATGGATAACTTGGAAAAGAGGAATGGAAGTGAAGGTGGAAACATAGCGTGATTCAAACACCCCAAAATTCCTCCCCATAGGACCCTCTGCAATGTCTCAGAAGGGGAACGGGAAGGCTGGCCCAGACAAAAAGGAGAAAGCATCAGTGAAGAAAAAGGACAAGGAGACGGCAGCACAGGCAGACAAGAAGGAGAAAAGCAGGCAAGTGAACTTTTTATTCATCAGTCTTTTCAATAACAAAATGACATTTTGAATATTTTCAATAACATATATATATACATAAACATATATACTTATATATACATATCTACATATACACATATCTACATATATACACATATATATACATATACACATCCACATATATATACACATACATATACACACATACATACATAGACACACATATATATACATATATATATATATATATATATATACACATACAGACACATATATATACATACTAGCAAAATACCCGCGCTTCGCAGCGGAGAAGTAGTGTGTTAAAGAGGTTATGAAAAAGAAAAGGAAACACTTTAAAAATAACGTAACATCATTGTCAATGTAATTGTGTTGTAAATGTATATTTTCAGAGGTACGAATCCACACTTCGTTGTGGTCATTTCTAAAGTGTTATCTATTGTCAATAGTTCTAGGAGCTTGAATGTTACCTTGTGTATCTCAGATTAGTAGCAGTGCTTCAGATTCTTTGATATTTAAAAGAACATAAGAGGGGTTGGAACTGTTATTATAAATACAATATATATATATATACACACACACACACACACAAACATATATATACATATACATATATACATATATATATACACATAAACATATATATACACATACATATACACACATACATATACATATATACATACATATATACACACATACATACATACACACACACATATATATACACAGACACATATATACATATATATTTAAATATCTACATATATATACATATCTACATATGTACATATATACACATATATATATATATATATATATATATATATATATATATATATATATATATATATATATATATATATACACACATATCTACATAATTAACACCCGGTGCAGCCGAGAGTGGCAGCCTTTTCAGCAGCTCCGTGTATGACTGTATGTGTACTTTTCTACTTTTATTTTTTACTTTTATTTTTCTATTTCTATTTTTATTTATTGATCACTCCTATTACTTTATTACTTTATCGTATTACGGTAATTTATTTTATGTGGATTCGTTCCCTGGACACATTTACTTTTACAACGTGGGCATGGAGTTTTACATGCCAAGACTCACCTTTGTGAATTTCCCATTGGGATTAATAAAGTATCTATCTATCTATCTACATATATATATACACATATATATATATATATATATATATATATATATATATATATATATATATATATATATATATATATATATATACACATATCTACATATATATACACATATATATACATATCTACATATATATATATATATATATATATATATATATATATATATATATATATATATAGCTGATTACCCAGTGGCTTCGCTCACTGAGTGCAAGAGAAAAAAATAAAATGTAGTATGTGTAAAATAAGTTTGTTAATTGCCAAATTTATTTTTCCACAAATAAAGAGCACTTACAATAACATAGAAATCAATATAAACAACATTAACATCATTATCATATGAGAATATGAAGTAATATATAAGAAGCACATTGCATATAAATATAAATTAAACAGTAAAATTTTCTTCTATAATACGCTACCGTGGCTATTCGTTTGTCTGTCCAGGATTTTAAATCACCTGTAGCTCACAAACCGTTTCATCTATTGACTTGAAATTTGGTACACATATACTACGTCACGTGTACTATTCGCTTTCAGGGTGATGATTTTATTACTCTTTTTATCTTTATTTTATTTTATTGTAGAATCAACTCACAGCTGTGCGCACCATACTAAGTTATCGCAACACAAAAACTAACTTAATCAGTTTTAACGGGAAAAGATGCCGACGAAAGAAGAGAAGCAGCGGGACGCTAGGGTGAAGAGCTGCTCATTAAGCAGCAAGCGCATCAACCTCTGAGCAAACGAATGGTAAACGTACAGAGAAAGAGGATAAATAACATGAATGCTCATGTGTATTCACTCCACGTTATCGTGCAGTGCACTGTTACTGGTATTTTGATAAAAGAATTTGAACAACATATAAGAAGAGTATAAATTATTAAACAGTAAAACATTAACATTTAAGAAGTAAAGATACATTGAGTACTACTGCAGTGCTTTCGGGTATAGTACATTTTTTGTTTGCCCATTACATGCATAAATGTATACATTTTTTGGTGTACCTACCCGAGAACACGCGACATGACCCGGCAGTTAAAAGTTTCTCGCTCCAGCAATTTGAACTCTGTTACAAAGTCTCGTTTATACCTCGTGTCTTCTCATTAAACTTGTATCTCGCGAATATGGTATTGCAAACGGCAGCTGGAGCGTTTCTATAAACTCAATTTAAACTTACGGTTTACACCGTGCTTTGAAGATGCATAGTACGCGACACGTGTTTCGCCGTAATTTTGGGCTCATCAGGCGTACACACTCACTGCACTTCCTTACGGGAATTGAACCTCGGACGTCAGCGCTAGAGGCGAAGCCCCTAACGTTGTGCCACGGCGTGTGGTTCGTTCATTTGACAGCATGTAGATCGGGGTAATTACATTGCAGGCATTCGTAGTCTGATTCACAATCTGATTGTATGGGTGGTTACCTACCAGGTAACGCTTGTGGTTGGTCAGCAAGCCGGCTAACTTCTGCCACGGTGCCCTCTTTCAGTTGCGAGAAGCAGATCATAGAATGGTTGAAATAGTTTAATATATATAGCAAAATCCCCGCGCTTCGCAGGGGCTAATATGGTATTGCAAACGGTAGCAGGAGCGATTCTATAAACTTAATTTAAAGTTACGGTTTATACCGTGCTTTTTTTCATTATGTTTTCGTACCTTATCAATTGTGTAATGTGTTTTTTGAACAGGTTTGATTCATCGAAGTGATCACTCCTGCTGCGTTCAGTCACTTCACGTGAGCCGGTCTCTTGTGTGATGTTGCGATGTCCACGGGTTTATTTAATGTTAGCTAAGACCCGGCAGTTAAAAGTTTCTCGCTACAGCAATATTAACTCTGTTACAATGTGATCCAAACTGTCGTTTATACCTCGTGTCTTCTGATTAAACTTGTATCTCGCGAATATGGCATTGCAAACGGCAGCGGGTCAGTTCACGTGCTTACGTGGGAGGCGTGATGACGCGATATATTTTGATATATATCAAAATACCCACACTTCGCAGTGGCGAAGTACTGCTTTAAAATTTTTATTAAGAAGAAAAGTAAATCTTTTTAAACTGTGGCTTCGCCTCTTGCGCTGACGACGCCTGTCCACTGTTTTATAAACGAACGCCATATAAGGCCGTCCTTTCTCCTTCACAGTCAGTTCATGTGATTACGTGGGAGGCGTGATGACGCGATACGCAACCCCTGCAACCCCACCTCCCACGGCCAGTGAGTTGCAGTCCATTACTGTATATGGCCAAAAAAGAGGTTCCAGTTATGACCGTTACACTTTGAATTTCGAAATGAAACCTGCCTAACTTTTGTAAGTAAGCTGTAAGGAATGAGCCTGCCAAATTTCAGCCTTCCACCTACACGGGAAGTTGGACAATTAGTGATGAATGAGTGAGTGAGTCAGTGAGGGCTTTGCCTTTTATTATTATAGATACATATTTACATATCTACATACATACACATCTATCTATCTATCTATCTATCTATCTATCTATCTATCTATCTATCTATCTATCTATCTATCTATCTATCTATCTATCTATCTATCTATCTATCTATCTATCTATCTATCTATCTATCTATCTATCTATCTATCTATATACATCCCCGTGCTTTGCAGCGGCGAAGTAATGCTTTTAAATTTTTATTAAGAAGAAACCTTTTTAAATTGAGTGAAAATCTACCAATAACAATTTGTTAAGGATCTGTTTTTTTGTGAAGCTGACTTCACACAGCCTCTCCGCTGTTTTATAAACGAACGTCATATAAGGTCTTCCTTTTTCGTTGCTTTGCCAACGGAAGCAGCCTTTTTATTTAATCCTGTTTTTACGATTGTTCTGTTTGTATATCACGTTGTCAGTTCAGCACTCCGGTTGTAATATGACCAAGCCGTGCAAGCACACTCTTGAGAATGCAGTGTATAGTTGTACAGGAGAAAAGCAATCTTGCCTGAAATCAATGGCAACGTTTTGTAGGTCTATAAATTTAATTTAAACTTTAGGTTTACACGGTGCTTTCTTTCCGAAGTACCTGCACTCATGAATATGTCTATATGCGTCAGTCGCTCAAATCCCCGCGGTTCGCACCGGCGAAGTCCTGCTTTTAAATTTTTATTAAGAAGAAAAGAAAACCTTTTAAAATTGAGGGAAAATATACCAATAACAGTTTGTTAAGGATCTGTTTTTTTTGTGAAGCTGCCTTCACTCGAGTGATCACTTCGAGCTTTAAGCCTGAGAAATCACCCCGTAAATGCACACATTTAATTTCACATCTGTTAATATGTATGCTTACAAAGTATTAAAAGACACTCAACAATTACACAGTATTAAAAGACACTCAAAAATTAATGTCATTTACCTTCGTTCCTGCGTTTGACTCGTGCTGTAAATCTCTTCCTTGTTTTCACTTCACGTGATTATGTAGGAGGCGTAATACGTGATGACGCGATACATGACTCCGCCTCCTCCATTAGAGTATATGGACAAAAAACAGGTTCCAGTTATGACCATTACGCGTAGAATTTCGAAATGAAACCTGCCTAACTTTTGTAAGTAAGCTGTAAGGAATGAGCCTGCCAAATTTCAGCCTTCTACCAACACTTAACGGAAATGAAGTCTAAGAAACACGAGAGACTTCAAATGATCGACAAGGAAATGTGCGTCTGTCTTTCGAAAATTGATCCTCGCATCAATCTCATATGTGCTGAAAAACAATCTCAACGTTCACATTAATTAAATTTAAGATTTATCCTTTGATTCCTTTATTAATGAAATGTCTTTCAAACTTGTAAAATTAACTGTTTTTATTGGCGATTGTCCATAGGTTGTGTCGTCACGACTTTATTTATGGGCAGTCCCTCAGGTGCGCCACGAAAGAAAATTTTTGGACTTAGTGCGCCGCAACTCGAAAAAGGTTGCCTTTCGCTGCTCTAATCCAACAAACTGTAATGATTATTGATGAGATGATAATTTTCCAAAACTGCCCCTTCTTGGCCTCTGATTTGTCACCAAAAATTACGCCAAATCGCCAATCTATATTACTAAACCACAGTTAATTTATGTACAGCGGACGCACCGAAGCGCATGCGCACTGTGGCGCGGCGCCTCAGAGTCAAACGCAGTGGCTTCCCAGAGTCAGTAGGTGGCGCCCAAACAACACAACCTGTAAATGAGCCCGTATGGATATAAACAATGAATGAAGGCACCCACACAAAGAAACCGCTTTAGTTCAAAGGGTTAGGGTTATTGAATTAAATGGAAACTTTACCATGCCTACGACCTGTGAACTAAACCTGAGGTGAAGCGTGCACAACAGGTTGTACAGCCACCTGGACTGGACCGCCCACACCACCGCATATACGACGACACAGCCATTAAAAAACAAACACGAGACTGCATGAAGAAAACCAATAACAGAAGCGCGTTGAAATGAACTGTCCCAGGACGCACCCACCCTCCATGATATTTCATCACGCAGCGGCTTCCCACCGAGGCGCATACGTTCTGCGCAGTGGCGCACGCCCCAGACTCAAACGCAGCGGCTTCCCAGAGTCAGTAGGCTTCCCAGACTCCGTGGCTGGCACACGAACACCACAACCTGTACACTACACTTGCTGTAATCCACTCTGCCGGCCGTCGGTGTCAGCAAAGGCAACGGAATCACATCTCCACAAAGCGAAACCACTTTAGTACAGATATGCTTATTTAATTAAATGACATTTCCCCAGATGCACCCACCCTCCATGATATGTCATCCATCCAAATATCGGACGGAACAGAAACTGATTGCCATTCTTGGATTTACGATTCTCTACAGAATGGCTGGCTTACTTGTTAACCAGAATTGTGACACATGATTTCGTCGTGTGTCCCGGCTCATATATATAGGGGCCTTAAGATAGTGGGATGGGGAGGGAGATATTGTCCGTTCGCTCGTAGAACGATCCTAAAGTAAAGTAAACTTGTTTACTTTATGGTCGGTTCTAGAGCGGAAAATACCTACCCACCCCACTGTCTAAAACGTTTCGCGCCGACTATATTATTATGATGTTCGGGTTAAAAATATCATCTTGTTGCACAGAACGACTTGGGGCGATGATATATTTGTGGCAGGGATGAGACAATGAGTCACAGGACCGGTTTGTGTACTTGAGCACCAGCACAGTTCAAAAGAAACAAGACAGAACACCCCCCCCCACCACACAATAATACTAAATCATTACAGCGTCACATCGTTCACCCGCAATTTGTTGCAATTAGGGATTGTTAAAGCCCATGTAAATTATTTGACGTGTTATTTTATGTAACAAAAAGGCGCATTAATACAAAACCTGCAATTTTTTGTCACCCCCTCAGAGCTGGTACCCGGTGCGGGCCGCACCCACTGCACCCGCCTTCCTACGCCACTGGGCTGCAGGTTTTCATTCTAACCCTTTTCCTAATCAGTGACCAGTTTTCACTGCTAATTAACTCCTTTTTCCTTCATTTTAATAGCCCGGTTTTTAAGGATTCAGTCCTCTGAATTGATTTGTTTCTTCATTAAATGACAGCCAAACAGAAATGAGACGTGAAACGAGCCAACAGATGACCTGCTAAACTGGGATTTCAAACTCCAACCAATTTCGCTCCAATCACTTTCTTAATGAGAAGCCGATTCTTGCTGTTAATTAAACCCGTTATTTAATTCCATAGCTTGTTGCTGCTCTCATTCTACCACAGCACACATTTCCAAAACTGTTGAACTTTCTGTTTTTTTCTATGAACACCGTCAAAATGTTTTAGTGACCTGAGAGATCAGCCTTACCGAGACCTTCACCTTTCTTTATGTTCAGATATTGTGTGATGGGCACAAGGGGGCTGGTCATGTGGTGGCTTGTTTTGTGTTTCATTTTTATTTGGCTGCTTATTAAGGAAAAAGAGACAACTAAGGGGCTTGAGTCGAGTTAATCAAAATTAAGGCAAAAGAAGTTAATTAGCAGTGAAAACTGGTCGCTCATGAAGAAGATAGTTAGAATGAAAACCTTCAGCCACTGCGGCCCTCCAGGACTGGAGTTCGACACCCGTGCCTTATATTATGCTTTAGCAAATACACAGCAGTGTTGATCAAGTGGCTAGCATGTTCCGATCAAACAGTCAAGGGTTCGAGACCAATGTAGGCAAATTAATTTAATAAAAAAACCCACCCATCCATTATCCAACCTGCTATATCCTAACTACAGGGTCACGGGGGTCTGCTGGAGCCAATCCCATCCAACACAGGGCGCAAGGCATGAAACAAACCCCAGGTAAGGTGCCAGCCCACCGCAGTAATAAAAAAATCATTTTGTTTAATTGATATTGAAGTTTTGTCAAGTTACTTCAATATGACAGTTAGGCAGCATTGGTCAAGTGGTTAGCATTTTGGATGTTCAATAAAATGGTTGAAGGTTTGAGACCAATGTACACAAACTTTTTTTTTTAATTGTACCAATTTGTCATCATCCATCCATCCATTTTCCGAACACAGTGTCACGGGGGTCTTCTGGAGCCAATCCCAGGGCACAAGGCAGGAACCAATCCCGGGCAGGGTGCCAACCCACCGCAGGACACACACAAACACACCCACACACCAAGCACACACTTGGGCCAATTTAGAATCGCCAGTCCACCTAACCAGCATGTCTTTGGACTGTGGGAGGAAACCGGAGAGCCCGGAGGAAACCCACGCAGACACGGGGAGAACATGCAAACTCCACGCAGGGAGGACCCGGGAAGCGAACCCAGATCCCCAGGTCTCCCAACTGTGAAGCAGCAGCGCTACCCACTGCACCACCGTGCCGCCCCAATTTGTCATCATTTATATGCAAATTTGCCAAAATACTCTTTTGAAGGTTTGATTCGCCAAGAGACAAGCGCACATTTCCAGTACTTCACGAGTGTAAGGTGTCACCCTGGTTAGGATTTTCTGAAATGAATGTTATGTTTCACTTTAAGATCGTAGGTTCGATTCCACTCTGTCACTAATGTCATTTCTGTCACATCACCTTCCCACCCAAGGCAAGGTTTTTGTAATGTAACTGAGGACTGTGTGGCACTAGGGTGGCTAAAAATATATATATAAAAAAGTGACACAATTTAATTCCAAAATGCACTAAAAAGTAAAAAATATTTTATTTTCTTGTACTAAGATTTTGTTGGTCATACATGACTAAAAATAAAATTATAGGGCATACATAAAAGAGTGAATTTAATTGAATTCAAATGCTTAGATTCCTTAAATGATTCCAAACAAATAACACTTACAATTTGAAAATGTCTCCAATTATAACCGTTATCCTACATTCTTTAATCAACTTTTATGTCAGTCAGTCATTGTCCAACCCGCTATATCCTAACAGAGGGTCACGGGGGTCTGCTGGAGCCAATCCCAGCCAGGACAGGGTGCAAGGCAGGAAACAAACCCCGGGCAGGGCGCCAGCCCACCGCAGGGCACACACACACACCAAGCACACACTAGGGACAATTTAGAATCGCCAATGCTCCTAACCTGCATGTCTTTGGACTGTGGGAGGAAACCCACGCAGACACGGGGAGAACATGCAAACTCCATGCAGGGAGGACCCGGGAAGAGAACCCGGGTCTCCCTACTGTGAGGCACCAGTGCTACCACTGCGCCACTGCGCCCCATCAACTTTTATTTTCTTTCCATAATTAAGCTGGTTAGAAATTTCACTTTAACAAATCTATGCATTTTAATTGAATTACAATTTTTTTTTTTTCAAATGTCCTTTCTTGACAGTTTCTAAAACTTTTTTCAATCTTTTTTTTTCTTTGATTTTGATTTTTGTATCTCATTTTGGCTTAGGCTGCAGTGTTAATTGACTTCTCAGTTTTTACTATTTTTGTCACTTTGTAGCAGCCCCGTTGTCATATGCTGTGTTCACATGCTCTATGTATTTTTAGAGATACCATTTTATAAATTCTCACTTCGTTCTGTTCACATGGGAGAGAAACAATAAGTCCCTCTGGATTTGCTTCTCGACCCTCACAAAAAGTAATTAAAGATGAGGTCTAATTTATTTGTGACAATATAAAGCACAGAAGCAGTCTGTTATGTTGCGTTTCACGATGGGACATGTCCACGGGCTATTCCTCTGTTTGAAAACACCCAGTTCTCACATTTTCTTCACTTCCTGCTCGACTTCATTTCTTTCCTACCAGGTAACACTTGTGGCTGGTTGGCCAATTGGCAAACATCTGCCATGCCCTCTCAGCTGTGAGAAGCGTATCATAGACATGCATGCCATCTGTTAAGTGACCACCCAAATAATCAGATTGCGATCAGACCTATAGATCTAATACTCCGATCTTCACCCTGTCAAGTAAGCAAACCTGCTGATATGGCGCAACGTCTGAGGCTTTGCCTTGGGCACATCTGATGAGCACCAACATAAACATACTCTTGGTATTATTTGGCAAGTACTATATGGCATGTGTATGATCTGCTTCTCACAGCTGAGAGGGTATCATGTATGTTTGCCGATTAGCTGACCAATCACAAGTGTTACCTGGTAGGTGACAACCCAAAAAATCAGACTTCAACTCAGACCTATATGTGTTATATAGCAGCCACCAGGGGGTGTCAGAGAGCCCCAAATCCAAGACACACATCAGACATTATATGAATAAAATAAAGGTACAGTATTTAATAACACCAAGCTCCTTTTCAATAATCACCTCTCCAAAATAATCCACAATTATACAAACAATTGAATTCTTCCTCCTCTCTATCTCCTGTTGAATGTTGCCCACTGCCTCCCGACTCCGTCTCCACTGAAGTGAGGCAGTGGAACCCCTTAATGTCAGACCCTGTAATGCTTCCAGTGCCATGTCGTGTCTTCTTAGAAGCACTTCAGAGCCATAAAGATAGCAGGGGGGACCTCCCCTGACAGCACCCTCTATCAGTATGTTGGTGCCCCAGCAGGGATGCATTTCTGGACTCCATCTCCAAAGCTCCCCTGCCTTTGTCCCAAATGGATTAACATATGAGGACCACTGCCACCTGGTGTGAATGGAACTGTTGCCTACTCGTGGCTTCTGCTGGTCCATCTATTAAAAGGGTACAAAAGTATTTTCCTGTCCCATTGGCCACTTTATCCACATTGTCGTACTGGTGTCCCATCTGGGAATTAAATTATTCCCTGTTCTGGCTGGGATGCCCATTCTCCTATTTTATACATATATATATATATATATATATATATATATATATATATATATATATATATATATATATATATATATATATATATATATATACAAGGACATTCAAAATGTAGCAATTGGCCATTAAAAAGCTGGTACAACGCTGGGAAAATTGCATCACAAAGGAATGTGACTGTGTAGAAAAGTGATGTAATTTGTTTTTGAAATTCTTAATAAATAGAGTTAAAAAAAGTGCGGAAACTTTTTGAACAATCCTCGTGTATATATATATATATATATATATATATATATATATATATATATATATTAGCTGTTTAAGTGTCCTAGAAAATATTGAAATCGTCAGAAAAAATATTGAAATGTAGAGATGTCAGGAAATTGAAAAGATCTACTCGGGGCATCTCTTTCCTGGGGTGCTCGCCTCGCTTGTGCATTAGCGGCTAAGCTTAATTTTCTTCAGAGGTCTTGTTTTGCCGACGTGCTGGCCTTGTTTATCCTCGGAGGTGGATCCCTTACCCCGACTCCAGCTCTCACTTCTGGGTCGGACAGACACACACTCTTCCATGCGTAGACGTTTATATATAAGATATATATATATGTATATATATGTGTTAAGGTTGCCTGGGAGGAGTGATGGTCCAGAGGAAGAGTGTTTAACTTTGGTGTATTGGTGCTTTGGGACTGCGTTGTAGCTGGGGGACATAGGGAAGACGTGTCCTCCAGCTGAAGAAAACAAAAGTTTATTTATTTTATTGGTGTGCCCAATCTGTGTTGGGTCAGGCGCATATATAGCTCCTTTTTACTATATATATATATATATATATATATAGTGGTGGATTGCCGGCTTCTTACTCCGGCCCTCACCCCCAGACCTCCAGGAGGAGCTCTCCGGACAGCCTGGACGTGCCCCGAGTTCCAGCAGGGCCTCGTGGACTATGTAGTTTTTATACGCAGCCCTGCTGGATACCTTGGGGGCCACCAGGCGTCGCTGTAGGGGGGCTCGTGGGCTCTTATGTGCCCTATAACCCAGGAGTACGTCATGGTCATGTGAGATAAGAAACGACGTGCTCCCAGGTTGAAGAAAAGGACTGTTTACCCTGACCCGGAAGGAATAAGGAACTGTGGACTGTTGGACAGGAACACCTCCGGGTCAGGGTGTATAAAAGGACTGTGGGAAAGCCCAGACACGGAGCTGAGCTGGGAGGTAGGGTGGCGAAGTGTCTGGGCGAGGAGGAAGGAGTTTTGTGAGTAGTTTATTGTGATTTATGAGTAGTGTGGAAAGGAGGGTGCTTGGTGCACTATTTTACAAGAAAATAAAGAAGTCTTGTACTTTCACCTGGTGTCTGGAGTGGTACCTGAGGGTTCAAGAGGTGGAGCAATACCTCCACTGTTACAATATATATATATATATATATATATATATATATATATATATATATATATATATATATATATATATACTATATATATACAGTCATGGCCGAAATTATCAGCACCCCTGGAATTTTCCCAGAAAATGCACCATTTCTCCCAGAAAATTATTGCAATTACAAATGTTTTGGTATACACGTTTACAGTGATCCCTCGCTATATCGTGCTTCGCCTTTCGCGGCTTCACTCTATCGCAGATTTTATATGTAAGCATATTTAAATATATATTGCAGATTTTTTGCTGGTTCACGGATTTCTGAGGACAATGGGTCTTTTAATTTCTGCTACATGCTTCCTCAGTTGGTTTGCCCAGTTGATTTCATACAAGGGACGCTATTGGAAGATGGCTGAGAAGCTACCCAACTTACTTTTCTCTCTCTCTCTCTTGCGCTGACTTTCTCTGATCCTGACATATGGGGTGTGAGCAGGGGGGCTGTTCTCACACCTAGACGATACGGACGCTCGTCTAAAAATGCTGAAATATTATCTTCACGTTGCTACCTTCTGTGCAGCTGCTTCGTGAAGTGACATGCTGCACGGTGCTTCGCATACTTAAAAGCTCGAAGGGCACGTATTGATTTTTGACTGTTTGTTTTTCTCTGTCTCTCTCTCTCTCTCTCTCTCCCTGCTCCTGACGGAGGGGGTGTGAGCTGCCGCCTTCAACAGCTTTGTGCCGCGGTGCTTCGCATACTTAAAAGCCAAACAGCCCTATTGATTCGTTTGCATTCCTCTGTCTTTCTGACATTCTGTGCTCCTGACGCGCACTCCTTTGAAGAGGAAGATATGTTTGCATTCTTTTAATTGTGAGACGGAACTGTCATCTCTGTCTTGTCATGGAGCACAGTTTAAACTTTTGAAAAAGAGACAAATGTTTGTTTGCAGTGTTTGAATAACGTTCCTGTCTCTCTACAACCTCCTGTGTTTCTGCGCAAATCTGTGACCCAAGCATGACAATATAAAAATAACCATATAAACATATGGTTTCTACTTCGTGGATTTTCTTATTTCGCGGGTGGCTCTGGAACGCAACCCCCGCGATGGAGGAGGGATTACTGTATTTCCTTTATGTGCATTGGAACAACACAAAAGAAAACAGAGAAAAAAAGCCAAATCTGACATCATGTCAGACAGAACTCCAAAAATGGACCGGACAAAATTATTGGCACCCTTTCAAAATTGTGGGTAAATCGTTTTATTTCAAGCATGTGATGCTCGTTTGAACTCACCTGTGGCAAGAAACAGGTGCTGGCAATATAGCAATCACACCTGAAGCCAGTTAAAATGGAGAAAAGTTGACTCAACCTTTCTGTTGTGCGTCTGAGTGTGCCACACTAAGCATGGAGAACAGAAAGAAGAGCAGAGAATTGTCTGAGGACTTGAGAACAACAATTGTGGAAAAATATCAACAATCTCAAGGCTACAAGTCCATCTCCAAAGATCTTCATGTTCCTTTGTCCACTGTGCACAACATAATCAAGAAGTTCACAACACATGGCACTGTAGCTAATCTCCCTGGACGTGGACGGAAGAGAAAAATTGATAAAAGACTGCAACGAAGTATAGTCTGAATGGTAGATAAACAGCCTCAATCAACTTCAAAACATATTCAAGGTGTTCTGCAGACTCAGAACAGTGAGACAGTGTCAGCTTGAACTATCTGTCGACATCTGAACAAAATGAAACGCTATGGCAGGAGAGCCAGAACCCCACTGCCGACACAGAAACATAAAAAAGCCAGACTGGAGTTTGCCAAAATGTACTTGAGGAAGCCAAAATCCTTCTAGGCGAACGTCTTGTGGACAGATGAGACCAAGTTAGAGCTTTTTGGTAAAGCTCATCATTCTACTGTTTACAGAAAATGGAATGGGGCCTACGAAGAAAAGAACACAATATCTATGGTCAAACATGGTGGAGGTTCTAAGATGTTTTGGGGATGTTTTGCTGCCTCTGGCACTGGATGCTTTGAATGTGTGCAAGGCATCATGAAATCTGAAGACTACCAAAAGATATTGGGGCACAATGTAGGGCCCAGTGTCAGAAAGCTGGGTCTGCATCAGAGGTCATGGGTGTTCCAGCAGGACAATGACCCCAAACATACCTCTAAAAGCACTCAGAAATGGTTGAAAACAAAGCGCTGGAGAGTTCTGAAGTGGCCAGCAATGAGTCCGGATCGAAATCCGATTGAACACTTATGGCGCCCTTCAAATCTGAGAGACCTTGGGCAGTTTGCAAAAGAAGGGTGGTCGGAAATTCCAGTTGAGAGGTGTAACAAGCTTGTTGATGGTTATAGGAAGCGCTTGATTTCAGTTATTATCCAGGGCGTGCAACCAAATATTAAGTTGAGGGTGCCAATAATTTTGATCAGCCTGGTTTTTGAGTTTTGTGTGACATGATGTCAGATTTGGCTTTTTTTCTCTTTTTTTGTGTTGTTCCAATGCACATAAAGGAAATAAACATGTGGATAGCAAAACATTTGTAATGGCAACAATTTTCTAGGAGAAATGGTGCATTTTCAAGGAAAATTCCAGGGGTGCCGATAATTTCGGCCATGACTGTATATATATATATATATATATATATATAGTTCTTTTGATTTAGTTTTTTATATAATGAGGAACCTCTGTTGTCATTGTCATGTCTGTCTGATTGAAACAACTAATTTTGTTCAAATTTGCTCCACTTATTCCTTAAGGAAATCTGGCAGGATGGTTCAGTTTTTGACGAGTCATCTCAAATAGCGCACGCAGCACAAATGCTTCAAATTTGAAAGATTTGAATTTAAAAAGAATCATTAAATTTTCAGCCAAGTTTGTCCTAAAGTAGAAAAACATCCTGCGAGAATTCAGTTTCCGATAATTTACTGTTTCACATTTACTGTACCTTGAGAGAGGCTATTTCTTAATATGAATTTACACCTGTCTATTTAATGAAGTAAATAAATAAAAATAAAAGTTCTAAAACTTGAAAAGCACTCAAATGTTTTTACGTTATGGCATGTGTACACTTTCTAGACTAACGCAAGGCGTGCTGTGAAAGGTACAATATAACACCGGGATTATCTTTCCTTTCTTGCTGATCTTTCAGCTCTGGTCCTAAAGATCCCCTCCCACCTGACGTCACACCCCTCAAGCCAGCATTGAGGAGGAACGGCAGCAGCTCTCCCGAAGGCACCGGAGGACAGCAGTGTTCACCGACTCCTGAGGGTAATCCCGCCGAGTCAGGGGGTAGACGACTACGCAAAAGCTCATCCACAGAGAGCCACCAGAGTCGAAGCTCAAGAGGCCGAACTGCCAAGCAGGACAGCGATCTATCTTTGACCACCAAGATGTACTCACCGATTCTCAATAACCTCTTTGGACAGGTACAGTAATGCTGGTGGGGGAAATAGGGGAAGGGGGTTCCCTTAGCTAACGCAGCTCGTCTTTGCCTTGTGTGGCAGTTGTTACTTTTCTGCTTCCCCACAAGCTTGTGTTTCAGAGTACCAAACAAGTGGCAAGGAAAGGAAGGCCATGCTAGTTTGGCACTCTGAGAAGCCAATTCAAAATGGTGTTCACAGTGGAAACACTTTTCTTGGTAACAGTAACAGTAAAGACTGGCACTTGTGGTCTGAGTGAGGAAGGAGTACATTTCACTTTTGTTTTCCAGTGGGGCTCTTCTACTAAAAATGGGAGTTCTGTTTGACAAACATGAATTTCTAGAATGATCCAAGTAACACGATTTCTTTATATATTTAAATGCACAGTGACAAAAAATAGTTGTGCCATTGACAGTAGTCTAATTTGCTTGAAAACAGCAGACTAAAAAAGATATCAAATCTGAACAAAGGAATGTTCATTGGTTCAGAATGGGCTACTCATGCATTTGTTAGTATTGGCTAAAGACTCAGACCAAAGTAGAGCACTGGGGCTCCTGTTCTGATAGCAAGACAGAAACATACATAGGCATCAGAAAAAACATGGGCCCCCTATGCTCCTGAGTCCCCCGGGCAACTACCCAGTGTGTCTAAGTGTTAAGACGGCCCTGACTCAGGCTTGGTAGAGCAGGTGGCTGTTTACCATGGTGCTGAACCATTCTGCTGTACGGTGCACCTTCTCTTTGAGTAAGGCAATGGTCCGCACAATATGGGTGTATTGTGCAGACCATTGTCTGCAGGTCCTCAATTGGCTTCAGGTCTGAGGAGCATGCAGACCAATCAGTCGCATCAATGCCTCCATCATCCAGGAACTGCCTACACACTCCAGCCACATAAGGTATTGTCCTGTACCAGGAGGAATCCAGAGCCCACTAAACCAGCATAAGGTCTGACAATGGCTCTGAAGATTTCATCCCCAGTAACTAACAGCAGTCAGGGTACTGATGCCTAGCATGTGGAGGTCTGTGAGACCCTCCAAGGATATGCCTCCCCAGACCATCACTGACGCACCGCCAAACTGGTCATGCTGGATGATGCTGCCAGCTGCATAACATTCACATGTGCTCAGCGTGAACCTGCTCTGGTCTGTGAAGAGAGCGGGGTGCCAATGGTGGAGCTGCCAATTGTGGTATTTTCTGGCGAATGCCAAATGGGAGGCATGGTGATGGGCTATGAGTACAGGTCCCACTAGAGGATATTAGGCCTTCATGCCACTCTCGTGGAATCTGTTTCTGACAGTTTTGGTCCGAACCAAGCACACCAGTAGCCAGCTGGAGGTCATTTTGTATTGCTCTGGCAGTGATCGTCCTTGCACAAAGGAGCAGATAGTGGGCCTGCTGCTGGTTTGAGACAAATGGAAATGCATTTCAGGAAATATGTAGTTACCAAACTGACCAAACAGAATCACAGGGGTCTGCATAGGATTCACGTTGATGTGATTTGTAGTCATATTTTTATGGTGGTGCACTAAAGGCTATATGGGCAATAGAGTGGGCTTGACACAGAAGCAGCAATCAGCCATTAGGGGCCACTCTATATAGCTCATCAGTCAACATGTTAATGAAGCAATAAGAAAAAAGGAAAATGTATTACGTCCCATATTTTTAAGATTATCATGTCTTAACAAGTTTCAAGTACTGTTTGACTTATTAATGAACAATTAAAAGAAGTAAAAATATGTACAGGTTAGTGTGTGTTAGCTAAAGTAAAGGGAACAGGGAGAATTAAGATGGGTAATCAAAATAGATCAGATAGATGGAAATATCTCATCTCTATACAGTATATGTATAAAATCCAATGTCCGTCTGGTTTTCACGAGAGAACTACTTAACGGATTTAGATCAGGTTTCTTTCCATACTTTGCTTGAACATTCCAGCTGATTTTGCGACTTCTCTCATCGCGCTAAGTATCATAGTTCGCTTGCGTTACTGATTTATTCACGCAAATCCCAGAGAGAGGCTATGGGCCGATGGGAGGGGGAAGCAGGACCTCAGGAGTGGGGAGCCAGGTGAAGACCTCCTCACTCACGCGCCAGCCGGCATTCAAGTCACTCTACCTTTCACCATGTGTTGGAGCAGACGTCGCCTCTGCTTAGCTAGTGATACCTGTTTGTTCAGCAGACATTATCATCTACACATTGTTAAGGAGTAACCTTTGACGTGTGTTTCAGAGGGTAGCTGCTGATTGCCAGAGAACACGATCAGATACAGTGCCAATATTTGACCTCGGAGCGTACCTACCTGCTGCTTGGCCAGAATTTAATTTTTTTACAAAGTTTATCCTGTTTCACTACTATGTGAGCAGAGCCGTGGGGGGACAGCTAGTCTTACATAAAATGATAAGCAAATGAATACAAGCAACGTTTCAAAAATGTCATGCTGATTGATGAGTCCTTCATCACAAGGTAGACGTGGGCTAACACATTCTGGTTAATTTTGCGACTTTTCTCATTGCGCTAAGAATCATAGTTCGCTTGCGGTACCGATTTATTTCCACAAATCCGAGAGACACGCAGCGGGCCGAGGCCCTCCTCACTCACACGCCAGCCTTGGGGCGTATCTTACATCTGCTTGGCTAGCAAACAAAAGAACTACTTAAAGATTTAGGTCTGGTTTTTTTTTTCTATAATTTGCTTGAACATTCCTGTTGATTTTGCGACTTCTCTCATTGCGCTAAGAATCATAGTTCGCTTGCAGGATGAATATATTCGCGCTAATCAGAGAGAGAATCTGTGGGCCGAGGGAGGGGGAAGCGTGACGTCAGCAGTGGGTATCCAGTCAGGGCCGTCCTCACTGTCCTGTTTCACTACTACGCGGGCAGCGGGTTGACTAGTATTGAATAAAATAAAGACCTTTAAAACGCATCATATTACAAAAAATGTGATTTTAATATTAGCAGCACATTATATTATCATTAGTCTTTTTTTATTAGACTATTTCTTTGTCACACAATAATGTGTTTAGATAGAAATAGATTCTTTATAATAGTCAACTTTGCTACTCCACTGTACTTGTGATAGATAAGGAGGCGCTGCCACTACTGCTCTTCAGCTGGGTGCCACCGACATTAACGCCAGCATCGTACACCAGGAACTTTCTGGACAGAACAGAGAGAATTGGTTACTGGAGACAAAGCCATGATGCAGGGCAGCATGGCTTTGGGAGGTGAGAGTTGCTGCAGAGCAGGCTGACAGCGAGAGTGGATATATTTTTTTTCCAGTCCTAAACCAAGTTTGAACGCTGGTTTCCTTCCCAATCGTTTGTTTGTGATGATAATAAGCAAAGACGTTAATCTGAAGCTGAGCACTCACTTCCTTTGTATGACTCAAAATGGCTCTCCCAGTAAGCGGATTACAAAGAGAAACTTTTCCGAAGTAAGAGCATAATGACATAAACAGCTTCACGACTCTCACTGATGATTGTCCCCTGACAATGACTGAATGCTAACGTGTGTGGGGGCACTTTAAGGGCTGCTTAAGCCTATTAAACAGAAAGAAATCCACTTAATTGACCCTGATTCCTTCTCCATCTTCTCCGAAAGGGAACAACTGAACTGAATACTGTATGTAAGACTGAATGTGCGACTGGAGTAACATGTGACCCAAGGTTCTTTTTATTACAGGAACGTGAACTGGTCCCGGAAGAGCTGGATGGTAAGTAAAGTTCAGTTTAGTTCTCTTTATTTGGAATCAATTAAAACACAATAACCAGAGGTAATAGCAAAAGATAAAAAATAAAATCAAAAATAAAAGAATTTACAAAACAAGGGAATCCAAAATGTGCTGCACAAGCAGAACCCAATTTGGCTCAATATGCAGACTGCATGAGAAATGAGACATTAAAGATCATTCTTGACATTCTTAAAAATTACAGAAGATTTAAGGAACTAGAAAATATTAACAGAAAGAAACAAAACAAAAACCTGAAACATGAAATACATGAAATATCCCAAAATAAAAAAATACAAAATAAAAATACTGAGTCCTTGGCAAATGTTAAAAGATAATGCTTTAATTTTTGCCAATCAGCATTTTTGGTGTTAGACCCCCAGCCCGTTTAAGTTGGCATTTTGAGTAGTTTCGGGCCTCTTTCCATCCATCCATCCATTTTCCAACCCGCTGAATCCGAACACAGAGTCACGGGGGTCTGCTGGAGCCAATCCCAGCCAACACAGGGCACAAGGCGGGAACCAATCCCGGGCAGGGTGCCAACCCACCGCAGGACACCCACACACCAAGCACACACTAGGGCCAATTTAGAATTGCCAATCCACCTAACCTGCATGTCTTTGGACTGTGGGAGGAAACCCACGCAGACACAGGGAGAACATGCAAACTCCACGCAGGGAGGACTCGGGAAGCGAACCCAAGTCCCCAGGTCTCCCAACTGTGAGGCGGCAGTGCTACACACTGTGCCACCGTGCCGCCCTTGCGGCCTCTTTGTACTTGGGTATTCTTTAGTTTAGTTCAAAACAAAGAAAAGAAGTCAACTTCGCAGCAGCTCCGTACAAGATGAGCTGTGGTTTTTGAGAAAATCTCTTGACTTGGTGGATGGCTACTTCTGTGATTATTGTGTTGCTCTGAATACTGGCTCGTCTCTGATCTCCACGCTTGCATACTTATAATCACTTAATGGAAATCCAGGACAAGTTAGTTAAGGCCTTGTCTTTCCTGGCCAGTATTTGTGATCTGGATGACAACAACGTTTTTTAGATGAGGTGCACATTTATGGGACTAATATTAAATACTTTCTTGAGAGATTCACATCTGCAGCCATCGAGGACCACTGGAAAGCAAAGCTGCTCATAGCTGCTACAGTTAAACTGACTGCCATTGCTACACCTGTGCGGTACCCAGGCTCCTGGTTGATACCAAAACCAAGTCTCCTGCTTTTGCCACCATGTCAACCCTTTCTTCTCCACCAGATTTTGCTGCTACCACCATTATGCCTTCCACCTAAAGACATGCCGTCTCCACTAATCCAGCCTTTTGTTTTATTTCATGCTATTGTAGTAAAGGATCTGGAACTCCTAGAAGTTGTAGTAAATACACAGAGAGAACATCTTTGCAAAAATAAGTATTTTTATTTATAAGTATTCTACGTCTGCCCTTTCGGTTTCTAGTTGTGGGTCTGGCGGTTTTCCCTCCTCTAGTGGACATTTTGAGTATTTTTGGGATTCTGTACTTGGCAGTTCATAACAGACATAGTCAGCTTGTATCCATGCAGAAATCAACATAAAAACTTTAAGAAAATCAACAAGGATTTTAAGTTGTATCCAGGAGAATGGACAACTAGCAAGTACATGAAGCTGACCTTTACCCCTTTGACCCAGTGATATACCAGCAGCTATACCACCTGCATTTCAGAAGAGGTCATCCACCCGAACATAGGCCTGTTCAGGCACAGCCTGTACTTGCATGGAAGACCATCATGGAGCTTGCGTTGCTGCTGGAAGAGATGTTGGTTAGGCCAGCAGGGGGCACTTACCCTGTGGTCTGAATGGGGAACTCAAAAACCAAGGTCCTGACTCTTTTTGGTCATAAAAGATCCCTTGGCATCCTTTTGTAAAGAGCAAGGTGTACCCTGATGTCCTGCCTAAATTGCCCTCTATGGCCTAGTCATGATAGCCCCCTAATCATCCCCTCCGATTGGCTAATTATCCCTCATCCCTTCACCAGTTAGCTGTTAATGTTTGATAAATATACTGGTGCTAAAATGGCTGCCATCACATCATCCAAGTGGAGGCTGCACATTAGTGGTGGTTAAAGTGGCTCCCCACTCACTGTGTAAAGCACTTTGAGTACCCTGAAAAGCACTATATAAATTAATTATTCTTCTTATTATTGGTGATATCATGCACCTGCAGCCTTATGAAGACTGAGGACAACCCACAGTCCCTTGCGACTCATTGAATACGCATCATCAGTTGACTTGACCTACAAAAAAAATGTAACACTAATGAGGTGAGGTAAGGTTGGGAGCATGTGCTGAGAGTGAGTTTCTGCACCCACCACACGACGAACCACCAAAACTAATGCTTGTGATTGATTTGAACAACAAAACCAGAGAGCTTTTGAGAGTTCTAGAAATCTTAAATATTTTGCTTGCACAAAAGAAATAACCTTAGAAATGATGTGAGTACCTGTTGCTTTCTGCTTCTTGTCGACTACTTTCTCTTCACCTTGCAGAGCTGCACATTGCATTTATGGAGTTTGACACGGACCAGGATGGCTACATCAGCTACAAGGACCTTGGAGGATGCATGCGCACTATGGGCTACATGCCCACGGAGATGGAGCTGATTGAGATATCGCAGCAAATTAAAATGAGGTGTAAGTGCTTAACGCTCATTCCAGTCTACCTTGAATTTTTGCTGTGTTTTCTCTGAAGTTAAATTCAAAACAATTTAAAAAATGCGCTGATGGTGTAACATTCAGGTGAGTTCATTGTTTTGAAAGTTGGAGCTTTTTAAAATATTCCAGTCACTTCATTAAAGAGTTAGTTATCACCATTTCGTTTATGAAATATTTTCATAACAGTGAGTCCTTATTAAAAAAAGAGGTACCAGATTCTAGTGATTATGTAATGTAATAATATATGCTAATATACAGTGCTCAAAATATTAAGGGAACACTTAAATCACGCAATGAACGAAATATTCAACTGGAAAATTTTTACTGAGTAATACCATGTAATTTGTTGAGAAGAAAATGATGTAACAACGGTCAATGGAAGCCAAAATCGTCAACACATTCAGGGCTGATTGAACATCACGACGAAAACCAAAGTCAAAAACTGAAATCACGGGCTGATCCAACGTGCGTGAATTTCATCACGGCAACTCCTAATGTGACTCAGTAGTGTGTTTGACCCCCACATGTCTGTATGCACTCCCAACAATGTTTGGGCCTGCTCCTGATGAGACGACGGATGATGTCCTGAGGGATCTCCTCCCAGACTTGGAGCAGGGCATTAGTGAGATCTTGGACAGTCTGTGGCACTGCTCGGTGGCATCAGATGCACTGATACATGATGTCCCAAAGGTTCTCACTCAGGTCTAGGGAACGTCCAGGTCAGTCAGTGGCATCAATGCCTTTGTCATCCAGAAACTGCCTACACACTGTGGCCAAATGAGGCTGGGCATTATCCTGCACCCAGAGAAACCCAGTGCCCACTTCACCAGCGTGAGATCTGATAATGGCTCTGAAGAGTTCATCCTGGTACCTAAGTCAGGGTACTGTAGCCTAGCACGTGGATTTCTATGTGACCCTCCAAAGATATGTCTCCCCAGACCATCACTGACCCACTGACAAACCGGTCATGCTGGATGATGTTGCATGCTGTATAACATTTGCCATGGTGTCTCCAGACTCTTTCACATCTGTCACATGTGCCACCAAATGGCAATTGAACTGCACAGTGATGGGCTCTGAGCACAGGTCCCAGTAGAGAGCATCTGGCCCTCATGCCACCCTCATGGAGTCTGTTTCTGACAGTTTGGTCATTAGGAGAATATAAAAAAATCTGTTTTTTAGACTTAAAAATGTGTATAAAATAAACTAAAAAAAGAATTAGGGATACAAAGATAAGGGAAGCAGTAAATGAAGAAATCCTCTGGGCCTGTAGCAGGCATCACTGAGCTCCAAACCAGAGACACAACTACACACAGACAGTCCCGGTTTCAAATGAGTGTTTCAATACAATTGTTCCTCTTTATAGATCTCAGTCTGCACACTTCTATGCTCAAACCTTGCTTTGCCTTCTCTCCCTTTCTCTTCCACTCCCCCCAGGTTAGCATTGTTCTTCTCCTCTCCCAACTCCCACTCCCTGGACAAAGTGGAGAGCTCCATTTTAAACCTGACACAGGAGAACTTCCAGTGTCCATATCATTACCTTCAGAGTCAGGAAAAAAATGAGCTCATGTTTCTGAATCCTACACTTGAAGTGTTTAAACGTGCGCTTTGTATTCACTCTGTCTCTCATGATCTCTTACTTATTTATCCTTAAGTGGGAGGCCGAGTTGACTTTGATGACTTTGTTGAGTTGATGGGTCCTCGCATGCTGGCAGAGACAGCTCACATGGTGGGAGTGCGGGAGCTGAAGTATGCTTTCCGAGAGGTGAGTCTCACACTGATGCCAGCTCCGTCCCTTCTACTGCACCTGGCTGCCCCACTCCCTCTCAGGTCCTTGTAGTTGTAGTGTTCTGTCTTTTATGGGTTGCTCTGTTTTGCAGTTTGATGTTGACAATGATGGGCAGATCAGCATAGCAGAGCTGCGGGAAGCTGCGAAACACCTGCTAGGTGAGCAGCTGAGTGGGAAGGAGGTGGATGAGATCCTGCAGGACATTGACCTGAATGGAGATGGATATGTGGACTTTGATGGTAAGGAAGAGGTTGGATTATATCATCATAAAATATATTACAGAAAATATTTACAGACATGGACAGATTTGTTGGTCCCCTTATGGCTCATAGAAAAAGTGCTTTATGAAGAGTGATGAAATGAAAAGCAGTTGTCCCCCATATACCAGCATGCCTTTGATATGTCATCGAGTTAAACAAAGCAAGTGTGACAAGAGATCAAGTGTGGCTTATTCTACAAAGATATTCTAACATGGCCTAAACACATTTGCTGGTACCCCTTGTGGCCTGCAGAAGATGCTCCTGCCACCCAAACCAGGCACAGGCAGACGCAGGACACAAGTTCAGCACAGATTTTTAATTTTTTTTCCTGTGGGAAACGCCTTCCCCCGTTTCCCACCTGTACAGTACTGTTCACAGCACCAAAACACAGCACAAAACACTATTTTCTTCTTTTCCTTTCTCTTACCCTTCCTCTCTGTCCAACTCCACTCCTCCTGGCAAGCTATGTCTCCTTTCCTCCCGACTCTGGCTCTCAATTGGATGCTTCTGGCTGCTCCTTTTATAAAGGACCGGGAAGTGTTCCAGGTGTTCCATGACCTTCTTTCAGCAGCACTTCTGGGTGTGGTGGAAGTGCTACACCAAAGGACTCAGCCGCTCCTGCAGCACCCCCCCAAACTCTAACTACTAAGGAGCCCAGTGGGAGTCAGAGGCACCGCTGCAACCCAGGGGAGCTGCTATCTAGTGTTCCAGGGGAGGTAATACCCGGGATATGCTCTCTCCCCTGGCCGTACACCACGCCCAAGAAAAGATCAATAGTTGTATCAGAGTGATTTTTCAAACTAGCCATTTTCTTGAATTTATATCACACACTGTTGCAATCCAACAGTACAACATTCCATGGCTGAATTAGCCAATCAGATTAAAGGACAACTTCTACCTGGTGATTCCAGTGGTCCTTTATCTGAGATGACTTTTTCATAGACAGATAGGCAGTAGAGCAGTGGCACTGAGTGCTACATGAGGATACTAAGAAGAGAAACAGAATAGAGGAGGGTTATTAATGGTTCATGAATATTTTACTTTTTATATACTTGCACAAATGACTAACAAACAGAAATGCAGTATGCACAGCCAATCGGCAGTCATACTCTAGTCAGGGTATGCTAAACTGAAGTTGTGAGTCTTCAGCCTGTATTTCAAAAGCTGAGACTGAAGGGGCACCCCTTATATTAGCTGCCAGACCATTTCACAGGTTCAGGGCACTGTAAGCAAAAGCTCAACCTACCACTGTTATTTTATGAATCCTTGGGATCATAAGCAGGCTTGCACCTTGAGATCTTAATGTGCAGTCTTCTTTATAAGTAATGGTGAATTCAAATTAAATAAACAGGGCCTTGGCCGTTTAAGGCTTTATATGTTAAAACGAGGATTTTGAAATCTGCCCCAGATTAACTGGAAGCATCGTGGAGAAAATTCTCTTCAGAAAAATCACGCAGAGTGTCTGAATGAGCAATCAGAATAAGACGTTATTGCACAGCCATCTCAGTTAAATGTTGTGAGACCCTTAGTTCAGGTGAGCCTTGTATTTATTACAATTCTTAATAGAAAACAACCATGCTTTACACAATTTTCATTACTCTCTGACCTCTAAGATACAACTCCCTCATCCTGTTGGTTTGCACTGCTAGCTTTTCACTATTAATTTGACTCAAAGGTCACAATGGCCACCTGACCCAGGGAGTGACCATCACTTAATCTTCTGTTCATATTCATTTAATTATTTCTCATATTCCTGACCTTGGGTTGACAAATATTGGAGGTTTTCTGGTTATTTAGAAGAATAAAAAAGTACAGGCATTAGCCTTTAATATTTAACTCTTATGTGGCCTAAAGCTACATCAAGTTTCATCAAGATTATATTGATACATAGATTTAAATTTTCTATAGTAACCAGTAAAGACTTAAAAAAAAGACAAATTTATAAACTTCTGAAGCACTTTGTTATTCATCGTTGGCTCCATTTTTAACTTGCTAAAAATATTTATTACATTTTATCGGTAAGTACCACCTTTCGGGTTCAGGCATGGTGCTATTCTCTGATGGCAGATGATGTCTCTGCTGCACTTTCAAACCATACGCACCTCTGCTTTGAGTCTTAGCTTCAGGGTATAGAACAGTGTTTGGGTAGAACAGTGCTTTTTGTCTTTCTGACGCCTGTTGTTTATGCCTTTTTTCACAGAGTTTGTCATGATGTTGTCCACTCAGTAACAGTTTCTTCACATTGGTGTCCCCTTTCTGGACTGTTGTTTGCCGATGGGAACAAACTGCTTCACAATTACCTGGAGAGACCATCCCGCTCACTAATGCCCCTCAGTCCACCATAAAAAGCAGCAAGGTGACAGGTGGATTTCGTCCCCAAACTCCACGCCGTTCATAGCCTTCCACTATCATTCAGAATGCTTTGTCTTTGTTAAATATGTGAACCATGTCTCCAAATCTTTATACACTCCTGATAACAGAGAAATATCATGACTGACCAACACAGAGGCTCGGACACAATTTTAATAGCAAAAGAGTCTTTATTGTGGGAAACTCTTCCTCAAATAAGCGTTTCCCACCACCAAACCACAGTACAGTTAAGCACAACACACAGCAATAATAAAGTACTCTGAAAATTTTTGTCTTCTCTTTCTCTCCGTCACTGCCTCCTCTGTTCCCCCCAACAGCTTCATCCTCCATGCTCCTGACTCTGGCCCTTGGAGCTGAGGCAACCAGCTTCTTTTATGCAGCAGCTGGAAGTACTTCCAGTGTCCCAAAGGATTGGCCCAGGAGCACTTCTAGGTGAAGTGGGAGCCCAACAAAGTAGGGTTCCCCAGGTCCCTCAGCACCCCCTGGTAGCACCCATGAAACCCAACAGGGCTGAGTTGGCAAACTCCAAGTCCCATTATGCACTGTGGGCACCGCTGCAACCCAGGGCGGCTAACTCCTAGTGGTTCAGGGGAGACAGTGCCCAGAAGCTGCCTTCCTTCATCCTCCCACTCATGGGCATCCCGGCCGGGTATGGATGCTGGCTGTCGCTCACACACGGCACCAAGCATTTACAAAGACAAAATGAAAATGTTTAAATAAATAATGAGAAGACTACAAAATGACCTCCATCTGGCTACTGGTGTGCATGCTTCTGACTAGACCCTCATAAACAGACTCCATGAGGGTGGCATGAGGGTCCAAAATCCTTTAGTAGGACCTGTGCTCACAACCCATCACTATGCTGCTCATTTGGCATTCACCAGCGAATACCACAACTGGCAGCTCCGTCACTGGCACCCGATTCTTTTCACTGATGACAGCAGGTTCACACTGAGCACATGAGACAGCCGTGAAAGAGTCTGGAGTGGCCGTGGTGAACGTTATGCAGTCTGCAATATTATCCACCATGACCAGATTTTGCAGTGCATCATTGATGGTCTGGGGAGACATCCTTGGAGGGTCGCACAAACCTCCACATGCTAGGCATCAGTACCCTGACTGCTGATGAAATCCTCAGAGCCATTGTCAGACCTTACATTGGTGCAGTGGGCCCTAAGTTCCTCTGGGTGCAGGACAATGCCCAACATCATGTAGCCAGAGTGTGTAGGCAGTTCCTGGATGACAAAGGCATTGATGCCATTGACTGGCCAGCACATTCCTCAGACCTGAATCCAACTGAGAACCTCTGAGACATTATGTATCAAGTAGTGCCACAGACTGCCCAGGAGCTCACTGATGTCCTAATTCAGGTCTGGGAGGAGATCACAAGGACACTATTAGCCGTGTCATCAGGAGCATGCATAGATATTGTCTGAAGTACATACAGCCCTACGCACACTACTGAGTCACATTAGAAGTTGCCATGATGAAGTTCACACAAGTTGGATCAGCCTGTGATTTCAATCTTTGACTTTGATTTTCGTTTTGATGTTAATCAGCCATCTATGAGCTGGCGATTTTGGTTTCCATTGACTGTTGTTACATCATTTTGTTCTCAATGAATTACACAAGATTACGCAGTAAAGATTTTCCAGTTGAATATTTCCTTCATCGAGATCAGATGTGTGATTTAAGTGTTCCCTTCATTTTTTTTTGAGCAGTGCAGATTGAAGGCTCTTCTTCATGGCCTCTTTTGTAGCCACACACTTGAGTTGCAAAGATAAAATTTCTAAGAGAGTCGGTGCTCAAACTAACATTTTCTTCGACTGGAAATTGCTTGGTTTGTGCCCTGCAATGGATTGGCATTTCATTCAGAATACAGGTGCAGCCTTGCATCCAGCACCCAAGCTTCTGGAAAACTCACAGAATGCTGAATTATGACTCTTAATGTGATCATAAAAGAAGAATTTCAGCATTTCAAAGGGTGGAACAAGCAAATGCATTATTTTAGAAGATTGGCAGAAATGAATATTGAATGTTATCCATTCAAAAGTCTTCATTTCAGTATTGTCACTTTAAAAGCAGTGGGATTGCTAGACCTCCTGCTCATCCCACAAACACACTGCAACCACCCCAGATGAGGAAGTGAGACAGTAGGCGGACAGGAAAAAATGTTCCGCTTCTTTAAATATGGAACAAAAATCAATTACCTTAAAAGAATGTACAGAAGATTGCAGCATTTCAAACCCTACCTTAATACGTCTCAGCGTGAGCACTAATGTGTAGCTTTAGGAGCGGCACATTTGTTAAACCTCTGAATCTTAACAGAACTATGCAGGGGTTGTGAGGGTACAAATGACAGGCTTTAATTTATACAGGAAAGGGAGGGCTGACTGTTTTACAAAGAGGAGAGATGCCAGACTGCTTGCTTGCCCTCTTGTGCTTCCCGTTGCCGTACATGAGGAGTGTAAGGAAGTGAAGAGCAGCATGTGAGCCAGCAGATTGGCAGAGGAGGAGTGGATGGGCGCCATTCAGTCAGTCTTTATTCAGATTTTTTTTTTTTTTAAATAAAATTAGACCTGCAGCCAACCCATTCCGCTCATACATCTGCTTTCTCTGGACACTGTGAGGGCATTCAGCACTTCTGTTATTTTTATTTAATCTTATGATGCATTTAGTATTAACAAAAAGAAGAAAGAGGTTTGTCATTCATGAAGATTTTCAAAAGCAGTGTTATGTGGACTCAATATTTTCCAATTTATATTGAATCAGCCATCCCCCGCAGCTCCGCCCGTGTAGTAGTGAAACAGAACAAACTTTAAAAATCAATAAACAAAAAGGTATCGCTAGCTGAGTGGAGGCAAAGTACACTCTAAAACTCAGAGGTAGACCGACTCCCCACTCCTGACGTCACGCTTCTCCCTTCTCTCGGCCCATAGACTCTTTCTTGGATTAAAAATATAGAGGGAATTATCTCTATCTATATATAAAATCCAATGTCTGTCTGTCTATCTGTATGTCTGTCCATTTTTCACGAGAGAACTACTTAACGGATTTACAGGTGCTGGTCATAAAATTAGAATATCATGACAAAGTTGATTTATTTCAGTAATTCCATTCAAAAAGTGAAACTTGTATATTAGATTCATTCATTACACACAGACTGATGTATTTCAAATGTTTATTTCTTTTAATGTTGATGATTATAACTGACAACTAATGAAAGTCCCAAATTCAGTATCTCGGAAAATTAGAATATTGTGAGAAGGTTCAATATTGAAGACACCTGGTGCCACACTCTAATCAGCTAATTAACTCAAAACACCTGCAAAAGCCTTTAAATGGTCTCTCAGTCTAGTTCCATAGGCTACACAATCATGGGGAAGACTGCTGACTTGACAGTTGTCCAAAAGACGACCATTGACACCTTGCACATGGAGGGCAAGACACAAAAGGTCATTGCTAAAGAGGCTGGCTGTCCACAGAGCTCTGTGTCCAAGCACATTAATAGAGAGGCGAAGGGAAGGACAAGATGTGGTAGAAAAAAGTGTACAAGCAATAGGGATAAGCGCACCCTGGAGAGGATTGTGAAACAAAACCCATTCAAAAATGTGGGGGAGATTCACAAAGAGTGGACTGCAGCTGGAGTCAGTGCTTCAAGAACCACCACACACAGACGTATGCAAGACATGGGTTTCAGCTGTCGCATTCCTTGTGTCAAGCCACTCTTGAACAAGAGACAGCGTCAGAAGCGTCTCGCCTTTGGACTGCTGCTGAGTGGTCCAAATTTATGTTCTCTGATGAAAGTAAATTTTGAATTTCCTTTGGAAATCAAGGTCCCAGAGATCTGGAGGAAGAGAGGAGGGACACAGAATCCACGTTGCGTGAGGTCCAGTGTAAAGTTTCCACAGTCAGTGATGGTTTGGGGTGCCATGTCATCTGCTAGTGTTGGTCCATTGTGTTTTCTGAGGTCCAAGGTCAACGCAGCCATCTACCAGGAAGTTTTAGAGCACTTCATGCTTCCTGCTTCTGACGAACTTTATGGAGATGCAAATTTCATTTTCCAACAGGACCTGGCACCTGCACACAGCGCCAAAGCTACCAGTACCTGGTTTAAGGACCATGGTATCCCTGTTCTTGATTGGCCAGCAAACTCGCCTGACCATAACCCCATAGAAAATCTATGTGGTATTGTGAAGAGGAAGATGCAATACGTCAGACCCAACAATTCAGAAGAGCTGAAGGCCACTATCAGAGCAACATGGGCTCTCATAACACCTGAGCAGTGCCACAGACTGATCGACTCCATGCCACTCCGCATTGCTGCAGTAATCCAGGCCAAAGGAGCCCCAACTAAATATTGAGTGCTGTACATGCTCATACTTTTCATGTTCATACCTTTCAGTTGGCCAACATTTCTAAAAATCCTTTTTTTGCATTGGTCTTAATTGATATTCTAATTTTCCGAGATACTGAATTTGGGACTTTCATTAGTTGTCAGTTATAATCATCAACATTAAAAGCAATAAACATTTGAAATACATCAGTCTGTATGTAATGAATGAATCTAATATACAAGTTTCACTTTTTGAATGGAATTACTGAAATAAATCAACTTTGTCATGATATTCTAATTTTATGACCAGCACCTGTAGATCAGGTTTTTTTCTATTTTCTATTGATTTTGTGACTTCTCTAATCTCACTATGTAACATAGTTCAGTTGCGGTACCAATTTATTTGCGCGAATCCTAGAGACACGCAGCAGGCCGAGGGAAGGGGGGGCGGGGGGGGGGCGGGCCCTCCTCACTCACACACTTGCCTTGGGGTGTATCTTACCTCCACTTAGCCAGCGAACGAGAGAACTACTAAATGGATTTAGATCTGTTTTTTTTTCTAGAAGTTGCTTGAACATTCCGGTTGATTTTGCGACTTGCGACTTCTCTCATCACGCTAAGAATCATAGTTCGCTTGCCGGAAAGATATATAATCGTGCTAAACCAAGACAGAGGCTGTGGGCACAGGGTAGAGGGAAGCGTGACATCAGGAGGTTCTCCTCACTGTCCTTTTTCACTAATACGCGGGCGGGCCCACGGGGCAGGACTAGTTAATAATATATTGAACAATTATTATAAAAGTAAAGTTGAATAATTTGGACTCTGCAGCTGTATGACTAAAGGGTAAAGCACCACTTCTGGTTAACGGAAATAGCCCAATAATAAATTTCAGCATTTCAAAGGCTGGAACAAGCAAATGCATTATTTCAGAAGATTGGCAGAAATGAATATTGGATGATATCCATTGAAAAGTCTTCATTTCAGTATTGTCACTTTAAAAGCAGTGGGATTGCTAGACGTCCTGCTCATCCCACAAACACACTGCAACGACCCCAGATGACGAAGTGAGACAGTAGGCTGACAGAAAATACGCTAATACACTAAAAAAAGCTGATAGAAATCTATGTTTTGTACCTAATACTTGTATGCAAACTTTGGTTGACCTAAGTGAAAGTGCACTCAAGTTATCATGTTTACACACATACAGACATAATTCCTAAAATGGTATTTTTGGACTCAGTGAGGCTTAAAATGTTGAGATTCATCAAAATGCAATTTTTGTGAGGATTCCAGTACTTTCCCTATACTTTATATATGAGAAAATCAGGGAGATCTAAAACGTCAAGATTCATTAAAATCTTGACATCAAATTTTTGGACGATTACAATACTTTCCCTATACTTCGTATATCCATCCATTTTCCAACCCGCTGAATCCGAATACAGGATCACGGGGGTCTGCTGGAGCCAATACCAGCCAACACAGGGCACAAGGCAGGAACCAATCCTGGGCAGGGTGCCAACCCACCACAGGACACACACAAACACACCCACACACCAAGCACACACTAGGGCCAATTTAGAATCGCCAATCCACCTGACCTGCATGTCTTTGGACTGTGGGTGGAAACTGGAGCGCCCGGAGGAAACCCACGCAGACACGGGGAGAACATGCAAACTCCACGCAGGGAGGACCCGGGAAGTGAACCCAGGTCTCCTAACTGTGAGGCAGCATCGCTACCCACTGCGCCACCGTGCCGCCCTACTTCATATATGAGAATGTAAAAAATCATATACATATATATAAATAATAAAATTAATAATAAAATTAGGGGTTAATGATCTATATTAATGTTGCAAATACAACAAAATTCAAATCTGGTAACTGTAACACAGTCCACTGAGGCTCACACGATCGTTCTTGTCTTGGTCATGTCGGCTGTCCATTCAGTCGTCCACTGAGAGCGAGTGCAGCTCAAATACATGGGGGGGCACCCAATTCTTTTAAGGGGTTAGGGCCTCTAAAGGTCGTACTCCAGCCCTGGAGATAATTACTAAAGTGTGTTGGAGATCTGTGATAAAGAGAATACTTCGGGAGTATCAATGGCAGAGCAGGAAGAAGGCTGATGGGAGCCCATGAATCGATCTTGATTACTGAACTTGTCACGTCTTCTTCATGATGGACTAGCACAGTTCTCAAACTGTGGGGCGGGCCCCCCTAGGGGGGCGCGAAGTAACAAAATGGGGGGTGCGAAGATGTGAAACAAAGAAAACAAGAATCGAAAATATGAAAAATACATCTATTGAAACCAAAACAAATTAACTTAAACTACATTCTGATACTAGAAACATAAACATAGAGTTAGATAAATGTTGATAAAAGTTAAGTAGGTATAATAAAATATACATCTATGATATATCATTAATTAAAAAAGAACAAATTGGTATTAGTGGGCTCCTTTCAAAAAAATGTTAAGGGGGCGCAATTAAAACTGTTATGAAAATTCGGGTCGCAAATACTTAAAGGTTGAGAAACGCTGGTCTAGCAGAATCAATTGAAAAACCTCACAACAAGGAAAGCTTTGTTTTGTTTCTTTTTTCTAGAGCATATATTTTTAAAATTGAAAGGAAATCCTATATTTTTAGTGTCAAATATTTGTATATGTAAAAGTGTGCACAACTGAAGTAACTTACCTTCCAATAAAACAGGAACTTTCCATCAACTTCTGTGCCAGTCTCCATTTTAATGAGAAGATTTTCATCCCTGTTTAAAATACAAAACACGAAAAAAAAATGTTACAGGAATGTTTTATTCTGTATCTTTTGTTAAAACAAAAAACATTATTAACTAACCACCTGCCATTCATTCTTCTGTGTTAATACTTAATTTTATTTAGTTAATGTTTGTCAGGATTTTGTATGATATATGTGTGGAGTGTGAAGACGAATTTATTGATTGATATTAATCAAGCAGTTAATTGACTATTAGTGTTGCATTTGGCAATGCCAGTAATTAATCCACCCAGAGACGCCAAATTAATGAAGCGTGAACGAGGATTTAAATTTCTCCTAAAGATCTCTGTTTAACCTTCCAGTCAGGACTCCAAAATATAGATAGATAGATAGATAGATAGATAGATAGATAGATAGATAGATAGATAGATAGATAGATAGATAGATAGATAGATAGATAGATAGATACTTTATTAATCCCAAGAGGAAATTCACATACTCCAGCAGCAACATACTGATAAAAAACAATATTAAATTAAAGAGTGATAACAGTGCAGGTATACAGACAGACAGTAACTTTGTATAATGTTAACGTTTACCCCCCCCCCGGTGGAATTGAAGAGTCGCATAGTTTGGGGGAGGAACGATCTCCTCAGTCTGTCAGTGGAGCAGGACAGTAACAGCAGTCTGTCACTGAAGCTGCTCCTCTGTCTGGAGATGATACTGTTCAGTGGATGCAGTGGATTCTCCATGATTGACAGGAGTCTGCTCAGCGCCCGTTGCTCCGCCACGGATGTCAAACTGTCCAGCTCCGTGCCTACAACAGAGCCTGCCTTCACTACCAGTTTGTCCAGGCGTGAGGTGTCCTTCGTCTTTATGCTGCCTCCCCAGCACACCACCGCATAGAAGAGGGTGCGCGCCACAACCGTCTGATAGAACATCTGCAGCATCTTATTGCAGATGTTGAAGGACGCCAGCCTCCTAAGGAAGTATAGTCGGCTCTGTCCACTCTTGCACAGAGAATCAGTATTGGCAGTCCAGTCCAATTTATCATCCAGCTGCACTCCCAGGTATTTATAAGTCTGCACCCTCTGCACACAGTCACCTCTGATGATCACGTGGTCCATGAGGGGCCTGGTCCTCCTAAAATCCACCACCAGCTCTTTGGTTTTTCTGGTGTTCAGTTATAAAAATAGAGAATGAAATGAAATAGAGAAATACAAGAAACTACAAAAAGCCCACTGTTAACTTAGAATGAAATCAACATCAATAGGAGAACTGCACTAACTTCAGATTTGACTGGCTGACGGCTCAAATGTCAATTTAGAATGCACCAAAATGTTAGTTCACGGTGGATTCCTAAAGTATTCAGACCCTTCCAATTTCTGCACACTTTCTTGTGTTGTAGATTTAATTTGAAATGGATGAATTTGCTATTTATGTACATCCATCTACACTCAATAGCCCATAAGGACAAAGTGAAAAGACATTTTAGAAAGGTCTGTAAATCTAGTAAAACTTGAAAACTGAAATATCTTATTTATGTAAGTATTCAGAGCCTTTCTCTTGCTTGCTTTAATAGCTCCTTGAGATGTGTCTAGAACAGGGGTTCCCAACTCTGGTCCTGGAGGGCTGCAGTGGCTGCAGGATTTCATTCCAACCCTTTTCTTAGTTAGTGACCTGTTTTTGCTGCTAATTATCATCTTTTGAACTAATTTTAACTGGCTTTTTTTTTTTTTTTTTTTTAAGATTTGATCCCCTGAATTTCTTCATCATTCATTTGAATTGAGTCATTTGTTTCCTTAAATTACACCCAAACAGAAATAAAACGTGAAATGAGTGAGCCAACAGAAGACTAACTAAGTCAGGGCCTCAAACTCCAACCAGTTGCTTCATTAGGCGCTGATTCTTGTTGTTAATTAAACCCATTCTTTAATTCCGTGGCTTGTTGCTGCTCTCATTGTGCAATGGCAGACATTTCCAAAATGGTTGATTTTTCTCTTTTCTAAGGGCAACGTTAAAATATTTTGGGGACTTGAGCAGATCAGCATTCCTGAGACCTTTACCTTTCTTTATTTTCAGATATTGTATGATGGACACAGTCTGCTGGTCCTGTTTTGGTTCATTTTGGATCTCATTATTGTTTGGCAGCTAATTAAAGAAAAAGAAACAACTAAGGGGCCTGAATCTTCAAGAGCAAGTCAATTAAAATGAATTCAAAAGAAGTTAATTAGCAGCAAAAACAGGCCACTAATTAAGAAAAGGGTTAGAATGAAAACCTGCAGCCAATGGGGCCCTCCAGGACCGGAGTTGGGGACCCCTGCTCTAGAACTTGCTTGGAGCCCACTGCAGCAAATTAAACTGATTGGACATCATTTAGAAAGGCACTTGTGTCCCTGCGTATAAAAGGTCCCAAAATTCACACAGCATGTTGGGACAAAATCCCTGTTCAGGAATAAGCAGGTTAGAAAATGACTGATAACCAATGACAGAGTTCTAGCCTCTCCAGGGAAATAACAGGTAGCTGAGATGTACTTGTAATAATGTCCAAGTACAGTCAATGAGTGCATTTACATGAACACCCAAAACCAGGATAAGGCAGAAACCTCCGTTCACATGCGAAAGTCCACATATGGAGTTGTGCTTTGGCAAACCACTCTGATGGTTTATTTTCTGATATTGTACGATGGACACGGGTTATAGCTGGGCATCTGTTGGCTCACATTGCATCTCACTATTGTTTAACTGATAATTATGGGAATAAAATAAGGGTTCTGAGACTTAAACAGCAAATCAATTAAAATGAAGAACAAAAGAAGCCGGTTTGCAGCATAAAATTTGCCACTAATTAAGAAAATGGTTAGAATGAAATCCTGCAGCCACAACCACACAATCTTGATCTGTGCTGGACAGCCTTGCAAGTGGCTACATGGAAGTTAAGTGGACTTGTGAAAGAGAGACGCAACAGCTACATGGTTTATTACTCCGATCCTACTTTTTCTCTCTGAATCCATGTGTTTTGAACCGGCGACTCTAAATCTGCCGTATGAGCGAATGTATTTTACAGAAAATCATTCGTGTTAAAATAAAAGCATTCCAACGTTTATTTTGACATATTTAAACGCACAGCCACCAATTATACGAATGCTTTTCACTATGGCACACGATGTTCGTGTCAGTTTAAAATGTATACACAGGTCGGAAATTGCTCCCCAGACAGAGAACATCAAGACAGAACGACGCGTCCACTTTCCACCTGGCTCGCTGCGACTCGCGACAAGCATCGACGCAAATAGGAGGGGCGGGGCTTCCAGTGAAATCGCCCAATCGGCGCTTAAACGTGACGTACGTGGCGGCAAGTGGTCGGCGGACGTCCACCTCTTCTCGGTATTTCCGACCGCCTCGCACAAAGGAGGGTGGAGCGGGTGTCGAGGGCTTTTTTTGGTACATTTTCTGGGTAATGTGTGACTGTTTACCTAAACGATCTACATGTAATATATGTATATTGTATAAAGATGCTTTCGGTGTGTAGGAAAGGGCATTTATTTAAAAATATTTACGTTCTTTTTGAACAGAATCGGTGAGTTGCGGACAGAGCGACCCGGAAACGGGTTTCGGAGCGCAGCTGCACAGAGGGAGCCGGAGCTGAGAGACAGACGGAGAGAGACCACGAGATCATGAGCTACAAACCCATTGCTCCAGCACCCACGAGTTCCAGTCAGACCCCACCTGGTGAGCCTACCTGTCGTGCCGAGAGGTTACTGGTGGGTCTTTTTCTGCCTTAAATAAACGCCGTTATAGGCTACCTAGAACACGCATCCGCCGGACTTCCCCCCCATATGTTTTTCACGAGAAAATCGATAGGTGGCGTTTGTACGTAATGTCATTACCTCAGGCTCGAGAGACTGCTTTTGATGGGGTTGTTCAGGTGTTTCCTGTTCATAGATCTGCTCAGTTCGCCTGCGGGGAGATATTGGATGATTTCAGTGTAGATAAATACGTAATCGAGTGATCAGACGTGGCCCCGGATAGATTTAAGGGGGTAGAAGAGCGATGACTGGAGGCGATGGTGAGATATCTTCTGAGAGAGATATTAATTGATGAGAGTTAATGCGTGTTACTTATTTTCCTTGTAAGCGTCCATCGCAACTGATTCTTTAGCTTTCTTTCTGCTGCGGAGGGGAACAATTGTTTGCCTACCGCTTGGGTGTTATTCGCCGTTGACTAATTATAGAGGATTTGAACGAGTGATGTGACTATTGTTCAGCACTTTTGTTCTGCAGCAGACAGCTGTTGATGTAGTAGTAATTTTAGATCCTCAGTATCGACAAGTTAATGACTGAAGTAGTTAAGGTACTTGAGCTGTTTTTTAGTACAGTCCGGCTCAGGTTTTTTAACAGGATTGATCAAGTAGAGCTTATGCTTGGATGAAAGGGCACTTGACATTGTGGTTCAGCAGATGATTAAACTATTTGCGGGAGGCATACCAGACATAGTGAGGAGATCTGGGATGTGCTGGATCGATTATATCTCACTGGGGAAAAGAGGAATATTCCCTACAATGTGTGGTCTACCCTGCTGAGCAACTGGCAATTATAAAGTGATTTCACATAAAACTTTTTTGGTGGATAATTTCCAATGCATATTTTAACGTGATGGTTGGTGAACTATATATATATATTTTTTTTACTACAGTAACCATGCAGGTGAGAAGTAGGAATTGTAAACCAAGACTACTTTACCCATTACCAGGGTTGTCGAAGTCTTGGATCCTGGTGGGCTGCAGTGACTGCAGGTCTTCGTTTCCGATTGCTTTCTGCATTAGTAACCAGTTTCTGCTGCTAATTGGTTAATTTTTAATCCACTTGTTTTTTTAAAACACATACCCATTAACTGTTTAGCTTTTTTTTTTTAAAAAAAAAACTAGCAGCTAAACAAAAATGAGATGCAAAGACAGAGACCTTTTAATTAAAACCTAATTCTCATTGTTAGTGAAACCTGTTATCTAAATCCATGACTTGTTGGTGCTCATATTCTGCCACATCAGACTTTTCATAAGTGTTGAGTTTCATTTTTCTAAAGTCTACAACATGTTTTCGAGACCACACTTGACTGGAATTTCTCAGACTTCCACTTGAAGGACTGGGTTCACTTCTTGTTTTTGACCCTCGTTATTGTTTAATTACTGATTAAGGGAAAAAAAAACAGTGAAGAGTTCTGAGTCTTAAAAAGCAAGTCAGTTAAAATAAGGGTGAAAAGTGTGTAATTAGTAATTATTTGGTTGATGCTTTAATCCAAGGAGACTTAAAACATTTGAGATACATTTCATTACATTTCTTTTGTTTTTTCAATTTGGAGCACAGGCAGGAGAAGTGATTTGCTCATGGTCACGCACTGTCAGGAATCCAAGTCCAAAAAGCCTTTGTCCCTATGCCACACTACCTGCCAGCTGACTAGTAATTAACACAGTGGCTGGAATTAAAACCTGCAGCCACTGTGGCACTCCCAGAGTTTGACACTCCCTACCTTAAACTATATATGATTGATTCATATTGAAATGTAAATATGTACACGGTGGAACTGTGATGCACATCTGCAGCTGTGGAAAGACTAACTATTGGTCCTTTTCATCAATTTACATATCACTTTTCTGAACATTTAGACCAATCTAAATGAGAACAGGCTCTTTAGCCAAACAAAGCTTGTCACTCCTATCCAGTTAATTCTTCTAAAATAACATCCAGTCGAGTTTTTAAAGTCCTACTGGTTACCACACTGCTTGGTAGAATTTCCCATGTGTCTATGGCTGTCTGTGTAAAGAAAATCTTACTAATGTTTGTGTGAAATTTACCTTTAACAAATTCCCAGCTGTGTCCCCGTGTTCTTGATGAACTCATTTTAAAGTCACAGTCTTGATCCACTGGACTAATTCTCTTCAGAATTTTAAACACTTCAGTCATGTCTCCTCTTAATGTTCTTTTGCTTTAAACTGTAAAGGCTCAGCTCTTTTAATCTTTCTTCATAATTCATCACAGTACTCCAGATGAGGCCTCACTGGTGCATTATGAAGCTTAAACTCCTTGGACTTGTACTCCACACATCAAGGTGCTAGATAACCTCACATTCTTTTAGCCTTCTTTATTGCCTCTGAATGTTGTCTGGCAGTTGTTAGTATTAAGTCCACTAAGACTCCTAAATCCTTCTCATAAGGTGTACTTAGGTTTTCAGACCTCCCATTTTGTTTTCAAACCTAACATTTTAGCTCCTATGGGCATGGGTGTCATAGTGGGGAGGAAAAAGGGTAATGATTACCCACCGCCCACTGGGTGGGGGGCCCTTGAAGCCTGGAATGAAAAGTACATGTGACAGACATGGATCAAGAGGAAGGGACCCACAGAGACTGCTTAGGTATAGGGCCCAGAGTTCTGGGCTACACCAGTGCCTATGTGTAATACTTCACATTTACTTACATTCAGTTTCATTTGCCCACTTTTACCATTACAGCCTGCCCTCCCACCATCCGAAATCCAAACATCTGTGGGACACCAATCTGTTAGTATCAGTAACCTCTAAGTAGCCTCATGTTATTGAAGACATCTTCTGGTTGAGGGCCTGAAATATTTTAATAGTGCTCTCCATTCTGTGTACGCTTATTTTGAAATAAGTGTACGAGGCCAGTTAAGCTTCATAATATCTATTGACGTTATGTTAAATTAGGTAGTGGGTAAAGGCAACTTTTAGGACAAATTGGTTTTTCCATGCTACAAAAAATTGCTTTATGTGTTTCTGCTGCTATAGATCTGCCTTGAAAGGACTTAATGTGATGTTTTCCCAAAATTTGATTATTATATGGTGTATCGGTTTTTATATAAATCTCGGGGACAATTTATTTTCATATAAAGAAATTGGAAGATATTTGTCGCATGCCATAAAAACAATTTCAGACATTCATGTCTGTGCTAAATTTCTTAAAAAGCTTAGCAAAGTCCTTTATGTGTGAGAAACCCAAAAAACTTTACAAATAAGATTTTTTAATTTTATATATATTATATATACCTGCGGTGGGTTGGCATCCTGCCCAGGATTGGTTCCTGCCTTGTGCCCTGTGTTGGCTGGGATTGGCTCCAGCAGACCCCCCGTGAGCCTGTGTTCGGATTCAGCGGGTTGGAAAATGGATGGATATTATATATATACATACACACACACACACACACACACATACTAGCTGAGCTCTGTTACTCTGGGTTAGTTCCCATAACAAATTTGTTTGTAAAATACTACACAAAACAAAATGTAGAATAATAAGCTCAAACATTTGTAATATTGTCCAAGTAATTCGTTTCTATATTAGCAGTACACAAAATACCCTTTAAAACAATTGTAAAAATGGCAAAGTTGCATAAAAGGAATGTACATTTTTATATGTAGTGCAATTGTTTTTTATTTTCCCGTAATTGCAGGCAATTGCAAGTATCCAAAACAAAGCATTTTTATTGCTCTTCTGTGATACCTGATGTAACCATTTGTCTATAGACCTTTCTTGTTTTATTGCACATTCTTGTCCTGCTTATTGGAAAGGTGGTCGTCTTTGAGGTGTACTGCCATGCCCCCAACTAGGACCTGCTCTAAAAGTCTTAGAGTGATTGTCTGGATACGAGTAGTGGAGACACTCTTCTAATTGAAAGCAAAGACCTCACCAACGATAACCTTACACCCATCACTCTATTTTTGTTCTGTTAATCACTTCTATTTTTTGCATTAAAATTAATTCTAAGTTTGCCTTAATTATTAAAACCCCAATTCCAACTTCTGTATGAAAGGAGGACTAAATTACTTTTTTCATTCTGAAGAACCAAATTGATAATTAGTTAGTGCTACTATTGTCTGTCTTTACATGTTTTCCCAGCCTGAACTCTTGCCAGCTTGTTGCTGTTGATATTTGCGCTTGCTATTTATTGGTTGCTGCTGAAACTGTCTTTTGTGATATTGGCTCAACTGAGCATAACAAAACTTGTTTATCTGGTTGTTCCTCCTTAAAACAGCTCAGTACGACTCTGCAGATATTTTTTTTTTTTTTGCTAACCAAATTGTCATGTGGCAATCCTATATCTAGCTGTTTAAAAATCTTTATGTATCTACATAACTATGTAAGCCAGTAGGCATCATTAAGTAATAAAGTAATTATTTTATTTTATTACTTACCACGCTTATTTTAACTTCACCTGTTTTGTTGTCTGGTACATATCTTGTCATCGATATTTAACCCACTTCCTATTGTCCAAATGACTTGAATTTTGCACACTTACTCACTTCCGATGACAATACATGAATCAATAATCAGTTTCACTAATTGATCAATTAATCCATGTTAATTAAGAAATGGAATTTTTACATATGAAGAATAGTTCAAAATTTCACCAATAGATGGTGCTAATAACGGATTGAAATATTAAAGGAAGTATTAAAATATTGATTACAAAATTATACTAAAACAAACCCAAGACTAGAAAGTTGAAAATTATATATATAATATATATAATAATGTTTTAAAAACCACGCTTGTATTAACTTAAGTGTACTAAAAAGTAAAAAATCCATCCATTTTCCAACCCGCTGAATCCGAACACAGGGTCACGGGGGTCTTCTCATACATCACTCATAAAATAAAAGTGTGGCCGCTTTCCATCAATCAGAAAAGTGCCCTCCTTTTATTTTACGAGTGATGTATGAGAGACTTATTTTTTACTTTTTAGTACACTTTTTAAGTTAATATAAGCGTGGGTTTTAAAGTGTGTTTTTTATATATATATATATATATATATATATATATATATAATTACTTTGTTAGATCACTACCTTCAATTTCATTAGCTTTTGTTGTCTAATCTGCACTTAAGAAGTAACAGCATGACATTCAGAGAACGTCACCCCAACTTGGTTTGCATTTGCTTACCATTTGTTGTTCTTCACCAGTTATTGCCAATGATGGATAAACTACTTCATTTCCAGGCTTAAAATAAGTTCTTGAAATATATTACTTTATAATCTTGGTTTAACCAAAAGTAGTACTTGCCTTTCTAAAAAAAAAAACAAGAACAAGTAACCATGTTCTGTGTGTTGTTCAGTGGAACCTGTACAGACTGTAGAAGAAGAAACGTGTAAATAAGAATTGGGTCATGTGCAACATATGTGTGCCTTTGCATCAGTGGTACCTAACCAGTTGCACTACATAATATTTAAAATATGAAACACCCAAATTTTACTAAGGATGAGAGGCCTCAAATCATATGGTCTTTATTTACCTTGTTCTCCTTTAGAGAGCAATCAGATGCTCTCTAATTCTCTCAATGATTTGTTAGTATGAAGTCTTATAATGCATGATCAAACCGGATTCATTTATGATAAATTTGCTTCAAGCTATGATTTTACTAGTCATCTGCACCTGATGAAAGCAGTTATTGCATTAGGAAGTGATAAAGTGGTTTATTTGCACATAAGTTAATTATCCTAATTGCATGAATTTGTAGTGAAGTAACATTTAAAAAAGGGCCATTACTCATTTTTGCTAATCTGAACCTGCTTATTTGTGTTCTGCATCCTGGGGAAATTGAAGCACACTCAATGTGGACTTAATCATACTGAAACCTTTCAAGACACTAGTCAACCTGTTCTTTAAAATGTGGTAGAAAGTGCATGTGGGTGGAAATGGAATATGTTAGCTTCCTACAGACACAGACTTGTATTGGGAATTAAGACCTTGAACGTGGGGATAAATAACTGTGTTATTATACCACATCTGAAATCCAGACCTATATCATTTTCCCAAGGTACATGTATGGATCAGTCTTTTTCAGTATTTAAAGTAGATGCAAAAAAACAAACCTTGTTTCTAATGTGAGGAGCAATTAAATTTAGCATTTTAAAATATCGAAACCTTTGCTATTTTTATTATTGCCAAAATCAAAAGATACTAAAATTTCTAATGTGTCTGTTTACAGGTTAAAATGATATAATTCCATTGTAAAGGGATTTTCAACCTCGAATTTTATTTGAAAAACCATTTGTGTCTGTACACTTTGTAGTCACAGGTGGCGCAGTGGTAGTGCTGCTACTTTGCAGTAAGGAGACTGTGGAAGATTGTGGGTTTGCTTCCCGGTTCCTCCCTGTGTGGACAGCACTTTGAGTACTGAGAAAAGCGCTATATAAATGTAATGAATTATTATTATTATTAGTTGTAGACCAGGGCTCCTCAATCACAGTCCTGGAGGGCTGCAGTAGCTGCAGGTAATGAATTATTATTATTATTAGTTGTAGACCAGGGCTCCTCAATCACGGTCCTGGAGGGCCGCAGTAGCTGCAGGTTTCTGCTCCAACCCAGTTGCTTAATAAGAAGCCCTTATTGCTCAAGTAACATTTCTGCTTCACTTTAGTTGTCTTGCTCATTAAGATTTTGAACCCTTATTGCTTATTTCAGTCTTAAACAACTGTATTCTTGGTTTTTAATCGCTGCTAATTAGCAATAACATGCAAATGACAAAAGAGACCATCCATCCATCATCCAACCCGCTGAATCCTAACTACAGGGTCACGGGGGGTCTGCTGGAGCCAATCCCAGCCAACACAATGCAAGGCAGGAAACAAACCCCGGGCAGGACAAATACACACACCAAGCACACACTAGGCACAATTTAGAATCGCCAGTGCTCCTAACCTGCATGTCTTTGGACTGTGAGAGGGAACCTACGCAGACACGGGGGGAACATGCAAATTCTATGCAGGGCGGACCCGGGAAGTGGTCTTCTAACTGCGAGGCAGCAACGCTACCCACTGCGCCACCGTGCCGCCAAAAGAGACCAGCATTTCTCCATTTAGCTTGTTTCCATTTACACCTATGTGTATTTATCGTGCACTATTGGGTTTAATTAAATACTTGGAAGGAGACTGAAGAGAAAAAAGTGAAGTACTGAGAAGTACTCGTCCATTTTTGCCAAATCATTTGGATGATGTCCTTAGAAAGGGGAAGAAAATCTAGGATATGAGAACGACCTGACATGGCAGAGTTAAAGCACTAACAAGCCATGAAATTAAATTATTGGCAAAAATTGCTTTCTAATTAAGCAGCCGGGTTCGAACAAAAACCTGCGGCCACTGTGCCCCTCCAGGACTGTGATTGAGGACCCCTGTTGTAGACTATAATTAATTATTTTTTATTTTATTTTATTATTAAATTGTCACTGTTAGGTTAAATTAATTTCTGTTCTTGGATGGTGTTTGTACCATTCATACAATGGCCTTATAAAGATAGAGAAATGTTTACATTTTTTTGTGAGTTGTGATCTTGATTTACGTGAAATAGAAAGTGTTTTCAAAAACGGATGATAAGCAAAATGTTCATAACTAAATAATGAGCTGCACTTAAAATAAGCAGAATTAGACATGTAAAGGTAAGTAAGTCACTAGTTCTTGTTTGTTTATGGTTACTTTAGTGTTGGCTACAATTACAGCTATAAATAAACTTACTTTATAGTTCAGTTAACACATTTAATTGCTTTGTAGTACCTGGTTTCTGCTTTACATGATCTCTAAATTCCAGTGCAAACATTGTCTCCCAACATTCATAGACATGCTCTACTTTAGCCCATAGTATATCTTTCTATAACTGTTTTGCACTAGAATGGAATGAAAATCATAAAAGGCTATAGGGAGATTCAGATAAACGCTGTAGTCTTAAAATTTTAATACAGTTCTGCTATAGATGGAAACTGAGACAAAAACTTAAAAACATTAAGTAATTAAAATCTGATTACTGTCTCCTCGTGCACAGCCTCCAGTGTACCATCACCTTCGGGTTCCTTGCCCGGAGCAGCGTCATCCTATAGACCACTGTTCAATGACTTCGGACCTCCGTCTATGGGCTATGTGCAGGTGAGAGAGCAGCTTGTCTTTGTATGGAACTTTATAGTTCGATTAAGAGACATTTATTTGTTTTTAGCTTCCTTAAGCAGCCCCACCTGACAGATTGTGATTTGACATTGACCTGTCACAGAGTAAGAGGCAGAATGATCAGCTTCAGTTAGGAGAAGGTGCTCTTAGGTACATTAGGTATTTGGGATCTGATGGCCTCCTATTTTTGTTTAATGTGCCAGCAGTGTGATTCTTGCATTTCCCTGTTGTTGAGAACAACACCCAGGAGGTCAGTTGATTTTATTATTTTTTTGCTTTGATATTTAAAAAAAAAAAAAAAAAAAGACCACTTAATAGAACTTAAAATATCCTTCCATTCATTTTTTTTGTAGAACCAAAGCAATTTAATAAAGTTTAACTTTGTGTAAGGCTCAGTACATTAAAAATGTATAAGCATTGAATTTTTGTAGCTCAGAAACAACTACTACTGTCTAAATTATTTGTGTTAGCTGAATTATGGATATCAGTTTGTATATACAGAAAGCATTCAAGTCACAAAAATATAAATGTTACTAATCAGTGTGTTAGTCACTTAAAATTCCAGGGCACTTTGTACAAAGTGCAGAACAAGGCAATGATGTATGTGCTTTAACATAAATTATTACTTTAATATTAGTGGGGCTTTTGTTGGAAACGCGTAAGAAACAGTGTGATAACTGCTGCTGTGGAGTTATGAGATCTTAGTTACACTTCTTAATTAGAGTGTCCTTTTTTAAAAAAAAAAAACAAAAAAAAAAACCTCCATTTATGTAGATAATGTGAAATAGTTCCTTTGTTATAAAATCCTTTTTGTATATTTAACAAAAGTGTTCTATTTTGATATTGACGCTTTAGCCTATTTTTGTGATACCCTGTGTGCAAAACCACATAGCTCTTTTTAGATTACTCTGCATTCTCCTCTAATTTTGAAGTCGTAAGCAATTCCTTTGAAACATGCTGTAAACTGAAGTAAAAGAAATAAAAAATTAAACATGGCAAATCCTGAATGAATCTAAACATGCAGCTCTAAAACAATTTATTTTGGTATGAGTGGTGCAAGTATGTTAAGAGTATTTGTACACGTTAGTATTTTGCTCGAGTGTTGGAATGTTGGTAAGTTGTAGAAAATGATTTTTTTCCCTTTTAACAACATATTTGAGCTCTTAATTTGTTGCAAATGGTTGAACTTGGTGTTTTAGATGCTCTTTTTTTTCATTTATGGAATTTTCTTTTCAGAGGTTAATGTTAGTTTCATTTTCACATTCAATGAGGAAAAAAAGCAAATATATAACTTTTCATGGTTTGCGCAAAAGTAGTGGTGATTAGTGTCCTCAAATTTGATGTCTTTTTTTTGTTTTTGAATGATAGTTGTTGCTTTATCAGAATAATAGTGTGTGTGTGTGTGTTTGTAAACACAAATACAACCTGGGACAATGAAAAACTCACCTTAGAGTCTTGATGTGACTGAAGTTCAGTCCATCTGTACTCAGAAGGTAGCATGTGGTACAAACACTATCTAGAGCCTTAATTAAAGTGTTATTACAACCAATGGTTACTTTAACCTACTCATCAACCGATTGTCTTTCTGTTTGACCTTTTTATTTTGTTAAGCATTAATGTGTTAATTAATTGAATAGCAAAATAGGTAGATATAACAGAACTTTGAATTGAACCACACATGTAATTATTTTTGTCCAGTGTTCCTTGTATATGCTGCACTTTTGTCAATTCCAAGTGAAGAACAATGGGAAATTAAGTAAAGTAACATTCTACTTTTGTTAACTATCACAGATTAGTTATTTATTCAGATGTTGTGGTATAACCATGTAGGTTTGATGTATGTTTAAATAAGAAATAAACTTTTTATAATACCCAGGACATTCTGGAAAGTTACCAAATAGTGTGGTGTTGTCTAATAAAATAATTATTGAATAATCGACAAAAAATGAAAATGCTGTTGTTTTGGAGGTGAGTGGTATGTGCTACTTGACAGGGTAATTTCATTGCTTGATAAAATTGATTGGTCTGCACAATTTTAGTAAGGTACAGATATTTGTGTGTTTTTAGCAGTTTTAACTAAGGCTGTACAGTGTTTCTATAAACATTGCTTCAGTATAGTAGATGGAATAGACTTGATTGCTTTTTGTTTCTGCTGCCCCTGCAGTAGGTAAAGAGCTGAAATACTCGATGTGCATATATAAGATTGGGCAGCTTCCATTTGTGTTGGGTTTATGTAGCTAAAACGAACCCACAAACCTTGAGTTTATAAGCTTTCACATCTCATTGAGGGCTTCCTTGCATCCAGGGAAACTGACAAAAAGCACTAAGATTTTTATGAGCTGAAATTATTTTCAGGATAATTATAGCCTTTTATAAAGAAAAGTTCCAAGACTTGTTTATCAAATCCACAAATCTTACAATTTGTTGGCTATGTGCTGAGGTTTAGCAAGATTCCTGATGGTTCCTTTTCAGATCTTGTCCTGCATTTCCCATCATAGATCTTGTATACTAGTTCAGCCACATTAAATGTGCACAGTTAGGAAGAAAACTTTGTCATAGTGGTGCCAGGATAGCTTAGTGCTCGAATGTCAAAAACCCTCACGTCCACATAGACTCCTGATGCATCAGAAAATGTAAATTTGCCATATGGTAACATGGTCCCAGTTATAGTTGTTTATATATTTCATTTTTTTTTTTTTTTGGTCTTCCACTGTTGCAAATATCATATGAATAGATACTGACTTTGTGTGTGTGTGGTGTTTGTTTTTCCCCCTTTACATACATAAACAATAATAATAAAAAAAAAATTTGATTTACTCTTCTAGTCAATGAAGCCACCTGGTTCTCAGGGTTCCCAGTCGACATATGCTGACCTGCTGGCTGTGATGGAGGAGATGGGAAAGGAAATCCGGCCAACCTATGCAGGCAGCAAGAGTGCAATGGAGAGACTAAAAAGAGGTGAGAGTGATGCCGCAATGTATGATGATTATTTTTAGGGGCAACAAAACAAATGTTCACTTGATGCATTCTCTTGTATTTGTAGGTATAATTCATGCCCGGGCTTTGGTTCGTGAATGTCTGGCTGAAACAGAGCGTAATGCCAGGACATAGCAAGACAGCATTCAACAACAGGGATTCAGTCGCAAAAGACCTGCAAAACCACTTTTTCGACTTATGGCAACTGATGCGGGTTTTCATCATTAATGCTGGAAAAGCTTTTTAAATTAAAACATTTTTCAATAAATTAATTTTTTTCAATGAAAGAGGTGGTGTGTTTTTGAATAGACCAGAAGGAGAAATATAATAGTCAGGATTGAAATATTTTTTTTGTCTTTGATAGAACTGAAGTAGAATCTCAGTTAGGAGCTTATGGACCTTTCATGTTGATATGGAATTGTAACTCTATAATAAGTAGTTCCATCCCCACTTCCAGTTTAGACATATTTTTGCAGTGTTCTGCAGTTGGAATTCTATAAATTAGACAGAGCTTTATTTTAAAAAGAAGTAGTTAGGATTATTCCCTCTTCTGAAAATGTTACGTTTAGCTCGCTAGTGATCAACAAGTCTACCTCATTCTTGTCTACTGTATGTTTTGAGGCGCTTTTCATTCACTGGACATAAAGGGAACAGAGCTGGGCCCGTTGCATCTTTATCATGAAAGTAGAGTGGCGTTAAGTAGTCCCTATAGCAAAACAGACAGAAATTTTTACCAGACATATACAATGTTTGTATCCTTGACCAAATATTTAATGCTTGTAATGGTAATCCAAAAAGCCGGACTGTCTGGTAGTGCACTTTAGTTTGTGTTAAATGCGCAGTGCCAATGTAATTGGAAATAAAACTGTATCATAACTTTATAGCATCTGTTTTAGAGTCTTCTAAACTGTGTGTTGAAGTTTTTCATGTCAGAAAAACAGAAGTTTGAAGATAGTTATACTTGCTAATTGTGTTAACCCTTTGCATTTTGATTAACTCATGCAAGTAAGAGTTTCACTGTACTCTGTACATGTGACAGTAATGACCGTTTAAACCTATACCATCTGTAAACCTACTTAATTCAGTTATGAGTCTTGGATGTTTATTTTTATAGAAACAAAAAAGATTCAAAATTAACCCGAGATGTAGAATGTCTCAAGATTTAAATAGATCCAGAGCGACATAAGGTGATTTTGTAAGAAAGCTGTTCTGTTCACATTAGCATTAATAATCCACAAAAGAACTCAAGTCAGTCTTTTTGAAGTCTTGGTGATTGCATCTTGCAGTGTTCAAATGATAAAAGGAGCCAAAATATCTGAGTCAGAAAGTGGAATAACTAAGGGAATCTCCATGATTTAATACACGGTGGAATTACGATTTGGTTGAACTACGGTATTAGCCAGGTTAGATTCATTCAAACTTATTCAATCAATGTGGTGACTATAGGTGGACTGCCCCTTCAAGCCTTTCCAATAGGGTTAAGGTCCAGGCTCGAACTAGGTCACTGTGGACATTGCTTTGTCCTTCAGGGACTGTATAGCTACTTTGGTGGTGAACCATTATCCCTTTTTTTCCCCCCCTACTTCCTATTTGAGGGCAGCAGATTTTCTTCAAGGATTTACCTGTATTTGCAGGATCCAACTTGCTTCCTATCCTGACAAGGACTCCATTTGAAGCTGCAGAGCATCTCCCCAAAAAAGGATGCTGCCACCAGTGCTTTACTATATGGAATGGTGTTCTTTGCATGGTGAGATGTACTGGGTTTTAGTCTAAGGTATGGTTTTGCCCAAAAGTTTGATTGTAGTCTCGTATGACCACAGCACCTGTCAACACTTGATCATATAATCCTTTACGTCTTGCTTATATGTGTGTGTATGTGGTGTTTTTTTTTTTTTTTTTTTTTAATGTTCAATATTTTTTCCCACCGGCCCCCGATGCACTAGTTACGCCGCCGGCTCGTTTTCACTGAAAGTAAAATGTCACCCGGATATTATGCTATTATACATCCTGTCACTGCCAACTCGGATCGGGTAGCGACAAATCCCAATAGACTATAGCTGCGACATCCAGAGCTCCACTCCATTGAGGAGGATGTCACTTTATATTATATGTCAGTGATAACACCATGTTGGAAGAGGATCAACTGTGATGATCTAATTATCAAGTAAATCAAGTGACAAAAACCTGCAATCCAAATAGCTACTGAATCGCGAAGCTGCGGTGGTCTGCAGGTGGGCCCATCCCGATAAATCACTTCGTCCTCCTTAATGGAGCGGCTTCACTACCTGGTAGGGAAGGCGGCCGTCCGTATTGTCTGCTCGGCTCTTATTGGAGGGCGGGGCTAAATGCTTAAGTGGCAAATCCTTTAAGCGCTCGAGCGGGTTCGTGAAAGCCCGCGTAAATTACCCAATTGCAGAGCCGCACCGCTACGCGTCACCGCTGTTTCAGTTTGCACCGCTGGACTCAAACCAAACCCCGCATGACGCTGGCGAAGAAACGGTGAGTGCCTGATTTAATCTAAATATAAGTTATCGCTAAAATGTTTCTAACCGGTTCAGCATACGTTTTTCTTTATTATCAATGTCATTTTTGCTATCTTCATTTTCTTTCAGCTGCTCCCGTTAGGGGTTGCCACAGCGGATCATCTTTTTCCATATTTTCCTGTCCTCTACATCTTGCACTGTTAAACCCACTACCTGCATGTCCTCCCTCACAACATCCATAAACCTCCTCTTAGGCTTTTCCCTTTCCCTGGCAGCTCTATTCTTAATATCCTTCTCCCAATATACCCAATAAACCAACGCAATCTCGCCTCTCTGACTTTGTCTCTCAACCGTTCAAATGTCATTTTTGCTATAATCCCTGTAAATTGTAGAACGTAATAGAATTTAAAAGACTGCTTGGTCTTGCGCCTTTATGATTAATTTAGTTCAAGGCCCCGTGTACGTATCTCCAGGGCCGGATTAAGACGCTTAGAGATCCCAAGCACTTAAAAAAAATGTGTTGCTCCTATTTTCTATCGTCACTATTTTATATATGAATAAGTAGGGTTTTTTTTTCGTTTAATGTGGGAGCCCTTTTTTGCGAAACCCGGTTCAGCTAGCAACATTTGCAGTTTTCCACCATATGGTCCATGGTAAATCTGGCAATGGAAAATAATACCTTGATACCCTAAGCACGTGCTTAGTTTGCTTGATGGTTAATCTAGCCCTGCGTACTTCGTTCTGTTCAATTAAAAATAATGGCGTGAAAACTGCACATCTAGAAATTGACGACCTATTACGAAATTATGCTCCAAAAATGTGACTAAAGACCACGAGCCTTGAATGTTCTGCTGTGACATACGACGGCGCGGTATTGCAAGTGGATGGACCTCAAAGATCTCAGAGTCTTTTAGATATTAAAGTATAAATAAGAGCCCCCTCCCAGTGGTCAGTGCATGCCTTGTGAGGACTGTGACGGTGGGTAGTCGAGTAACGGATATTGCCGAGTGTATCCATATCGTGTATTTGCGGAGCCGTAATGTCGACCGTAGGCTATTCACGTTGCAAGGGGGGCAACTGCTTAACACTCCAAACCCCCATCTTAAGCGACCCCCTGGAAATTAAAAAGCCATCAAATAGTCCACCACATGCCCCTCTACTTTTTTTTTTTTGATAGATAGATAGATACTTTATTAATCCCAAGGGGAAATTCACATACTCCAGCAAAAATTCACATACTCCAACTTTTAAGAAGCCAGTTGGCATAATAATAGGCAAGCACTACGTTTTCAAACTTTTAATTTATTGTATGCAGTTTGAATTAAAGTATATTTAACTGTGAAATGAAACTTTTGCGGGGAGTGCATTATTGTCCTTAGCTTTTTTCCTCCGCCCCCCTTCAAAACTATTTCTGCCTATCAGATTCACCTGTGCCATCGGAGTGCGTGTTTTGTCCTTTCCTTTTTTTCTCCGCCCCCGTGTTAAACCTTCTGGCACCGCCCCTGTCTGTTTCAGTCATCTGCGACAGAGCGCATAGAGTGCAGGAGTGGTTTACAGTACGTAATGACCGTTGTGACCACACCGTGACCATTTTAGCGTTAATGCACAATCCAAGTCTGTATGTATCATGAAATGTTGCACTCCTTTACGAGGATGGTCTGGAAGAAATTCATCTCGATGTAGTTTTTCTTTGTAGTTTGTTTCTCCTTGCATGATAAAATTCGTCAATTTTAAGATACGAATATCCTGATCGATATTCTCAATTGCTAATTTATCGTTTATTTCGTACTGAGTAAAATTTCAAGTTGCAGCCAGCATTTGAGCACCGTGCTGGGGTGTTTTCCCTCTGATTACGAGTCATTTAACAAAATGCGAGTAAATACTGCTGTTCATTAGCAAACTGGCAATGAAGTGTAAAACGAATACTCGTCAAAGCTCTCATTTATTTATATGTAAATGTTTGGTGACACCCCCAGGCAAACTGCTCGTTTCCACTGAACTTTCAAAACAAAACCTCTGCAGAACACAAACAAAAAAACATTACATTTTAGTTCAAAATTATTGTTTATCTGCTGAATTTAACAGACAAAAAAATAATAAAAAATGAATTGCAAATGACTGTCTATACTTCCTTCTAGAATTATATTTCCTGTGACAGCTGCTACCACACAGTATATCAGGTCCTTCCTGTGCCTTTTGAATTTGTGGCCTTAAAGGTCTTGTTTGCTTCTTTATTTTCAGCACTTGTTTCTAAAATGTCTTGTCTTAGCAAAGTATTGTTTTATGTACTTCAGGCATTGACATTTTTGATGAAGTTTCCAACTGAGCACTGTTGTGTCAATTTTTTTTTTAAGCAGCCCTGAACCGTGAGCCACTGTTTTGGGTGAAAGGTCCTTTCATATATGTGGGCTCTGTTTTGCATATCTGACCAGTGTGTAAGCAGATCTCAGAGATTAAAGTATACACTGTCCTATAACTTCGTTTTTATGTAAATACACCGCCATGTCTGCCTGCTCCGCTCACCGTGGACCGATTTCACTGAAATTTGGTACACTTTTTTTGTTGATACAGTTCAATTTTCTTTGAGATAATTTTGAAGATAGATATACGGCGTTTTGAAAATTCCAAAACTCATCTTATTTTTCCATCTTTGTAAATTGAGATATCCAGTAAAACCTTATATGCTGAATAAATTTACTCCTTTAACTTTATCTTGAGTTTGTTTTAACTTGCTAATGTTTCTCTTTTACACATTTAATAGCCACTCTTGGTGGAAAAACAGATCAGCAATGCAAGAAATTTAGACATCAGCAGAGACGGATGCGCAGCAGGAAACTCAAGATCATTTCAAGTGCTTGCACAGGTGGATTTCACCATAGGACTCTTCATCAGGTAATTATTTAAACATTTTGTGGCGCATGTACCACAATTACCCATAGACCCTCCATTGCCAACAACTAAAAATACTAGATTGATTGATGCAACTTTTACATCATCTGAGTTGGAATCCAATGTCCATGAAAGCCATTTCAAGACCCACAACCCTATTTGGGCGTGGTTTTTAATTATCAACAAATATTAAATGCTGTAGTGTCCCAGTACATCTAATTATATTCTATCACCACTGTTATTTGTACTTATGACTTGTTACAAAAATATTTATTAACAAGAATGTGCCCTTTTTTGAAATAAAATTTATAATACTTTAAACAGCAATTTATTAAATCCCTGATCACACTTTAACATTACACTCTGCATACATTTTCTAACTTGCTATAATGTTTTTGAAAATCGAAATTGCAACATATCTCTCTCGTCATTACATGCTTTTTAAGAGTCCTCTTTATTTTCAAGTCTGTTGTCTGGCTTGAGGTGCTTATGGCTGTTAAGAGCAGGCCCAATACCCAGAGAGTTTGATAGGGTCAGAGTATTTATAGTCTGGAATTGTTTTCACCTGGCATTATTGGAAGCCTACAAAGTCAATCAAAAAAAAAAAATCTAAACACTAGCCAGACTTTTCCACTTCACGGGTATAAAGTATTAACATAGATCTGATTTTGATAGTCCTGTAATCGGATCATCGCTTCAGCTGATGCTGCAAATTGTGTCACTAGTCACAAGCATGTGGAGAAGCTGGAGTCCCCATTGAACCAAATAGGCTTACAGTATAAATGCTTGTAATTCTTTTCATATGCTTCTAGTCATCTAGATCAGTCTGAGGAGGCATTGTTTCAACTATCTTGGAACTAAACAATAAATGCACTTTACAATAATTTTCATTAAAACATGCTGCCACAGTAAAATACAAGGTAGCATTTGTCATAAAGCCCCATAACCAAATATATTTAGTCAGTAAATAAAGGAACAAAATGTCAAACAGATGACCAGCTTCGATATATTTTATAATCTCGTTTTTTGGCTAGACTTCACATACATTGAATAAGAGACAGACACAAAGAAATAGATGTTAAATTTTCTTTATTAATCCTTGACAAAAAAGCTTAAAAAATGCAATCTCATTTACTGTCAAGTTCTCAAGTATAGATAGTGATTTACATATAGCCAAAATATTTTTATTAAAAAAAACTTTATTGCCTAGACCCATAAATTCAGAGCTCAAATAGAAAACCGCCTGATATTTAGCACTAAAAACCTTTGACCAAATGATCAAAGTAATTTGTCATGTTGTCTGTTGAATAAGCTCATTAGGCTTCTGCATGTTCCATGAGGAGAGAAATCCCAAGATTGGAAACAATCCCTTAAAGGGCCCATCAAACAAAACACTTCCTTCTTAACAATTATAAATGGCCTATCTGAAATCCAACCAAGGGAAGTTTGAGTCTTTCTTCAGCCGCCTACAGTATTTTATGATATTAGCATCTATATTTTTATAACATTTTTAGGCTCCTGTTGACCTTTCAACTGGGTTACAAAACAGGAAGAAATTCACATTGTCAATCATATTGAAGATTAGGAAGGCAAGCCTGACATCCAACCTGCACTCATCTACATAAAAAAATCCAATGATTAGCAGGTCGTAAAAAGTATTAACTTAAAGCAATAAAACATCATGTTATACTGTCTGCTGTAATCATTTATTTATGAAGTTTAACATTCCTCCACTGGTGTATAGCTTCACATACTGTACTTTGAACTTTACTACGAGAGAGGGCAGGTTAGGGGCACTTTATGCAACTACTGTGTGGACTTCTGTACATGTAAGATGCCCTGCTTGCCTAAACTTTTCTTGGTTGATTTGTTTACAAGCCATTCATTTTATACATTATGATGGAGAAATCTACACTACCATGTCATCAGTGCTACACATTAGCATGAGGAAGGGGTCACGTATAAGATGGGGCAGATCACTTAATCAGGTGTTTGAAGTCAGTTTCTTTTTGTAATGCGATGATGTGCTCATTGTATGTTTCATACTGTTTGAGAATGACACAAACATATAGTATGCTGTTCTTGCTATACTTTCTATTTATTTAACTACTCATTTCTATCCATACCATCTATTTGGATTGTTCTGTAACTGCAGCCTGAGCTGTTTACATGACTTGTTGAAGGTCACAGTGGAGGCACTAAACTGGCAGCCCTGCAAAATAAACAAAAGTTGTTTTTAAAGATCATTGCGTGATCACCACTTGTAAGTTTAGTTTGGTCTACAAGATGTTACTCAACAGAAGAACAGCATTTAGAATATGCCTGAAACTGGTCCAGTTTTTAGTAAAAGTCGGTAGAGCTCATTTATCAAGGAGGCTGGCACATTTCAGCAGTTTAGTAGTCCATTAAAATAGGATCACCCTCTCATAAAGCTTTTAACATTTTTAATGACTAGGATAAAAACATTTTTGGCACATTAGTAATCCTGAAAATATTCAAATGCTCTGTTTCACTGTATGTGTTTGTAAACACTACATTTATCATTTGTACGCTTGAAGAGTTTTACCCCAGGTTCAAACATTTTACTCTTTTATTATACAACATATATTTCAGCACAATAACAGAAGCTGGGTTTTGGAAATAGTACTCGGGCTCGGTTTATAGTGCACAATGTTCCACAGCCCTGTACCAAGACTAGCTTTTGAGTTACACTACCACCACAGGAAACTGGTGAAATTTAAACATGCACCCTTTAAACATCAGATCTCAGTTTTGCTTTCTACATAGTTCCAGTTTCACATTAAACCAAGCTGGTTTTAAAGCTAAGACTAGGGTTCTTGGTGTCTGATGGGGCTGCCAGTTTTAGGGGCCCGGGCCATGTTCTTCTTCTATATTTCAGACATTTAAAATTGACTGTGGTACAACTGCTCTACTCACTTAGCTCTAATTTGTCTCGTGTATACTGAAATGGCAGCTGACACTCGAATAAGCAGTGTCACATTTGATGGATCATTGAGCCAGTGATAGGGTAGTAAAAGAGCAGCTCGGGATGGACCCTTGTCAGTAGATTACACTTGAATTGGAATTTTGTGAAAGCAGCTACATCGCTTGTCCCCTTTTGGCTTCCTCCTTTTAGGGAAATCTAAAAACCTTGCAACGTGTCCACTCTGTTTGCCCTTAATAAGTGAAGAGCATTCAAAATGTTATTTTAGTTTTTATCCCAGTCATATTCTAAATCACAGTATCCGATACTGGAGTAAAACAGTAGATCTTTATGACAACTTTGATGCTCTGGGCTGTCATTTACTTCATTATGGCAGGAGACAATGTCTAGTGGCTAAAGTCCCCACACATGGCAATTTTAAATATTATACAAAAATATTTGTCTTAATTATGACTTGTATATCCCCTGCCTGTACTACCATAAGCCTCAGAGAGCAGCATGTCACCAAATTCATAAACTGGATCTGAAGAAGGTAGCAAATCTGTAAAGAAGCCACTGTTTGAGAGAATGGTTTAAAAATAAAACATGGCAGTTTTCAGACCCTTGATGGAAGAGGAGTAGTCGATTACATTCTTCACGTTTACTCAACTTCTTTCCAACCTGGAGGTACAAATAAAGAAACTAAGAGAAAACATTTGGTCCTTTTAAAAAAAGGAATGTAGCTGGATATTTTGCTCTGTGCACATGAAGTGCAACTTACATCTTCCTTCATCTGAAAAACATGTTAAAAAAAGGCTAATAACACAGGTCCTTATGTCAGTCTTCTGGAAGACCAAGGTTCATCAGAGGTCACAGAGCCGGCCAGGGAGGCTCCTCAACCAAGACTACTTTTCAAAATAAGGCAGGTAGAAGAATCGAAAGCCTTTCCTCCCACGTACAGCAAAATAAATGAAGATCACATGATAAACTGTTGGGGGAGAGACAGCAAAGATTTGAGGTGGAAGGATGGCACAAAGTATGTCAAGAATAGACAGACTAGTATGGTTGATGCTTACCTCCAGGAATTATTAGCAGGAACCCAGGGACAAAGAAGATTGCACTGGAAACACCTGTGGATGATGAATCAAAGAGTGAGAGGATGTGGTTGATCCTTAGGAACTTCGTTTCTTCACACATGTCTACACCCAACCCCCTTTACCTGAGGCAGGGTTCAGCTGCACTCCAATGCCAGTGAAAATTAGCGCTGAGGAGAAACAGCAGAGATATGCCACTTGTTATTGTCATAATATAGGTGGACAGCACAGTGTTTTCATCTTTTAACATTTACTTTTACTGGTTATTTAATATTGTCACCATTTTCTTGTGAAGAAATTGTTATGAACCTGCCATTTTGGATTTTTTGGTTGCTATCATGCCATGCATCTCTGGAGACACGTCTAGCGTCAAGGACACGCTTACTTTTTGTTTTAGTGGCCATCTTATGCAAATACATTTTTTCCATCTCTTTTTCTCTCTCACTCGCTCTAGCACATAAAAATTACTTTCTCCAGCAATGTATGAGGAACATTCAAAAAGTTTCCGCACTTTTATATTTTCGTTGGAAACGGTGAAAGCGGGGGGAGTAGTAATTGGGCATTAAAGTTGGTACGACACTAGGAAAATTGCAAAGGTGACTATGTAGAAAAGTGATGTAATTTGTTTTTGAATTTCTTAATAGAGATAAAAAAAAGTGTGGAACCTTTTTGAACGTCCCTCGTATTTGTTTGAGGGCTTTTGATTAGTTCTAGACAGACACCTGTCCTGCCCTTAAGCTTGTCTACTCTTTTGATTTAGTTATAGACCTTTTTGGCCTCCATTGTGCCAAGCAAAGCTCTGTCCAGTCTACTTTTTCTGGTTTTGCCATAAAATACCTCCACATCAACCTTGCCATATTTAAAAAAAAAAAAAAAAGTTTTAACAGATCCCATAAGTGAGAATTTAATTTTTTCCTCAATTTTAAATAGCATGGAACATCAGCTACCCATTACTGAAACTCACCTGTTCCAACAATTACTAACAGGAAGGAAGCAAAGACTACTTTTTTATTTTTCACGATCAGAGGATGCTGCATCCAGCTGCCAAACGAGAGAAAACAGAGTAGACATGAGCTCAGTCAATATAAGTCACCCCAACCCTTCCCCTTCACCCGACCACCATCTTTACCTGAAACACTCCCTGTAGGACAACTGAGTGGTATTGCTGATGGTGCTGAAGGACCACTGGGAGCTGCGAGTCGAACTTCTGCCTGTATTTCTAGTACAAAGAGATGAAAAGTGTATGTAAAAAAACCTGAATTTCCCTGAAAAGAGACATTTTAAATATAGGGCCAGGAGCTGGGACTGTACCTTGTAATAAAAATATTGCCAACAGGCCTGCTGTTGCTGTACATGCCCTCCTCGTCATTCTGAAGATTCTGTGGGGAAATACACAAGGTTTCTCATTAACACACATTGTAGTTCATGGCCCTGAGAGTTCTCATTGAGCACAAATAGCGACAGAGTTTCTTTGCAGCCTTTGTTGATTTTCATAGAGCGTTTGACACAGTTGATCAAGCTATCCTGTGAGACATCCTGAGACCTTGCAGGATCCCCCTGAAGTTGATGGATATCATGACAGGCCTGTGCACGTGTACTGCGAGTGGTGTGTAGAGTGGAGGCAGAACCTCTGTGCTTTTCCCAGTTGATTCTTGGGTTCATCAGGGGTGTGTTCTGCTCCTACCCTGTTCAATGTTTGCATGGAATGGGTGTTGGGCAGGGTTTTGGGGTCTAGTGGCTGTGGGGCATCTGTTCGTGATGAAAGATTCACTTATCTTGACTTTACCGGCGACGCTGTGATTTTCGCAGAGTCAATGCAGGCTCTGATCAGGACTGTTAAGGGACTGAGTGAGGAGTATGAGTGTCTGGGCTTGCGAGTGTAATGGATAAAGACCAATATCAAACCCATCTTGGGCATAGCCCAAGTGTAGTGTATCTGTTTGCAAAGAGTGTTGACTGTATTGAGAGATTTACTTAACTCGGCAGTGACATTCATGTCTCTGGTGACTCTTCCGATGAAGTCAGCAGATGTATTGGAAGAGTGGGGAAGGGGGGGGGGGGGGGCATGAGGTTGCTGGAAGGGGATGTGTGGTGCTCCTGATATCCTTGCAAAAGGATGGAGCTTCAAGTTTTTAGAGTCTTGGCGCTTCCTGTTTTGCTATATGGAGGTGAGACATGAATGCTATCCAGTGACCTGGGACAAAGACTGGATTCCTTCAGTACTGTGTCTCTTCGGAGAAGAGCTTAACCTGATTTGACCTGACCTGTACTTTGTGGTAGATTCCTGGTTCAACATTATTACATAATGCAATCATTTGGGCTCACTTAATCCAGTTCAGGGACATAGGATGCTGAAGGCTGTCCCAGCATGTACCAAGTCTAGACACTAGTCTATCACAGGGCCAATTCAAACACACAACCAAATGGGGGCAACGGAAAAGGTCTCCAACTTATGATGCACATGTTTGGGATGCTGAAGAAACACCTACAATTCAAAGGGAAGTATGCAAATGGCTGCACGATGGAAAGGTATGAGAAACCAAGAAGGTCCACATATTTGTTGTGCAGCTAGTCCAAATGAGTTATTTCTTCAAAAAATGTTACATATGCATTTGCCATGTGAAACAATGTTCTAAAGTTAAGCATTTTGTATAAGTTTGAAAGAATATCTTGCCCTCACTGGTACTTACAATGTAGGCTAATGGGGCACGGGGCATCACTAGAAAATAAAAACAAACTTACTGAATACATCCAAGAAAGTTAGACTATTGATCTGCATCATGCAATTACACACACATAAAATAATTTATGCATGTAATTTTTGAATAAAAAACACCACTATTACGAGCTTCATCCATTTTAAAGGAAGACTAGCTGTGTAAGTGATCTCAGAATTTTTCTTCTTCTGTAATAAGCTTTCACTCCCCAAGAACATGATTTCCATTTGAAAGACCAAATCACATTAAAGTTTTCTTGGCATGTGGTTGGTTTTGTTTTAATTTACTTTGGTATTTATGTGGGACCTCACACAGGTGAATAGAAAATTTATTTTTACCATAAGAAATTAGTACCAGGAATATGCAAGAAAAAATACTATTTCCACATCTATGTGGGACCTCACACAGGTGAATAGAAAATTTATTTTTACCATAAGAAATTAGTACCAGGAATATGCGATAAAAAATACTATTTACACATCCCTTTTGTTTCCAAAAAACATGTCAGAAACACATATGGTTCCACTTCATCAGTAAATTTTTAGGCTTTTATTTTCCTGTGGTGTTTCATGCCCATTAGTCCCTATTATAAAGCTCCAGTGATAGCACAGTATTTTTTTAAATATAGAGAGGATTGCTAAAAATTCTGTCGAGAAGAATGAGAAAGAATCATTCTTAAACAACGTGTCAAACTGGTACATACTTACCCCAAAAATATTATTGATAAATTATTAATGTGTAGGCCTTGAATATTTATGCTAACACTAAACTTTTTAGAGTTTTTCTTGTTCAGCTAAATATCTACAGAATATTGGTTTATTTTCACTATGGAAATGTTTTGTTACATCATAAGAGCTCAAATCCAAAATACTGAATGGATAAATATGTGTACAAAATCTTTGTCATGCTGAAAATTATGATGGCTTTCAAGTGGATTTAATACTTTTAAAACTGCATGTTTTAATTAACCAGATGCATTGCTAACCCCAACAGTTACTGATGAAGGTAGGTTGCTCTTTTGGATAAGAACTTATTTGGAGTAACTGAACTTTTCCAGATTCAAAGGCAAACATATTCACTGCTGAGTTTGTTCAAAAATGTTTATTTTAGCATAACCTGAATTAAACTGTGCCTGTTTGAGTGTGTGTGTGTGACAGAATATGTGCCAAATTACACTACAATTGACTCCAGCCCCACCCCCATGATCCTGAATTAGATTAAGCTGGTCCAGTAAAAGATTAATAGCACTAAAATGTAGGAACTATTGTGTATGTCAGATTTTTTTAGTTCATTACAAAGTTTTTCATTTTTTAAACTGGTCAGAAGATACATTTTAAACAACCTTTTTTATTTGAAATACAACTACTGTAGTTTGTTTTTCTACAGTTTGACTTCAGAGGGGAGGATCTTTTAACATAAGACCAACTCCTGCAGTATGAGAGATAAGGAGAAAGGCAGTGCTGGAAAAGGGGAGCTGACCTCAACTATAGTAGACTAAAATTTCTAAAGCACTTTTAAGCAATGGCTAAAGGGTAACTAACAGAATTTAACAGACAGGATGCACATTTTTAACAATGACTCCCCCAGTGTTTCCCTTTGTAGTCGATTTAACTATACAACACTCTACATTTTGTGTTGCTCTGTTTATAATCTTGGATGTTATTTCAGCTATAGTTTCATAAATATGGATTTAGCAGGATTGACAATGTATATACTATGTATTCACATATATCCATTTTAAAAATAATTTTCAATTAATATTATTTCAACTCTTTAAAGTACAATGTTTTGCTTACTCTTGGTAACAGTGGTGAAAGGGATCAGATGGAAGAAAGCTGAAAGTGTATGTGATAGCAGTGGTTATTTATAATGCAGTTTTAAATTATTGTGGCAAAATATCATACTGTTCATGGTTAGAAGTCAGTACTAGTCCATAATTCTGTCTGTAAAACAGCCCCTATAAATCTTGAGTGTCTCTAAAAACACATTTTTAATTACTGTATTTTCATTTACTTATCTTATTTGTTATCTTTCTAGCCTTTGCAGCCTCTCTTAAAAAGATTTACATTCAATGTCCTTCAACACTAACAAGAAAAATCCTTTACATTGTTCCTTTTCCAGAATAAGGCAGAAAATTATTTTTAATATTTTGAATTGGTCTCTTGAGCTGCTCAATATGAGCTTTTCTAGTTTTTTTTCTGCCCTAGATGCAATGATTTCAGCTATGATTTTGCTCACATTTCTGCTGCTTGTACAGTCACTTAGGTCTGTAGTGAGAAGACAACATAAGAGTGAATCTGTTAGTAAGTCCCATGTGTTATCAAGTTTTTCTCTCTTCTTCTTTTTGTGTAAAAGGTTAAATAGTTATATACTGTACATGGTAAGTCAGTGTCATTGTTCCAAAGGCTAACTTGGCATTAGTATTATTTAAAGTTCCTCTACAGTAAAGGTTTGCAAGCACTCGAGTATTCTAATGTTGACATTATGAAAATAAATTTTTAGTTTTAAGTGTGTCTGGATGAGGCAATAATCCCACTAGTCAAGGGAACTCACACAATTCTGTCACCTCTCGCTTTTTTTATGTGGATGTCTACCGTAATTGCAGGTTTAGGCTGCAGAGTCTTTGCCACTGCATGTGAAACTGAACAGTGCTACATCCGTTTAGTCAAGGAAAAGGTTTACATTGAATGTTTGCCTTACCCATCAACAACCTGATGGATCAGTCATTTTGCCTGTGGCAACTGATAACCCAGAAAACCTATTATTTATCAACACATTAATGCCCCCAACCCACACAAAACACACACTGCATCCACTGAAAGCATTTGTTGAATATATGTGAATTACTTGCTTTTGACATGAGGAACGTAGAAATCAGCATATCCTCACAACTCTTTCATCCCTGGTAATAATGATATAAATGCCACAGTAAACACACAAATCATAGGATTGTAGCAAGGCACAGGATTGCTAAACCTACCACTAGGCTTACATTTACAATATGGGAACAATAGGATTAAGAGGTAATGTGTGCGTGTGACATTCCCTGCTAGGTCTCACAGTGCTCACACATGTACAGTCTCATCCCCTGCAAAGCTGATTAATAGACACATATAGTTCTGAAATCTACATCATTGAAAGGCCAATCTTAAGTGTAATGGAAGCGCATATAAACTGTGAAGCCATTGTCTTGTGAAGTGATGTGCTTCTCTTATTATGCATAGGGTCAATAGGCTCCCCTGCTAGGCATCTCAATGGACACATACAATCTGATATCCTCCTGTGTGACCTTGCTTGGTCGTATCTTTTCTCAGGGCCCCACTCAAACGCATATATACATATACATATGGATTCCCTACTACTACATCTCAGCCTTTACCAGGTTAATCAGTTGACTCACTCAATTACATACCACACACGTCCTTAAAAGATACACACATTTTCATATCCACCTTTGTTCCACCGTGATCAGAAATTGGTTATAGTTTCATGCAGCCATATGGTCTCGTCAAGTGTCTACACAGATTGTATAACACAGTATATAAAAATACACAATCTGACCTTTAGCCATATACCTGGTTATTAAGCTATTCACATGTACACACTAACCCCGTTCTATCCAATACAAACACCACACAAGTTCTTGTCCTGAATTTACAACGTTGCCCACAGTGCATTACCTGATACTTTAAGTTGGATTCATCCAACTCGGAGCTCGGGTTGTGGCCGTTGCTCCGTCCTGTCGGAAGGCTCAAATTAGTTTTCCTGTCGAAGTTTAAAGTTCCAAAGCGGGCCGGTGACGTGATATCCCGGTCATCTTCGTCGGTCTCAATCTCAAAAGCGTCGTCGATGGAAAAATCGGCTGCGATTTTCGCCGAAGAGGTCATTTCGGCATGATTTCTATATACTATATAGAAACATATATTCCCGGGGATCGGTCTGATTAAATACAGGGCTTCGCGCCCTGTTCAGTACCAATAGTCAGTCTGGTAAGCCGTCTCGCTTCCCTTTCATTGTCCAACACACCGGTCAGAACCGGAAAGGCATTTCCACGACCTTTAGCGAGTAGGTTTCAGAGTTTGGGATTTCTTCTCGAGACGTCTTTTTGTACTTTACAAATTGTTTTGTTTGAAGACAATCATAATGCGCTTCCTAAGTCGTGCTCATTTTAACTCTTTTCGAGTTTTCCTTAGGAGATATTTGACTTTTCCGAGCTATACAGCCGGAAACAACTCGTCCCTAATGAAATACAGTAAAATGACCGCAAGAAACTTTGTCTGTACAAACTCGATCTTCAATCCATTACTCGCTTTTGAGATATATGTAGCCTAAACCAAGAGTTCAGGGTATAGTAGTTGCTAACCAATTGTTCTTGTCTCGCGAGATAAAAATGAAACGCCTACTCAAGAGAGAGGGCGGAGTGATAAATAAAAGGGCGTGGTTATGAAAAATAGAAGCAAGGCTGACGACTGTCCGGGAAGTGCGGGGGATTGGCCATTAAAATGTCTATCTTACCGTTAAGAATCAAGTCCTTAACTACGTTCGAACACCAAAAAACCACATAAATCTTTTTTTGTATACAGTTCCAGTCCTATTTTTGTATTGTTGCCCATCGTTTTGTTTACAATCCACCCCGCTGTCTTTCCATAACTGGTAGGATCCAGCTCTCCTAACCTACCTGTCCCTGTACGGTTCTGTTCCTTACTATCTGCAGTGTTTTGTTCTGGCTCCGTATCCCGCCATGCGAAAATGCACATTGTTTTAGAAAAAAACATAATCTGAAAGTCTCATAATCAAATTCAGGTTCTCGTTGGACAAGAGCCTTCCTCTGTTGGCACTGCGCGTTCTATAAAAGACGCATATGAAGAACCATCCATCCATTATCCAACCCGCTATATCCTAACTACGGGGCTCTGCTGGAACCAATCCCAGTCAACAAAGGGAGCAAGGCAGGAAACAAACCCCGGGCAGGCGCGCGCACACACCAAGCACACACTAGGGACAAATTAGGATCGCCAATGCACCTAACCTACATGTCTTTGGGGGAAACCCACGCAGAATATGTAGGAGAGAACATGCAAACACTACGCAGGGAGGACCCGGGAACCGAACCCGGGTCTCCTAACTGCGAGGCAGCAGCATTACCCACTGCGCCACCGTAATCAAGAACAAAAAAAAAAAAAAGTCGACGTACAAGTATTACAAACATAGTCAAAGCACCGAAAATCAATTAAAAATAATTTTAATAGATTTCTCTTTTATTCTTTATTTTTAACATAAATAGAAATCTTTACATGTACAGTTAGCAAGTTAATAAAAAATATCAGTTTCTATTATATTTTAGTAATACAGAAAAAACACCTGCTCTCTTAATTACAATCTTGCATCAGCTTTCCTCAAGAAAAATCTTCCCTTAAAGACTTTTAAATCTAAATTTGCTTATACACAGTATGTGTAAAATGTATAGGAGCTGACAAATATGGCTTATTTATTTATTTAGTTAGTTAAAACAGTATGTGTTCTTATACTGCAAATGGGAGTATATTAAATAACCTTAACAGAGTCAGAGATTCTTACAATTATAAGCAAGGAGGGGCTTACTAGAAAAATCCCCTCTAGATCTGACCCAAAACAAAAAAGAAAGTAGATTTGTGGCTTTAAATTCAGATGCTTTATCTCTTGTTAGTTGATGTTATGCTGTGTGTTGCTTTGTTTTTCCTCCCTTCAGGATTGCTGGAATTTCTGACTCTGTATTTCTCATGAAAGGAATGTAGATATTCTTCTGCCCATTTTAACAGCGGTAGGTGCAAGGCAGGATGCCACTTCATCACTGGTCACACTCCAGTTCAATTTGGTGCTGCAAATCAACTTTAAATCACATTTTTGGACAGCCCCAGTGCAACACAGACAGAACTTTCAAACTCCACATAAAAGGTATCCTACTCAGGAATCAAGCCTGGAGTGACCTGCTTGTCACAAATGGCAGTTCTATGAAGCTGTGAAGTCTTCATAGAACTAGCACCTCCATGCTATTCAAGGCACATAATGCTTTGGTATGAATGGTGGTTAAGTAAAGGGCGCCCTGACTAAAGACATGTAGTGTGGTGCAAGTATAGATTAAATATAGTATGTTCCTTCATTTATAAAGTTTATTCTGTTCGCAATCAGAAAGTTTATAAATGCTCAGGAATTCTTTTTATTACAAAACTCAATTAATGCTGTTAGCTTTATGTTCATCATGCCATATGGCATATGGATTCAAACCATTGTTTTGACTCAGGAGAAGAATGCAAAGCATTGCATTTTTTAAATTCTCCTTTATTAATTAATAAGCTATACAAGTTGAATATTTTATTAGTTTGTATCAACTATCCCAATCCCAAAACATGCATGTGAGGGTGCATTGTGTGTATCAGTTGACACAATCACCCCCTTTTACTTAAACCCAACAAACACATCTTCGGGATATGGAGGAATAACCCAGAGAAAACCTTATACACACAGAGGAAGATTGTGCTAACTTTGCATTGTAATTGGGCATTAAACTCATTTTGTTAGAGCTTAATTTCACCGTATGGATGCTTACACCCACCAATCAAAAAATATATAAGTGCATTATTTTACCAAAAAATTGCATTATATTGCAATAATTAATTATTGCATTATTTCTTGAAATAATTGCACTATTTTGCAAAAAAATGATTATAGTGTTACTTCACAAAAGAACTGAATTATTTCACAAAAGCATGCCTGCTTGGGTTGGTAATAACCATGTACACCTCTAGTGACAATTATTGAGGGACAGGTTAAGCACATGAATAGCATGCAATCAAGTTACAAGAACTAAACAAAAGTTCTAGGTATATATTTAATCCTAAACTGAGGGGTAAATTTAATCTACTCAGTTTAGCATCATAGGGAGTCAGTGATTATCAGAGCAGCACAGGGTATAATCAACAAGCAAACATGATGGATGGTAAGCATGTCCTTTGTATGGTACAATCACACAACCAAGCAGAAAAAATTGTGTTGTGTGCAAGCCAATAACACAAACCTATAAGTAAAGTATCAGTTTTGTTTTAGATATTTTGAAACGGTGTGATCTGGGGGCACAGCAGCTAGTGTTCAGATGTCGAATTTTCAGGGGCTGTGGTCGGGGATGTAAAAAGGGGGATGAGTGTTATACTTCACAGCACATACAGGACTAAAAGTGTTTTCTTAGTTGAGAAAAATTACTAACACATTTCCAGCATTCGGTGTTAAAACAGATAATCATACACAGTGAAGCACATTCACTAATACCGATCAATCCTGCCTGCACTGGGAGAATATGCAAACCAATGTAGTCCCTGGCACTTTGAGACAGAAATACTTTGCTATGAGTCTGCCTACTCAACTTTAATTTGATTAAAACTAAATGTACGCCTGTAAGTTTTGTTTATTTCTTGTCTCTAAATATGCATGACACATGCTTGTGCTTAATCTCTCTGTCAGCTGTCACCACACGGCCCATGCGCACGCGTGCAATATAATAACGGCAGCAGCAGGCAAATTCTCGGCAAAATAACGCAATAATTATTTAGAAATAAGGCAATATATTTTTTGTAAGCTTCCATAGGTACCGCGAAAAAATGGATCAATTCAAATAAAAAAGCGTAAGAAGTAAACGCTGGCGTTCACCAACTGTACATTGGAGAAATGGCCTTAAGAATGTTACAATATTGTATTATTTAAACCGAACGCGTTTCTATTGAAAATCATGATTTTGGGCAATCCAGGGAGAACGTAACTGCACGGTACTGAAAAATATAAAACCACCGTTCGATTAGGGAACTGAGTCATCTCAATCCAGTAAAGGGTCCCAGTAGCAACGGTCAACCCTGGAGGGGGCGCCAGTCCAGAGAACACAGCTTCGTACCTGGTCACTTGAGAACCTCCAGTATCCACTTCTTTGACTTGTAAGAAGGAAACTGACATATCGAGGGAAAGGTTCCACACAAACGAATGAAAAATTGTCATGGGCATTGGTATAACATAAGAAGAAAAAAGGAGTCGTCTTTGTAATGGTTTAAGAATAAAAAATAAACAAACTTGGATTTACGAGGGACGTTCAAAAAGTTTCCGCACTTTTGTTTAATTCTATTTATTAGGAATTTCAAAAAGAAATTGCATCACTTTTCTACACAGTCACCTTAGTTTGAAATGCAATTTTCCCCTCGTCGTACCAGCTTTTTAATACCCAATTACTACTCCTTCCACTTTCACCGTTTCCAACTAAAGCATAAAACGTAGACTGCTGGTGTCCTGTCCGAGGTTGCATTTTTCAAAGTTGGGCAAGAGTGATAAACAAATAAATAAAATAACGCCGTAATCTGTTGTGTCTCGTGCAAAAACACCGGTGTACTTTATAGATTAAGGTGTGCTGAATCCGTTTCTGCAATTGGATTATTTTGTAATACCACAAACGATTTCTGATTCAGTGAAGACGTCGTTTTGAACAAAAAAAACAACTTTTTTCAAATACGTTATTTTTATTTTATTGAATGAATATTTTTCAAGGTTCAGAATATTATTTTAAGTATATTTTGAGCTGGAATCGTTAGTCTTTCTCGTTCCTAAAATTTGGGCAGAAACAACCTAAAATCACACATTTTTTTTTACTCTTAACCGGTATTTTTTGGTCTCTCCTTACTCTTTTAATGTAGCCAGGGATTTATATTTTGGAGGTTAGAAAAATGTCTTTTTTTATTGTCCAGAAGAAAGGAAATCGTTATGGTGTTTACAGAAATATGCAAGGTTAGATTGATCCAGCCAGTGCCTTGACTGGGTAACCGATAAGCAAACGGTAAAATAATACACAGCCTTCCTTCATTCAGACAATCAATGTTACTATTTTTACAAAACTTTTTGAGAGGGGTAGACAGAATATCAAATCATTTGGTGATGAATCCCGCTAGTTAACTAAACCTTTCCTTTTGACCCACATGGTTCATTTGCACCTCAGTCTGTCTAAGCAGTGAAGGTCGTTTTATTTTTAAAGTTCTTTTGAGGAAGCGGATACACAGTATTCTCGGGAACATAAAGACGGAAAACTATACGAGATGGTAACTAGGGAGCTCGTCTTTTCCTACCTAGCAACCTGAATGCATCATGTCTATAAAAATTCATCTCGTACACTCTGATTTGGATTTTTTTTTACAGAGAACACAGGAGTGGCCTCTGATGACCCGGCGAGAGATTCCACCTGGACATCGCTCAGATATCTCAGATAGTGGCGAGTGGAATGACCAGCAGGCATCCAATGTGAAATACATTTAGCGGATTATAAGAGGACAAAACTTCCAAGTGTTTACTTTTTGTAACATATTTAAAAAATTGTGTACTTTATATATTTTTTTCAATGCTAAATAATAAATAAAAAATGCTACTTGTTTTCTAAAAAGTTTTTAAAACCTTCGTCTCTCATAAAACCGGATGCGGTAGATCAATTCTGTGGCTGGATTTGGATTCAGAACCCTCAAATTTATAAAGTACACATACAATTTATGACAAGAGCGTTTTTTCCTTTTCTTTTTTCAAGACAAATGCAATCATTTCGATACCTTACAAAATAGATAGATAGATACTTTATTAATCCCAAGGGGAAATTCACAATTCACAAATATAAATCACACAAGAAAATCAGTCGTGTCCATTATATCTCTGATGCATGCATTGCCGGACTAGGTCTCTCTCTCTCTCTCTCTCTCTCTGCTTTAAGTTCTCGGAACGTTCCGAACACTTGGTCCCCGCCCCTCGCAGATCACTCCGGAAATTGCCGAAGCTGTTGTTCTAAGACCAAAGATGGCAGACCTTATCGTTAAGTTAGCAGCGGATGGCATCCAGAAAAAGATTCTTCATGCAGGCAAACAACCGCTGCCGGCGTTTATCGAAGGAACCAAGGTAAGGCGGCGGTCGGAGACAGTTACCGTAGCAAGGGGCTTGGCCTCTTTTAATCGGACGTTGGTCTCCCTTTGATTTCAAAACGATGGTAGCGGCCCGGAGAATTGAGCGCAGGCTGCTCGGCCTCAGGGTCCGTCTCAATCTCGCCATAGAATCGTCGGGACGGAAGGCGAAGCGGTGACGTTCTATTTGTGAGCGATGCACAAATCACGGAGACATCCAAACAAAGAATCGTAGCGAGAAGCCAGTTTGAAAATTAGACACATTATTTACACAAATATGATGCCGCTGATAGCCGCCTATGATTAATGTATTCGCTGCCACAATTTCCATACGACTACCCATCATCGAGGACTCCAGCCTTGGCAGTGAGCCCCACAATCTGAAGGATGTCGTATATCGAGTCGCATATTTAATTTCTTTTACACTTTACTTCGCCTCTTCTAAAATGAACGTGTTTTGTGAGTTTTATTAAACCAAAATCAGAGATGGTCCAGACAAAAACGACCCAGAATTCTGAGAAGTATTTGTTCATCTTATTAAACTTTTTTTTATTTTATTTACATTTATTACACTGCCCAACAATGGACTGGCACCACATCCAGGCTTAGTTTTCAACCAGTGCTTCCAAAATTGACCCCAGAATCCAGAAATAATTAGAAGGTGAATGGACTGACTTTTAATAATTTATTTACACAATGTAATTGTGAAAATGTACATTTTTTTTAATAATTTAATTTTATTGTAGTCATTCATACAAATTGATCAATTTTTACAAAAAATAGGATTGAAAAACAAGTCGACCCCCACCCTTGAGAGAGAGAGAGTATGGCCAACGGGGTAAAACAAGGCTTGTAAACATACCTAAATTGATGAGTTTAATAGGCCAGTAGAGATGAATGGAGAGGAAAAAGATAAAATTGTACATTTTCAATAGCCGAATTTCATGTTCTAATCCTTTCTATCTTATCCGAAACCAACAGGGCATTCTTCCACATGCATTTGCCTTCATGTAAAAACGGACCGTAAGTGGGATAGAAGGCAAAGGTTCAATAAATCAATCAATAAATCCGTCATAGTATACTTTGTGTGTCACATACCATGACAAGGTTCCTTACAGACTAAAAAGATGTTACAATACAATATTCACAATTTGTTAAACCCAGTTAATCCCATTCCTTCTGACTGGCTCCCACACAGTATGAAATTACACACTAGAGAGAGAAATAAAAAAATGAAGCAGCTGCCTGTTTGATCTAGAAGGCTATCTGAAAAATTTGGAACTGTTGGCATCAAAAGGAGCTATACAAATGGGGGGTGCTTTAGTAATAGACAAATAACACTACACGATAAGCTCATTTGTTCTGAGTGGGCCTTTCAGCTCTGGATAATTCAGTTTATACCTAACAATACATTTACTTATTTTGACTTATGCTTTTATCCAAGGTGACTTACAGCAGTTGCTTGCATTTCTTTTGTTTTTTTTTCCAGTTGCAACATATGCAGGTGAAGTGATCTGCTCATGGTCACAGTGTCAGTAGTTGAATCCATGACTTCAGGTTTTGAAGTCTAAAGCCTTATCCATTACGCCTCACTGCCAATACACTGTAAAGCATTACTTACTTGCCTGACAAGTGAGGAAACATGCAGTGACTGTACAGTATAGGGTAGAAAGCCTGCAAATTACTCAACAAAGCATGCAAAAGTAAACATGTAACCATTCCAAATTAAATACATATACATGTACATATCAAATATAAATTTACATCATTAAGTTAAACCTAGAATTTAATTGCTTGTGTGTGTACATAATGGAGTTTTGATCACAGTTCAAGTAGCTGACCATATGGGAGTTAATAGTTTAATGGCTTGGAGGTAAAACACTTTTAAGAGTCTGGTGGTATAGCTTTAGATTTATGACACTATTTGTTGAAGTATATGTGGTCAGTTATAATGGAAAGGGCTTGGCCCCAGGTGATGAATAGGGCCATTGTAACCACCTTCAGCAGTACTCCACTGTCTGCACAGTGCAGATGCTATACTAGACTGCGCAGCTTTAAAAGTGAGTCATGTTCTGAGGAGATGCACAGAGTTTCCTCAGCTTTCTCAAAAAGTGGAGATTGCTGTCTAGCCTGAACAAAATACCAGGTGCTGCAGCCAATAATAGATCCTCAGTGATGTGGACCCCTGAGATCTTAAAACTAACAGTCCAAATTATCAGAGAGTAACTGGTGGTACCGGACACTCTTGACTCCTAGCAGTATGGCTACCGGCCCAACAGGTCCACCTCTGATGTCATTGCGGCTGTACTACATCATTCCCTCTCCCATCTGGAGAACAAAGACTCCAACATCAGGATGCTCTTTGTTGACTACAGCTCCGCCTTTAACACGGTTATCCCCCATAAACTCACCCGTAAACTGTCTGCACTTGGCCTGCACTCCACCCTCAGTGACTTGCTCCTAGACGTTCTGACTGGCAGGCCTCAGTCTGTCAGGATTGGTAATAGGACTTCAGCCACCATTATCACAAACACAGGCACTCCACAGGGATGCGTCCTCATCCCCATCCTCTACACCCTGTTTACCTACGACTGTGTTGCCTCCCACAAAGATAACATCATCCTAAAGTTCGCAGATGACACCGCAGTGATTGGATGCATCACTCGTGGGGATGAGGCAGTATACAGGAGGGAGGTGGACAGTCTGGCGTCATGGTGTGAGGACAACAACCTCACCCTCAACACAGACAAGACGAAGGAGATGATAGTGGACATGAGGAAGGAGAGGAGACCTCACCGGCCACGGTTCATCCGAGGGCTTGAAGTGCAGAGGGTGAGCAGCATTAAATACCTGGGCATCTACATCAGTGAGGACCTCACTTGGACACATAACACCACACAGCTGGTCAAGAAGGCCCAACAGTGGATGTACTTTCTGAGGAGGCTGAGGAAGTTTGGTATGTCAACTAAGATCCTCGGCAACTTTTACAGCTGCATTGTTGAGAGCATCTTGACCACCTGCATCGCCGTGTGGTACAGCAACACTACTGCTGTGGACCGCAAACGCCTGCAGAGAGTGGTAAAGACTGCTGAGAAGATCACCAGGACCCCACTGCCCTCTCTGCAGAGCATCTACAACTGCAGAATCCGCAGGACAACTGCCTCAGTCCTCAGGGACCCCACCCACCCCCAACACGAACTGTTCACACTTCTACCCTCAGGCAGGAGGTATAGAAGTATGAAATGCTGGACTTCCAGGCTAAAGAACTCTTTCTTTCCCAAGGCCATTATACTCCTAGATAACTGAGTGGAGTTCATAACCATGGTTCACCTCATTCTATCTACCGCACACAACTGTAACTGTATTTGACTTGTCCATCATACATCTACCTGCACATTACACTTTATATTTCTATTCTGTTTTTATACTTTATGCTGCCTCTGCTACTTATTATCTATCTACTTATTATTTGTTTATATGTTGGTTTTGTCATTTGGTGTGGACAACAAAGAGAGAATTTCATTGTATAGGGAAACATGTTTCCTTACTGTGCATATGACAATAAATTTTGAACTTGAAGGTCATATCCAGGTGAATAGAAGGGTTATTAAAACTTGCAAATGTCAGGACTGTAATGGAAGAGCTGTTAGTTACCAGACCAGTCCATCCTGTCCTTAATGTGGACTCCCAAATATCTCCAGTAGTGTACCACCTCTACATCTACTTTTTGAATAGTGACTGGGTGTAGAGGCACTTTGGTGCTCCAAAAGTTCCTTGATTTGCACAGACAAACAAGCACAACTAAAAGTTGTATAATATAAAGGTACTACGTGCTGCTGTTTTGGAGTTGTCAATGTTTCTCATAAGATGACTTCTGTTCAGTTTTAATTTTTTATGAAATGCAGAAGATACATAAAACATTTTCTAAATCGCTTAATCTAATTCAGGAGAGGACAGAGAGCACATTTTGTGTAAATGTGCTGGATAACCGCTCTGGGCTGTTTCAGATAAAGGCTTGGTGTCAGATTTGCTAAGCTAGGCATCAGTATGGAGCAGAGATCAGATTTTATGCTTAGTATAGTGTTGTTTTCCAAAGCAGCTTTCGTTCCCAGTGGTGGAATTTTAAACTATATTTTAAACAACAAACACATATTTGGACTTTTTTTTTTTTAAGGTATTTTGTTTTAATGTGAATCACATTGCTAACAGTGGGAAAGATGTGATTTTAATACTAGGTCTAATTATGCTTGTTTGGCAGCACAAAGACCATTCCCTGGTTCAAATAGCTTGTCTTTGTAGTATAAATTTTATTTTTTATATCCCTCTGACAGAGATGAATTGATGCAGCCCTGAATGTGCACTTTATTGTTTTGCCTACAGGTTATTTTTCACTATAAGACCACATTGCCCAGTGAAGATGCCACTGTTATTGATGACAGCAGAAAAAGGACCAAGCCCATGGAGCTTATCATTGGCAAGAAGTTCAAGCTGCCTGTGTGGGAGACGATCCTAGCAACCATGTGTGAGGGAGAAACTGCAGAATTCCTTTGCGACACTAAGGTAATTTTGGAATAGTAATAAAGTGGGATGGTTAGCTGGAGTGTGTGCGTATGTGAGAGAACTGGCCTGGGTCCCGTGTGTGGAATGTATCAATATTTGGGAATCCTTCTACTTTGAACATTCACCATGCAAATTTGGGCAGTGTCATAAATCTGTGGTAATCAAGTTTCATCATAGATAGATAGATAGATAGTTATTGTCATTGTCACTTTTATAAAGGAACAACGAAATTGAAGGTGCAGTCGACTCAGTGTGAGGCATAAGAGTTAAAAAGACAAGAAGAGAAAATAATAACAAAACCGAATAGTGACATTAATATTTTTTTTTCCAGTTTACTGCTATTTAGCAAATGTCAAAGAGGAGCAGCTTCTCTCAATGACATTTCCATTTATATGACCATTAACAACCAACTGCTTAAATAATAAGGAACTTTTAAACATCCTCCTCTTCACGATAATTGCTTTTTTCGACCCACTTAAACCCACATAGCATTTAGTCTTTGGAAAATGTTTGGAATTAAAATACTTAAGAGAACTGGACATAGATAATGTTTTTGCATCTTATGAACAGTTAACTTCCCAGCAATACAATTTTTCACTACTTTCAATCTACCCAATTTTCCACACCTCTCGCCCATTTCTATTCCAGAAGAAATACTGATCAGCCTTGAAGACTCAGACATCATTTCTACAATATATTAAAACTTCTCAAAGTCTCTTAATTTGAAAGAACTTAGGATACAGTGGGAAAAGGAACTTTCTAGTAATATCTCAGAAAGGAGTGGAAGGCAGCTGTGCATATTACACTCGGCTCTTTATGCCCCAAAGCATTCAATAATTCAACTTAAGATCTTTAATTGATCACATTTATCTTGTTTTAAAATTGTCAAAAATGTATCCATGACAAGGTGTATCCCATCTGTAAGCATTGCAATCTTACTCCAGCCTCACTGGCCACATGTTTTGGGAGTGCACCAAGTTAACATAATTTTGAACTAAAATCTTTGAATGCTTATCAGACAGCCTTGGTGTCACAATTACTTGTGATAAACTCTTGTATATTAAACAGTTTGTCTAAAGCAAATGGTTAGACTGGAAAGTCCTAAATGGCACTGGTATTGTGCGACACCCAAAATATTTTCATTATGGGTCAGGATAGCTGCCACTTCTGGGCTGCAAATGGAAAGTTCACCAGTAGCATTTGTTCAGGAATATGCTGTCCTACTCATAGCTTTGAAAATAAGAGTTATCAGTGTGCTAAATTTGCAATATGCTAAAATAAACTCTGGTAATGAATTTGTGTACAATGAACCCTCTTTAGCTAATGCTATATTGTTTAACACAAGGTCTCTTAATGGCAAAGCATTGGTGCTGTCAGAATTCATTACATACTCCAACCTTAATATGCTATGCTTAACAAACTTGGCAAAAATCAAAACTAATTTACAGCTGTTATGGAGGCGACATCATCCAGATTTGTTTACTTCACAGAGGCTCGCAGCTCAAGACAAGGAGGGGTTGTAGTAATTGTTAGATCTGAATTAAGCATCAATAGAATCCTGGTGTAAAATCTTGCCAAATCAATATGTGGACAATGATCCACTGTGGCAACCCCTAACAGGAGTAGCCGGAAGAAGAAAGACAATGGACAATCGGGATTGTTCTTCAAGTGTCTGGCACTTAAACTAATAACAAAATCTGGCATTATCTTACTTGTTCTCTGTTGTCCCCCAAGAATAGAGAGGGTGTTTTTTTTTAATCTGATCTGACTGAATTATTAACCCACTTAAGTTCCCTTTCCCAGACATTTTTCTTGGCGATTTCAACATCCATATTGACATTCCCACATATAAAGTGAGAAATGAATTCCTGTCCTTGCTGGACTGTTTTGACTTGGTGCAACATTTTGATTTTCTTACCTACTCTGGAGGTTGTATATTAGACCTGATCTGCACATGTGGTTTATCTGACGGCAACACTTATAGCAGTGATTTGAGCCTCTCTGATCATAAAACGGTAACTTTTTTCATTGTCACATTACCTCTCCCTCCTCTTGCCTGTAAACATCAAATTTCTGTCAGAAACCTTAAAAATATCCGTCCTTCTATCCTTGCTCTATCTTTTTCTGTCTTCCTCTACTCCAGCAACACTAGATAGTTTTGTTGACTATTATAGCTCAGCCCTTTATTGTGCACTAGATAAAGCAGCTCATTTAAAACGTAAGGAAGTTCCCTTTAAGCGTTCAGCTCCATAGTACAATTCTGAATTACGGTCTATGAAAGTAGCTGGCTACACCTTGCCTGATGAAGGGGCCTTAGCTGCCTTGAAATCATTTGTAATCTATTTAGTTAGCCAATAAAAGGTGTCATTTAACCCTACTTTCTCCTGTCTTGAAAGAATGTCATGTAACACTGGCCTCACTGTGCATGTCCAGGGTTTCTTTGACTATCGAAAGGGTTACAGAGATGCACTAACTGCAGCCAAGAACATGTATTGTGGCAGAATAATAGAAAGTGGCCATGATAACCCGAGGATTTTGTTCTCCATGTTTAATAAACTACTTCAGTCTGATTCTAGCCCAGTTACCTCCTTTACTGAAGTCTATGAAAAATTCCTCCAATTTTTCTGCAATAAAATTAATGTAGCAGCCCTTGTTTTCAATAGAATCGACACTCAGAGAGTCTCAGGCTGGTGCGTTTATCTTTATTTATGTCTCAAACTGTGGCTCTTTATTGTAGTCGTTATATCGTCACAAACACTGTGAAAACTATAAACGTACATTTTTTAACATTGTACAAAGGAACAGAACAAATGAAACAACATACAATTAATTGCGTACCTCGCTCTGCTTACCAAGGGGTGTAACAAATCTAAAGGTCACCGTTTCAGAGATGGCGTTTGTCCTGACTGTTTCTTCACACTTCTGGTATTGTACGTTGTTACGTTCCCTACGTGCGTAATGATTTCACGGTCATTTACAATTAAAAATCTAAATAATTCAAGTGACATAAAATCATCCATCCATTTATATCTTTGCCTGTCTTTCTATTCTATCCTGCTCCTTTCCTAAATTTTCACAAGTCACATCTGTGTTTGTTAACAAAATGCTTTGTAAGATGAGGACGACTACTTGTGTACTGGACTCAATTCCCACCACACTTCTTACATCCTGCCTTCAGGCCATAATCCCGACCGTTACAACAACAATAATAAATACATCCCTTGACACTGGATTTGTACCACCCACTTTTAAAATCATTTCTGTAACCACAATGTTAAAAAAGTCTGGTCTTGATGCTGGCAGTCTTAACAATTTTCGGCCTATTTCTCACCCTTTTTTGTTAAATGTTCTTGAGCATGTTGTAGCCTCCCAAGTCGCCAATTATTTAACTTCTAATAAACTGATGGAAACCTTTCAATCTTTTTTCAAAGTGAGCACAGTTGTGAAACTGCTCAGCTTCAGGTAACTAATGATTTGCTTATGTCAGCAGACTGCGCAAATCAGCATATTAATCAGATAGGCCACATGGCATTCTACTGTCCAAAATGGATAACATTCTGAGTATCTCTGGAACGGCCCTCCAGTGGTTTAAGTCAGTCTGACTGATAGGCAAGTGTTTATTAGTCTTGGCAACAGAAAATTCAGCTCAGCTCCAGTCACACAAGGAGTTCCCCAGGGTTCTGTCCTCAGCCCTCTGTTCTTCTGTATCTATTTGCTTCCCCTTGACCATATTATTCATAGCTTTGGACTGGGTTATCATTTGCAGATGATACTCGACTCTATTTCAGTTTTAAAACTGAAACTTCATTAGAGCTTCCTTAGCTCACAACTTGCCTCTGTGAAGTTAAAACCTGCATGGAGCATAACTCTTTAAAATTAAATTGCAACAAAACTGAACTCCTGCAAATTGGCACTAAAGCACAACTTAAGAAAAGTAGCTCCTTTTCAATCACTCTTGACGATGATCACAGATCATCTTCTAATGCAAGGCATCTGGGTGTCATTTTATTTATTCCTCCTTGTCTTATTCCACCCACATAAATCACATTAAGAAACTTTGTTACTGCTACTTCCGTAACATATCCCATGCTCAGTCATTCCTTCTCTTTTGTAATGCAATGTTTTTATCATAACACACAATGATTATAGTAACTCCCTACAAGCAGGTGCTGCTTCTCATCTTATCACGGCTCCAGTTGATTCAAAACTCTTCTGCAATAGTCCATACGCTAACCAGCAACAGTAGCCTATAACACCCATCCTGTTTTGCCTGCACTAGCTCTCTGTGTCTTACAGAATTGAATATACAATTCTATTAATACCCTACAAAGCTTTAAATAGCCTTGCAGTGGACTGCATCAGCGACCCTCTCCAGCACTATGCCCCTGTTTACCCACTAAGGTCCTCTGATTCTGGGAATCTTGTAGTGCCTCACACTAACCTGCACTCTATGGGAAACTGAACCTTCAGCTGCATAGCATCCAGACTTTGGAATGACCTCCCTAATTTAATTAGATCAACTGACTTAATTCATTCCTTAACTTAAAACTCAGACATTCTGTCCCTTCTTTCAGTTTACCTCCCTGTCTAGATCTTTGGGATAATTGTGTGTGTGTGTGTGTGTGTGTGTGTGTGTGTGTGTGTGGGTGTGTGTGTTATATCACAAATGGTGCCATTTATTCAGGCTTCTCTTCTAGTATAGAATTTAGTATTTTACTCTAGTTTATTGCCTTTTATTCTGTTTAATGCTTTATATATGCTGTATTTATCTGTTTTAGTGATCTGTGCAGAAAATATTTGTATCCAGTGTTACATATACCCTGCTATTCTTTCTGGGACTCTATGAAGTGGTTTAAGCATGGTAAAGGTGCTATATAAATGTATTAATATTACTTGTCCCGCATTAACAGCTGTGTTTGGTGTACTTCCGGGTGGGCTTAAAGTGGAGAATGACAAATTAATTGTAACAGTTGATACCACACTATTAGCACACAGACCTATCCTGCTTAACTGAAAGAATCTCAACCCACATTTTATAAGTCAATAGGTAACTGACGTTCTGTACTATTTGAAATTGGAAAAAATCTAATTCTTGCTTAGAGGATGTGTTCAAAAGTTTTTTTTTTTAAATATGGCAAGATTTAACTGATAACATTTTAGAATAAGTGTACTGGAGAAAAGGACATTTTCAATTCTTTTTGCTTTTTTCTTTCTAAATATTTTTGCTCATGCTGTTGGCTTGCCTTTCCTTCTCTCAGGTGAGGGTTAAATTCTGTTTTGTTAGGTTTATTTGTTTTTGCTCCTGCTTTCTTTTCTTTTTTTTTTTTTTTTTTTTTTTAATATTCTGATTTCTTTTTTTATTTTTTAAACTGAGAGTGAACACCTAATTCTGCATTGGTCTGGGACCAAACTGGAGCTGCACTGTCGAACAGTGCTCAGTCCAAGTACAGTGCCCAATGAAATGTTTTCTGTTTTTGTTTCAAAGCACACTGTCCTCTACCCAATGGTGTCCAAGAGTCTCCGAAATATCGCTGCTGGTAAAGACCCACTAGAAGGGCTTCGTCACTGCTGTGGCATGGCACAGATGCATGACCATCATTTACTTGGACATCCGGACCTTGATGATTTGCACAACAGCCCCCGGCCTCTCATCTTTACTATTGAAGTGCTTCAGGTATTATGCATTACTGCTTGTAAGTTTTTGTTTTTTAAAGGGATGTTTACTTTGCCATTAATGAGAGCAAATATGAAGATTTCTTCCCAGGGTTAGTGAAATGCTGAAAAAGTCAAGTTTTTCACGGAAGGTAGTTAATACACTAGTTTTAACCAACCATAAAATTAGATTCATGTACCCCCATGGACAGCAGTATAAAGTTGTACTTTTTACGCATGTGCACACAAATAAACATCTGCCTTCACAGGTTAAGTAAACCAAAATAAATAAATCAAATTTCTCCCCAATTTTATAATGATTTGGCTACATTTAAAAGGGATTTCCTTCAGCACCAGTTTTAAAAATTTTGAAATTTGATGTCTGATGTGAGAGGGTGAATGAACTTAAGGATCTTGTTTATTCTGGGAATAATACCAAATCATCAGTCATACATATCATATATATATATATATCATGTATATCAGAAGCAGTGTCTGGTATTTGAAGCACAAATCAAAAGTGAGCAAAAAAGTACTTAAAGAAGAAGAATATAAAAACTACTACAAAAGTACTACAGCTATCCCCTACTGGTCCACCAAATATGTTACTGTATCTGCCATATTATTCTTCCCCACTCTCTCTCGTTATCTCTTTGCTTTTCCATCTCCTTATCAGCGAGCGTTCATCCCACATCTCGTCTCCCACTCTGGACTTGTCCAAGACCTGGCAAGAGTCTTCATTTACAACATTTGAGATATTTCATCCTAGCCAAAGGCTGCTGGTTTCTCTGTACTATTTACCTCTACTAGTCCTTGATAGGGCTGGGACACCCTTTAAAGGGTAACACAGATACCTCTTTCCCTGTTGGTGGTGTGTGCTTATCATCTGCCTGGAGATGGTCCCGGCTTTAGTCTTTGTTTGGACATGATCCAAGTTAATCTGTACAGCATCATTTTAGAGGTAATACTGCAGGCTTTCTAGGTGACTGTCAAGCTAAAACATTTTCTTAATGGCCTAGAAAGATAACTATATCATGCTTAATTTGCCACAAAAAAATTAGGGTAAATAAACTATCTTTCAAGCTTGAATCTCTCCTTACTGCAGTTCTATGCCATCTGTGTATATTATGCAACCCAGTAAACCTTTGCCAGTTGGCCAACACCCTACATGATTAAAAATGGGGGGGGGGACAAGACATTTAAGAGGGAAACATATTTTGGAGTAGTAAAGAAAAATTAAATTAGGTAGTTATTGCTGTAATTAAATATTTAGTTAAAACAAGCTTGATTTATAGAACTTGAATTTGCCATATCTACGGTGGTGATGCATCTTTCAGTGGGATGTGAAATGCAGAAAACACAAAGAAGTGCAGTCCTTTAGAACCCACACTACATCTCCATATATCACAACGTCTATATAACATTGAGCTCTACTTGTGAATGTGTGAGCACAGACGGATTTTCTTACTGCACCTCCACAGATCCAAGTGCCTGGCTCCTACAGGCAGGAAGCTTGGGCAATGACTGATGAGGAGAAGCTGGCAGCAGTCCCCGAAATTCACGAGGAGGGCAACAGACTGTTCAAGGAGGGTGATATTAAAGGAGCTGCTGAAAAGTATCACGATGCCATTGCCTGCCTTAAGAACCTGCAGTTGAAGGTAACTGAAAAAACAAGTGAGGGCTATAAAAGGTGACTAACATGAAGACTTGCAGATATCTGTAATACACCAAATATAATTACAAGGTGGAAGCTTCTAGAAGCTTTTTGACTAGCAAGCAAAATGATGATATCAAATGTCTAAAACAAAGTTTTTGTTTCTTTCATGCTAATGGTCATAATGCACATTATGCACAGAAAAACAGAGTACAGTCAAAATTGTCTGTTGACCCAAGCTAACATGGTGTAGTTTTCTTTCTCAAAATGGTAATGAGAGAGATTTCATGTTGACTTCATATTTTAAACAATGCTTTACTGTAATGATGATTGCATTCCATGGAAGATGGATTTTGGTAGTTCCCATAGCAACATAAGAATGCTCTGACAATTAATAAACCTCATTGGTCCAAAATCATTACATTGAAGCAGAATGTATTAGGTTATAAATTATTGCTTTTTGGGACAACACTATAAATACACGGGATTTGAATTGGTTATTTTTAGAAAATACATATATATATCTTCTAAGATCGACTCAATTAGAATGATATTTTGAAGTCTTAGTAATTGGTAAAATTAAGAAGGCAACCAGAACATGTGACCTGTGGTGTTGATTTTATACTTGTTTTGTCATAGGTATTTACCAAAGGGCAATGTGCGGTATGCTATTGAGCAGCGTTGTCCCATTCGAGGGATTATGGTGATGTTAAATCTCTTAATATCATATGGAGCACAGCGGGCCATTGCTCAGACATTCATTTTTTTTTCCATGTAATTGCCTGAGTGATAGTTCTGTTTCACTAAAAAATAGTATTATGTGTGCATGGCATTAAGTGAAAGTTAGTCGTAAACAGTTGACATTTTTATTTTATATAGCACCTGTCTAAAGCTCTATAAATATTATGAGTACACTATTTTGCACAGATAATCATTCTCATGTTGGTGAAATTTAATTCTTCATTATTACTCACTAATGGGTAAGGAGCTTGAAGCTGTAAGCTTTTGGACCTTTTCTGTGCATAAAAGCATTCACTTTTTGCAGGGGTGTCAAACTCAGATGTCTGAAGGTGACAGTTGCTGTAGGCTTTTATTCCAACCACTTTTCAGATGTGTGACAAATTACTGTTGCAAATGCAGTAGACATCCTTTGCCATTAAGTGCTTTGTTATTTTTTAGGATTTAGAATCCTTAATTGTTTGCTTTTTTTTGTTTTTTTTAATGAAGGATTGAGAAATAATCTCCTGTTCTCCACAAAATATTCTGATGGCGTTCTGAGAATAAAAAAAAAAAACATTTTGGAAATGTCTGGTGTGGCAGAATTAAGAGCACTAAAACTCCATAGAATAAGTAAAGGGTTTCGTTAACAGTGAAAACTGTTGTCTAATTAAGAAATTGTCTGGAAAGAAAATGGAGGCCCAAACAAATCTAAGTTTGAACCCTCGAGTTAGCAGATTTGTATTGGCTTGCTTTTGCATCTCTTTATTATGATCGGGTTGCAGGCAAGGGGAAAAAAACAATTAAGTGCCAATGAAGGCAACAACAACATTTATTTATATAGCTCATTTTCATACAAATAATGTAGCTCAAAGTGCTTTACATGATGAAGAAAAGAAAAATAAAAGACAAAGTAAAAATTAAAATAAGACAACATAGAATAAGAGTAAGGTCTGATGGCCAGGGGAGACAGAAAAAACAAAAAAAACTCCAGACAGCTGGAGAGAAAAAAATAACATCTGTAGGGGTTCCAGACCATGAGACCTCGCAGCCCCCTCTGGGCATTCTACCTGACATACATGAAACAGTCCTCTTTGTATTTAGGGTTCCCACTGGAAGGACTTGATGATGATGGTCATGCAGACTTCTGGCTTTTAATCTATCAATGTAGGAAAATCATGATGCTTTGATTAGGTGGTGGTGGCGCAGGTTGTCCCCACAAAAAACCGGGAAAAGAAACAGAAGAGAGAGTAGGGGTTAGTACGGCAGAAGAAGGTGTGTTCCATTAGCAGCGGCAATTGGTGACTGGTTAAGAAAATGGCTGGGAAGAAAACCTGTAGGCACTTTGGCTCTCGAGGGTCTAAGTTTGAAACCCTTTCATTTTCTCATGTTACTATTTAGAAATATACATTAATTGTGTGGCTTGAGTAGAAAATAACTGTGACCTTGCATTTTTTCTACAAACAATGACCAGGCATTCACACGAACAGTACAAAGCAATAGGCAAGACAACACAACTGCTAACTCAGAAAAATCCCATAGCAAGCAACATTAAACTGTAAGTCTTTGGAACATGGCAGGAAAACTGTTGTGCCCAGGGGACAAAATAACACAGCAAACAGACAAATTCTCTTGGCAGTGGTGCTAACATTTGTGCCACCAAGCTATCACTTAACAAAATCTTTTTGACGACTTCAGTTGTGTTTTGTTTCATCAATGTGGCATCTCTCTCTCGACCATTCCAAATGCCTTTTTTTAGCAGCCTTTCACACTTGCTTTGTCATGCTGCATCACTGCATCTGAAGCCTTGTGCTCTCCGTTTTCATGTGACATGATGTCATGCAAACTAGCCTGATGTCAATGCCTGTCTTCAATGGAAATCCTTACTTAATTAAACCCATGTCTAAATTTAACTTTTAAATTCTGAAATACTAAGAAAGTTGCTAAGAAATTTTTGGATTCACTAGAACAGCTTTTCTACCCAGGAGTCTACGTTGTTATTTTGCTTTCTGCAAGATTAATTCATTTTTAACACCCATGTCGTTTCAGATTAACCTTATGCAAATACATGTATTTGAACAGAGATGCTAATCTGTGTCTGCCGCCATATGTTTTGTGCTGTCTCCTCATGAAGTCAGTCAGTTAGTTATTTTCTAACCTACTTAGTTCTGAACAGGGTATTGGGAGGTGCTCGAGCCTGTCCCAGCTATCACAGGGCACAAGGCAGGAACAAGCCCTGTACAGTGCACTAGTGTATCACAGGGTGAACATACACACACACACTAGGGCCAATTTAGTGTCACTAATTCACCTAACCTGCATGTCTTTGGACTGTGGGAGGTAATCAGAGCACCCGGAAAAAACCCACACCTACACAGGGAGAACGTGCAAAGTCTATGCAGGGAGGACCTGGGATGCAAAACCTGGTCACCACAGTGCCACCCTTCATCATGCAGTCATTCATCTTCAAAACACTTGGGATAATCGTCATTGTTCATAACAGTTTGTTTACTGTTATCTTTTTTAAAAAACTGTATTGCAGTTACAGCAATACATTTTTGAAAATTGTATCTTCATTAAGAAAAAAAGAAAATACTTAAATTCCTTGCCAAGCTGTGTTATTACTTACCTGGTTAACATTTATTTCATATTCTTCCTCAGGAGAAGCCTGGTCACGAGAATTGGATTAAATTGGACCTGATGATCACACCTCTACTATTAAACTTTTGCCAATGTAAACTTATCCAGGGGGAATACTATGTGGTGTTGGATCACTGCTCCTCTATACTCTACAAATATGAAGGTGAGTTTTTAAGATGATTCTGACCTGGATCAGGCAGTGACCCTTATCTTGATTATGAAGGTGGTAGGTGAGGGTTTAGGAAGCTTTGGCACAGGGAGAGGGGCCGATAAATAGGCGGGCTGGAGTTAGTGACAGGTGTGAAATGGCAAAGCAAGTTAGCTGCTTAGTATAGCAATTATTTTAGTGTATGAAAAGTATTATTAAATGCATCGATTTGAGCAATGCTGTTTGAGCATTGTCACATCTACAAAGTACAGTGAAAGTCTTACTTTGCATGTCAAACATATGTGCTACAAGTTGCCACTTTCCTGAGCCATGATATCAAGAATTCATTAAAATACATACCTTTGATCAAAGTGATTAACCATTGATAACAGAAATCAAAAGGCAGAAACTACAGTCATAGTTGGTCACAGAAACATTGTAATCTATCAGTGCAGTAACATAAAAGTATTAAAGAAAATATTTAAAAGGATTTCATTCTGGCTTTAAAGTAGATAATTACAGTACTGGTCGTTGTCCGTGTTGAGTCTACACATTCTCTCTATGTCAGAATGAGGTTTCCTCCTACGTCCTTAAAGACATGTCGGTCAGCTTAATTAGCAATTATACAGTGGCCACCTTTGTAGGGGTTCCTGAATGGGAACACGCATCTAGGGACAAGTTGCTAAAAAGTTTGTAATGAACGGCAGTGAAACGCACACATTCATAATGTGCTCTCAACACACATTTATATGTTTAATAGGGGTCTTTTTAGGAGATTTTAAGACTGTATACACTTTATCGTAAGCACAGGCTTGCTCTCTGTCAGACGATATTCACAAGAGCACCACTGTTTGCATTTCAAAATCACTGCCCCTACTTTGAGTGTCACCTTCATGAAGTGCTGGATTGGTTTAGTAGTGTGACACACGGTGAGTTGTCTAATTGTTCCCACCCACTTTTAAGCACAGTTCACTAATGGTTGTCTCCATATGTTTGGTTCTGCCAGTGTAATTAGAGCCTTACTCTGATCATGTCATATTGGATCCAGTAGTGCATGCAGCTGGTAGGGAAACTCAGATATTCAAGGAGATGTTTTTTTTTTGTCCACCAGATGGCAGTGCCCCAGTTTTCAGATTCTCAATAGGCTGCTAAGACTATAACTGCTCTCTTAAAATTGATAGGCTGAAGGCTGTTTTGCACTTTATAGTTAGGGTGTTGTCGCTCTTTATCCATAGCATTTGTGAGTAGTAAACAGTTTATTTTGAGATGAGATGCTTGCCTCATACCGTACTTGTGATTATTTCTATAGAGAGGCTCAGATATGAATGTTTCCTTTTCACATAGGAAGTGACAGGCAAGATTTGAAAAACTGTTGGATTAGACTTTCTGATTGATATCACTCTTAAAACATCTAGGTAAGATGTTGTGGTACAGATGTTCTAAAATCAAATCTGATCATTGGGCACACTTAGTAAAGATTAGGCACATCCTCTGAAACAGAGAGTGACCACACGTAACCTCAAACCAATGAAGCTGTTCCTTAATGTCTTTGAAAAATAATATTATCGAGTGTCAAAGAAATGACAGCTACTTCTGGAGCATTGCCCGTGGAAATGGACTTTCCTAATGTGAACAGTATGTGCTAAAAGATGAGGTCCTTTTTCTATCGGCTTATATAATGGTGGTTGCACATTTTCTTCAATAAATATTGTAAAAGACAAATTAGGAACAAACAGACTAAAGCTCCCTCAGCAGACTGAGTACAAGGTTACAAGTGCCTACCAGATGCATGCATACTGCTTGTGTCACCATTAAAGTACACAGAATTGAATTTTAAATAGTGTGGGCTACTACTTGAGTACATTATATCAAGGTCAAATATTATGTGATGTGGGAAAATAAAAGCTGACGTGATATATAGTTTTATGTTAAATTATGCAGTCATCAAAATCAATGTGGATGTAGCAGCCATTTTCCATGGTTTCCCAGGTTAGCCAGCTGCCTACAAATCATTTTTTCCTCCTCTCTCCATGCCTTTATATTTCATATCATCAGATACCGCTCCCAACTACATCTTCTTTGGTCTCTCACTTGAACTTTTCCCCTCCTTCTCCATCTTGGTGTACCTACTCACCCATTCATTCTCTACTTTTTGCTTTGCATTCCCAAATCACCTTAGTCTGTTTGTCTGCTCAGCACAACACCTGTTGTCACCACATAGTCGTTCTTCATTATTTAGTCAGAAGAACCTGTTCCTGAATATGGCCATCCAGGTAAAATATTTAATATTAGTAAAGTCTATCTTATTAATCTAACAGAATAACAATGTGTTCTTAGCCCTTCAGAAAGTAACCATCAGTCTCCGCAGATATCACTGAAACACTCTAAACACACACAGTGCCTTCAGAAAGTCTTCAGACCCCTTTACTTTTTGTGCATTTTGTTATGCTGCTGCTTTGCACTAAAATTATTTAAATTCTTATTATTCCCCCAAATCAAGCAATATTCAATGACAAAGCAAAAACAGAATTTTAAACATGTTTGCAAATTTGTTTAAAATAAAAAATATGAAAAATCCCTTTGATACAAGTTTTAAGACCCTTTACTCAGTACTTACCTGAAGCCACTTTGGCAGCGATTACAGCCTGAAGTCTTTTGAGTCTGATGCAACAAGCTTCAGATAACTGGGTTTGAGAATGTTCTACTATTCTTATCTGCCGATGCTGTCATTCTCTGTCAGTCTGGACGGAGAGCGTCGATTAACAGTTACGTTCAGGTTTTTCCAGACATGTTTGATTTGTTACAGGGCCAGGCTCTTGGCTGGACAACTCAAGGACATTGCGAGGGATGTCTGTAAGCCACTCGTGTTTTTTCTTTGCTTTGTGCTTTGGGTCATTACCCTGTTTGAAGACACACCTTTGGCCCAGTCTTATGTCCAGAGCACAGTGGAGCAAGTTTTCATTAAGGGTATCTCAGTACTTTACTCCATTCAGCTTTACCTTAACCCCATCTGACCTCCCAGTCTCCAACCCCACAGCATGATGCTGCCACCTCTATGCTTCACCATTGGAGCGGTATTACACAGGAGACATGTAGTGCCTAGTTTCCTCCAAACATGACATTAATCATGGTTTCAGCAGACCAGAGAGTCTTGTTTCTCACAGTCTCAGAGTCCTTTGGGTGCACTTTTTATGCATATTCCAAGTGGGCTTCTGTGTGTTTTTTGCTGAAGAAAAGCTCATATCTGGCTACTCGGTCATAAAGCTCAGAGTGATGGGAGTGTTACAGTGGTCGTTGTCCTTCTGAAATTTCTCCCATCTCCACCCAAGTTCTCCAGAGCTCAGCCAGAGTAACCATCAGGTTCTTGGATGTCCAAGGCCCTTTTCCTGTGATTGCTCAGTTTGGCCGAGTGGCCAAGTAATAAGAGTAATGGATGTTCCAAACTTATTCCATTTAAAAATGTTGGATGCCACTGTGCTCTTGGGAGCCTTTAATGCATTTAAATTCAATTTGTTTGTACCCTTCCCTAGATCTGTGTCTCAACACAGTCCTACCTCGAAGCTCTGTAGGTGATTCCTTTGACCACGTGGTTTTGGTTTTTGCTCAACTGTGGGACTTTCCATAGACAGGTGTGCGCCTTTCTTAATCGGTCTAATCAACTGAACTGACCACCAGGAGGGCTTCAAACAAGGTGTAGAAACATCTCAGCGATGATTGATAGAATGGGACACACCTGAGCCAGTTGTCAAAGGGTCATAACAAAGGGTCTCAATACTTGTATCAGTATGATAGTTCAGTTTTTTAGTTTAAGTAAATTTGCAAAAAAATCCTTCAGTCCTGTTTTTCTTTGTCATTTTGAGGCATTGAGTGTTGCTTGATAGGGGAGAAATGAATTCAAACGATTTGAGTTACAAGGCTGCAACATAACAAGATGTGAAAAAAATGAAGTTGTCTTTTCTGAGTCCACTTAATGTAACCGTCAACCCTTGATTTCTCGGTGGTATAAAACTTTTCATTTATTATTACCTCACTAAGAAACTGTTAATGTGGTCAGTAAAGGGAATGTTTCTGCTTATTGGCCTGTGCTCAGGATACGAGAGAAACCACATTACTGTTGTAATGTAGAGGGAAGATTCTCCTGCCAGGAAGACCAGCATGGAGAACTTGTAGTTAGGAAATACATGTAAAAAATGCACAACCTTTTCAATGGCTTGAGTGTTTTTTCCACCTTTTTGGAGCCTTTTTTTTTTTTTTTTTTTTTCCCCCAGATTATACAGATAAACACGTTCACTGCACCATGGCTGTGGACTCGGAGTCGGAAATTTTGTTAAAATTTCCAATTTCACGTATACTAATTAAATTGAACTATTTTTCTTCAAGCCCTTTGATAAAAATATAGTCCATTTTTTATTTTTGTATTAGTAGGGAGATCTGCCCCCATGTGGGCACTACGCGCTAGTCATTTCCCGGATCTGCTGCTTGCAACAAATCATGCTTTGCTTTTGGATAAACACAAATATCAACTCTGTCTTTGATATCTCCGTCTTTCGAAAACAATTCGTTACATGTTGGCTTATTATATATACAAGTGTGATCTTTTGGATTCATATAGAAATCCAAGAAAATTTCTTTGTCCATGTTTTTCAGATAAATTTTGTGTAACGAGCGATACTGTTTGGACGTATTGGCTGTAGAATTTCTAATACGTCTGATCGTTTAACTCTTTCGATTCTACGTTGCATTGCTTCTCTGTGATCCTAATTATAAACCTGACCGAATTGTGGTTTCTTTGAAATTAAACTTGTAGTAGCTTTAATTGTTGCAGGTCCACAGATTCTCATAGCGTATGGTCCTGAATCATGTAAATTTACGTTTTAAGCTTTGAATGATGCGAACACAGAACAGATTATTGTATATTCACATTTATTTTGCCTGTAGTGTTTCTGGATTTCACTTTCACCATATAACAAATCTTTTATTTCTTGCGGATACACCTCTTCATTTGGAAGAAACACTACTTTTCCTGATGGCAACACGGATTAGATGATCTACAAGTCTCAACTTAAACTTTAAAGCCAAACAATATCTACATACTTCTGTCATATCACCTATATCCATATATTCAATCTCTTTTCGCTGTTCCATTATTTCACCAAGTCATAATTTCCATTTGTTAGCGCTAATGTGATCTTTACCATCATTTTTTTGAGACTTTCAAATTTTAGTACTTTCATTATCTCTAACCTGCTCTGCATGTGTATCGCGTCAGCGTTTTTGAACCTCTCTACGACATTCTACTTTGTCTTCTACTCTTTGTCTTTTATTTCCACCCCAGCTTGGACCTGTTAGGTTTTCAATTCCACTTGGCCCAGGCTGATTATCACTTTTCTTATTTTCCGAATTTGCACTTAGATTATTGATCTTTTTTGAATTATTTTCTCTCCAACACTTTTAGGCCTCTTTTCGATGCACTGCCCTTTCTTCACTTAATTTGATACGTTCTAGATGAAACGTCAACAACTATTGTCCAGAAAAGGACTACATTGAAGAAAACGAACAGATTGAAAACGTAAAAATTTATAAGAGCCGAGAGCACAGGAACTGTGTCTGACTTCTCGCGGGACTTTACAAAACCTCTCTTCCAAAAAGTCTTGTCTCCAAAGAGTATTGTCATGTTGAAGGATTTTTTTAAACAATAGAGAGATGTATTAAATAATAGAAAAAAGCCACAGTGGATCGCTACAGCCTTTAAACCCAGACTTTAACACGTTATAGTGCTAAAAAGTAGTCAGGTGATTCACAGTGGAAGCAAATCAAATACCTTGTGTCTTGTCTGTTGTGTGCTTTCAATCAATGTAGTAAATTAATAAATCTAATTGCAAATCTAGGAGACTGAGTTGGAGTTAGTGGTACCATAAATTGAGGAACTGGAATGGAAAGATTTGTGTACCGACTCCACAGCCCAGCCTTGCGTGGCACAAGTGTGGCATAGCAAAGTGTTCAAAGGCACAAGACTAGCAGCAGGCAGCTCGGAGTGTAGTGTGCGCAGAAACTGGAGACGAAATAAACAGAACGGCAAGGCAGTGTGTGTGCGCCGGGAACAG